>NW_026731543.1:0-395000 GCF_028476545.2 Physella acuta
ACTCACTAGCTACCGTAAGTTGATCTTTTCATTCATTTCTTTTTTTTTTTCGCGTTAAAATTTCACCTTCTTGAGAAAAAAAATGTTTAAATTATTAATTAATTATGTAGATGACTTTTGAGTTATTACCGAATTATTGATTAACGTTGTGGTGTTGTACATGTAGCCATGACCTGTGGAGTCTAATTAATTAATTAGCTCTGTCAAATTCGCTAACCTGGCCAGCCTGATTGTGTTTCCTCTTCTGGTAACTTGTCCGCGATTCAGGGACCGTACGTCAGGATTTCCTACCGTACGCACATTTGTGCAGCCTGTACTTTTGGCTCCTCCCCCCCCCCCCCCCCCCCCTTCCCTCCCCACTCTCTCTATATTTACCTCAACTTTACACACCCAAATTAGAAAAACTAAAAAAAAAATCTGGCCTATTGTCTATTAACAACACCACCAGTCATATGTTCTGCGTTAAGTAATGATTATCAATATTCGTGACCTTAACCTATATTCCAACCCCCCCCCCCCCCCCCCCCCCACCTCCACACATACAGTGAGGTATGTTAAACTACATTCATTCATAAGTTACTGGCAATATTGCATCAGTACATCCCAGCTTGGTCCGACATGGGGTACACTTTAGAATTCAAAGTGTTTAAACGCTTAAAATATTTCCCTTACAATACCACAGTGTTTGTGTTTAATCAGGCAAATAGCCTTTACCCAAGTAGGGGACATTTATATCTCACTCAAGCAAGCACAGGGACAAATGTCCCACACACGGAACAAATTCCCCATACCTCAGCATTTTAGAACCTTCGACTTTATTTCCTCGTTGTTCAAGTCATTATGAATCCATACATCATTCTGTATTATAAGGCATCTACACATAACGATGCCAATAATTTGATACATTGAATATGTTCACCGAAAGCAATACCTAGCTCCAACCTAACTGGCTAACCCTAATCTTAAAGCTACCAGAAAGGCATTGTCCAGCTCACTAGATCCTAACTCTAAAGAGTATCACTAACTCAATCTTTGATCCCCCCCCTTCAACACACTAGTACACACCAAAACACACTCTGGTATACACATGTACACCCTCACAAGTACACACCATCACTCACACGAGCACACACCAACACATACACACACCTGTACACACCTACACCAATCATAAAATATTTGAGCTGTGTACGTTTGTCCTATCCGCCCCCCCCCCCCTTCCTGTTTGTTAACTCTCCCTATAGCGTGCCTAGTGCTTATTCTAGTTTTAGGAGACTGTGAACTCCGGGGGAGGGGGGGGGGGGGGGGGGGGGGTTGGTCGTTCTAATTGTCAATTTGTTCGTTTTCGTGTGTCAGCCTGGGACGTCTCAGGCGAAAAGCCCCCATTGTAAGCTCTAAGCTCTTTCACGTTCAGTGCCTGAGCTATTGAAAAAATCCTTTATAGTTATTTCCCCTTATTATAAGGCCTACGGTTAAAACAAATCCAACACAAAACGAGCAAGGCGGTGAGGAAGAGAGGGGGAGGGCTTGTGATATGCACACAATTGTGCGCAAAATGTTATAAATAATAACGACCTCACTTCTTCATCCGGAGTTGTTGCACCTGAATTTCTTGGCATTGATAGCCGTGGTGATTGTTAAAATTGTCTGCCATGTTCTGTGCTTTGTGCCTAGCCGCTCCCCCCCCCCCCCCTCACACAAACACACACACGTTCCCCACTTTCTTTTTTTTTCTTTTTAAAATTTAATTTTTGTGAAGGCGGGAAATCCAGCTATAGACGCACATGTGGGTTGGAAATGTTAATTCTGGAAATTTCTTTATTCATGTAACATCTGATGATGTCAACAATTTAAGATATATTTGACTGCAGATGTCATTTGCTTGGTGGTTTTTTACAATGATATATATATATATATATATATATATATATATATATATATATATATATATATATATATATATATATATATATATATATATATATATATATATAATATATGTGTGTGTGTGTGACAGGCACAAAAATCACTTCACAATGGGAATGGCAGCTAAGATCTAAAGAAATGTAATTTGAACACATTCCTTTCTTTTTCTGACGTCTACCTACACAAACACTAAATGACAAATCGGCGAGGCTTAACAGCACAGATAATGTTCAGATAGACGTGGCGAAACACAGCAATTCTTCCCCTCCATCACACACCTGTGTGAACCTCACACCCCTTCACACCATCACCAACTGAAAATATATCATCAACAACATTCGAATTCACGATCCAACAGCCTTATTGAATATTGACTATAACAAAAGTTCTACTTTAACCAAGGTACGACTTTAATCAAAATACTATGACCACACTACTACCTTAACTAAACCAAAGTTTCTTTAATCTAATCCCAAATTTGTATTGAGCTATTTATAGCTGACCCATTAGTCCGTTTCCCTGCCTGTATGAGAGGCCACAAAACAAATAAAACGAGGCTCTAGGGGTGGGCCACGCCAGGCTAACCCTCACATTGTCTGACATCTATCAACGTCACCTTTACTAAATATAACACATGTATCTTCATATGGGCTCCTTGTATACAGTTAGACAAGTTGTTATGTAGGGGGGGGGGGGCAGATCGAAGGAACACAAACCTATGTTATTTTTAGCCCTATATGGCGTATTGTATTTACTAGTCATTTTAACTGTCTTTGAACATGCTAGTTTTACTATAGTTTATCGAAATAGTGATTGATTTGTTGAAGTATACCGGAGTGAATTAAGTCATGACATACAGTAGTCTCTATGTTAATTACTTTAAAGGTATAGTTGTGTTTATGAAAAAACTATAAACCTTATCTTCAGTTCGTGTGTTGTTGTCTGGTTCTTACCATGTTTGTAGTGCTATGATTGATTTATAGCAAGTCCATTATTGTGTAAGTGAATCGAACGCCGTGTCTGTGTTCTGTCAAACCGTTACGTGGCGACAGCAACACCGTCAGTGTAAACCATAATTAACCCCAACACCATCAGTGTAACCATAATTAACCCTTTAAATGACCGCCCAAACTACTAGTACACATGACACACCTTGTACACATGTTATCTGACAGTACACATGTACACAGATCTTGTGATAAAGAACCGTTAAAGAGCAAGTCGTGGTACGGACGATTTCACATTTCAAGTGCACCCCCCCACCCTCGGGACATATTTTTTCGAACAATATCATAGGTTTTCCCCATTCCACCCCCCCCCCCATCCCAGGCAATTTATCGGGGTAAGGGGTGTATACATTTAATCCTCACTCTGACCCCCCACCCCAACATAATGAGTGTACGGAGGATATCAGTAGTCACCCCCCCCCCCCCGCGCCCCTACACACCCCCTCACTACCCCATTCAGTGACCGTACGCTTCATATTATTCCTTCTGCAAGCCCAGCTGAGATTTCGGACCGTGTCAAAAAAAATTTTTAAAAGAACATTTCGTCGTCGCTAGGTTAAGGGGGGGGGGGGGGGGGGGGGGGGTGGGTAGCACATTTCAATTCCAGCGGAACAAAGAAAACTTAACGTCTGCCACCGTCAGTGAGCAAGGAAACATTTAGCAGGGCACGCGTGGTGCGGTGCGTGTTGCCGAGTGAGTGATTTGTCTCACCGCGCACTTTGTCAGGGGTGCAGGGCCTTGTGTGTGTGAGTGGCGGGGGGGGGGGGGTGGGCGTGTTTGTTTACTCGTTGAATTATTCCTTTATATAAGTCTTAAAACGAGGCTGTGTTGACGTCACAGTGACATGGGGGGGGGGGGTAGAGTGCGAATTTTGTCCGAGTTGATGCCAGACGGTCTTGTTGTGAGACCGGAAGTGGGGCAGAAAATCTACTTAGGTACGTGTGTACGGATACTTTTACGGTGCACTACACCCCTCCCCTTACACCCCCCCCCCTCCCCCTTAAATGATAAACCCTGAGCTAAAAGAGCAGTCACGCTATAGTTATTGAAACACACTAAGGTAAATTTCCGTTATTCTTTCATTCGGTATTACCGCTTTGATAACTTATTAAATCTTAACCCAAACCTAATAGAATGACAACAGAAAAAGTCTAGCACTTGTACAATCCCCCTGCCTGTCCCTATTTTTACATTAGCAATGCACGAGACTTTGGGTGTAAACATTGATCAGAAAACCAACGGTTTTATCGGTTGCGAGCACTGTTGTATTGTATTTCTAATGGTAGAATAGTAGCTTGCTTCGCGTTGAGTCAGTTATATTTTCTTATCAGAGTTTAGACCAATCTTAGAGCTAGTAGCTGTCTTTAACTTCAGCGTCCCTGGTTCCAATACAAGCCAGAAGATCGTCTCCGTCTGTACTGTCCGAATATTCACTTAAAGATGACGACTGACTGTAAAGGGGGGGGGGCTATGGCTTACTAGTCATGGCATCTTAAAGTTATTTATAAAGCTGTTACTCTATCTTCACTACTAAAGTTGTAAAGCTATTTATAAAGCTGTTTCTTTATCTTGACGATAGAAGTACTATCGACCACGACATGCTTACAGATAATAAAATAAGATTTACAGGCAAATACACTTCTATGTCGTGTTCTTACATCTCTGTAAGGTACGCCATTAAATCCCTGTAAGCCATTACATCAATATATGTACTTCAATATAGTAAGCCATTACATCCCTGTAAGCCATTGCAACCATGTAAGCCATTACATCAATATATGCACTTCAATACAGAAAGCCATTACATCCATGTAAGCCATTACACTAACTGTAGATAACTCCGGCGGGTCAGACAAACGCAGAAGAGCAGCATCCCCGGATGTGTGACGTCACAGATGTGTCAACCATCGTCTGGTCAAGATGTATTGATTCCCCATCGACCTGTGGGTGGGGGGGGGGACACGACTGCCCTGCCTTCACTTAGCTGTGTTACTTAAATGACCAGATTTAGCAGCTGGTCCGGTCTCCCATTGGTCCAGCCTCCCCAGCGCACAAGTGTACTTTAGCCCCTATTGGGCACTGCTTGACCTGACTGCTGTTGGACCAGTATGGGCACACAATTTGTATAAATTATTTTAACACGGCAGATGTGCCTATCGTGTTGCCTACAATAACAGGCATAACTTATATCCCGGCTATAATTTATACCACAAAAATACAGTTCTGAAAATATTTAAATAGCCTACGTGTTTATAATTAAATCTCATGTGAAGAGTCTAAGGAAAGGAGAATTAATTGGTAGTGTGGACGCTATGTGATGTATGCACCAAAATGTGTAATTAGTATGTCACTCTTACGTGTTCATTACATGTATTTGTTTACTCAGAGATTTTGTTTTTCTAATAGTAATTGTAGTAGCATTTCCAGTAAACTGGTTTCATCTCAACCATTACTTACAATTATCAATACCACTACCATCTCACCCACTACCACCAGTTCCATTACCATCGCATCCACTACCATGAGTTCCGTATCCATGACAACTGTCACCAGACTCCAGCACATTCCACAGTTTACCACCACCACCACCACAACCACCACCACCACATTCCTTTCGCCCCAATCACGGATCGTATCACCGTGATCTCGTCTGAATAGGGGCGCTTTGATTGGGGGGGGGGGGGTGTCATCCTAGTGGGTTTGTCAGAGATGTGTGTAATGTTTGTGGGTGGAGGGGGGGGGGGTTAAGTGTATTTCAAGATGTCAGTTGTTAGGTGTGTACCTGTGTGTCTGGAGGGGAGGGGGGTGCAGACAAATAAACGACAAGCCTCCCTGTTGTATGCCCCACTCTCATGGGTCATTAATCTCAATTGATGGTCCGGGGGTGGGGGTGCCACCCAAATGTGAAGGCCAACGTCGAACTCAATGACAAAGAAAGAACACTCCGATGGGTGGGGGGGGGGGGGGGGGGTGAGAAGAAAACGGATGGAGCATTAATTGTGTTGGCTTGACTTAATGTTAGATATAAACACAATGCGGACAAAGGGAGGAGGGGGTAAGTGGGGGGGGGGGGGGGGGGGTCACACCAAAGAATTTAAATCCCGATGCTTCGTACGGATACCAGAATACAGCTAGTGAGCTAGGCTGTTAGGGAAGAAAATGGCGGGAGGCTGGTGGTGTTGCGTAACTGGTCACAGGAAGTCTAGACTGACCAGGACATCACGTGACCTGTAGATCTGTATCTGACCTATGTGGTTTCATTGTACGCATCACTACGTAACTATTGCTACATCCTCCGCCAGTATTCTCTCTCCTACAAGGTCCTCTCATGTAAGGTCCTCTTAAACAAACCAATTGGACTGTTTGATTTCCGTCCATTCTCCTTTTGTATAAGTACACAAATTTCTCTATATCGAAGAACCTTTTAATCCGCAAATTCTAAAACCTACAACTTCCCCATCCCATATTTTCTAGCCTGCAAATCCTACACATTATCAACTCCACAATCCCTACACCCCCCCAACCACACACACACACAATCTCGAGCTTACATCCCCATACACATCCTCAATTCCCCTACATTATCGGTAAACGGAAAAAAAGTCACAGGAAAAAAAAACACAGAAAAAAAGTCACAGTTTTTGCTAGGAAAAAAAGTCACAGAAAAAAAGTCACAGTGGAAAAAATTTTTTGGAAAAAAAGTCACAGAAATAAAGTCACAGAAAAAAAGTCACAAAAATATTTTTAGAAATATTTTTTTAATTTGTTTAGAATTGTAAAATTTTGTATGTTTATTGTTGTGGGTTGTATTTTTTATAGCATAAATTATTTATAGACGTTAAAAGCATTATGGTTTATAACAATTGTAAGTAAAAATACTCTAATATAATTAACACAACAATCTCAACTTTTGTTACGTATTTAGTTAAAAACGCGGTAGAAAATTTAATTATAAAAGAAATTTAGGCAAATTTTGCCTTAGGCTATTCTCTGGTCGGCCTCTCCTCAGTAGTCATTGTCCGAACATATTTTGTGTTGTTGACGTCATGCGTCAATAACAGCCTTTGAACCTTGTCGGCTTTCTTTTTGTATCCTAAGTTTTGTTATGTAATGAGTGTGATAAATGTGGGCAGTAAAGGTGGTTGAACTAAACATCTAAACATAACTATTGTGGCCATGAGTTGAGGGCAGCAAGTCAGACGAACTTACCATTTCACGGTAATTTAATGTTGGTATGTAAAAAAAAAAAACAGGATTAAAACCGTGGACTTTGGAGCATTCTATTAAACGCTACTAATCTTAAGTTTAAAATAATTACAATCTACATACTTCATACTAAATATTTTTAGATGAATTATAAAAATTCCTATGCGTATACAGCCTACACACATTACATTACATTTAATTAATCCTAAGTTAATTTGCACTCTCTGAATATTTAATACATAAAAGTATTAACAAGTATCATGCAAATATATATTTGTGACTTTTTTTCCTGTGACTTTTTTTCCTGTGACTTTTTTTCCTGTGACTTTTTTTCTGTGTTTTTTTTTCCTGTGTTTTTTTTTCCTGTGACTTTTTTTCCTACAATCACATTATCAACCCCACAATTCCCATACATTCACAAACCTACAACTCCCAGACATTCTCAAGCTAAAAAAAATTCCGCCACATTCTCAAGCTAATATCCCCATACAAATCCTCAATTCCCTTATATTATCAACCCCACAATTCCCATACATTCACAAACCTACAATTCCCAGACATTCTCAAGCTAAAAAACAAATCACGCCACATTCTCAAGCTTACAAATCTCATACATTCACAACCCTCCAACTCCCCCCCCCCCCCCCCCACATTCCCAACCCCACAATCCCCCACACCAGGAAGCCCACCCTACAATTATAAACGAGCGACTCCGCGGCATTGATCTATCCATGTAGATTGTGTACAGGACGAGGACAACTCGATACTTTAAATTGCCAGACTCGAGGCGTGAAAGGTATTTGAAGCTAGCAGGGATCAGGGCTGGGTGTGTTGTTGTAGCTGGCTCGGGTTGCTGCCGCAGTGGACGCGGGAGGCGGACGGTACCAGGCGACTAATGGAGGAAAATCGATGCGCTAAAGCCCAGTCACTCGGATGCTAGCAGGGAGGGCCGAGAAACGTCTGTCCAAGCCAGACCCTAAAGACATTAACCTTACATTTAAACGTCAAGGTTGCCAGATCAAATTTTAGAAACATCGGCGCTCGTCTTTATTTGGGGGAAAAAATAGATAGCTATAAATAGATTTTTGTTTTTAAAACAATATTTTATGTTAAATGAGGCTTTTTTCGCTGTGGCTTTTCAATTTAAACTATCTCTCTCTCTCTCTCTCTCTCTCTCTCTCTCTCTCTCTCTCTCTCTATATATATATATATATATATATATATATATATATATATATATATATATATATATATATATATATATATATATATATATATATATATATATATATATATATATATATATATATATATATATATATATATATATATATATATATATATATATATATAAGAATTCGGGAAAGTGGTAGAGACCCTGATCTTGCGGTTTGTGTGAAGTAGGCCTTACTGTTTCCAGTTGGATAAAATTATGTCTAGAATTTCCTGCTACAATATCGCTTAGTGGGATGGTGTGGTCTACGGGCAGAGCATTGGACTGCTAGCCCGAAGGTTTCGAGTTCAGATCTTGGTTCGGACTCGTGACTACAGGACATCCCTGAGTCAACCCAGCTCTGGTGGGTACTTGACTCGCTGTGCCTATCCATTCATATGCCGAGGTCACTGAAACAGATGAACTTCATCAACCCCTATGTGTCTTAGGTTATGTCCAGCACTGATGTGGACAGCAGTGCTGTTGTCCTGTCAGTCATTGGTTTATGACACATGACACAATACGTCAGACAGGGTATTCGTTAGCCAACAAACGGAAGCGACATTGCTAAAAAATAATGTTAGTAGATGTCACTCAACATGCCAATATCTTTTGAACTCGGAAATATTTGGGAAGGGGTTTGGCCATGGTGCGTGTGCATCAAATAAGCGTTGACCATGATTATATATAAAGGCCATATCTATATCTATCTACCTGTGTGTGTATATATATATATATATATATATATATATATATATATATATATATATATATATATATATAGTATTATCATCATTTAACAATTATTTTAAGCGAGCGCTTTTTAACATTTTCTTGACGTCCATAATGTAAAATGCCATGCTAAAAATGAATACCACATGGTTTCCTAAAGCAATTTAAACTCGGCTACCCAACTGCCAATCTGGCAAGTCCGACGAGCCCTCGTTTTTTCGAGTGAGCGGGTCGGGCAGTGAACGCGCGGCCTGACATCCTGGGCGCAAGGCGATAACTAAATTGTTTAGCACTTAGCTCGATCCTCAACTATCTATCGATTTTAAATATTGATGATAATTCCACGCGGTGACGTCAACAAGTTTGTTGCAAAGTCCACTCTGATTGGTTCCTCTCCCCCTTGTCTTTGACTATCAGACGGTGCCGCGGCAACTGTTTCCAGCCGTTCTGCCGACGGATTAGGGAGGGAAAAAACTCGTGTAGCTGCCTGCGGGTCGTTGCTTTGGTTTCCTCGTGTGATTTGATTCGGCCAACTCTATATCCGCCAGTTGTGTCCTTTGTATTGATTTTACCCTCGATCTGACCTCGGTTTGTACCAACACGGATCTCGCGCTTTCTCGCCAGCGTCGCGCGAGTGCATTGAATATAATTATCTCGTGTCAGAGTTGGGTGGCGTTTTTAACTGTTACTGAGATAAATCATCTGTTTAGTTTAAGGGGAGGAAGTGTTCGGCTAAGGAATAGGCTAGGCTTGGGCCCGGCCATAGTAGGGCATTAATTTTGATCACAGTGGTTATTCCTGTGGTAAAGTTAAACCAGAATAAATTAATAACTTAGGGTTTCCTTCTGAGACATGGCCGTAAACTTCTGCTCGTATAAAGATGGGCGGCTCATGGTGGGGAGTCAAGATGTTTGCCTATCTAACCTATTCCGTTGATGGTTGCGTTTTATATTGTGGGGGAGGCGGGGGGTCTAAGGTAAGATCCGGGGGAGGGGGGCAGTTGACGACCCGATCCTGCAAAAATAAAAATACGTAGTAAATTATATTCCTGATTTCATCACATACCCAAAAGGCAACCCGTTAGATGTGACAACCCATGCCATACTACCAAAAGACAACCTGCTAGATATAACAACCAATGTCATACAACCAAAACAAAGCCAGCTAAACGCGACAACCCCTGTCACACAACACTAAGACAACCAGCTGGCTGTCACACCCTGCAACCACCATAATATTGTTTTAGCAACCTGTTCCTGTCAACTCGGCAACACAAGTAATCGACTTCGTCATGCCCACCCTACAATTTTCTCCCCCTCTCCCCTCCTCCCGCATACAACTAACCTTTCACCATATAACGCAATCGATGCTGGGCCATGAAAGTTAATCCACGCCACTAGTAGTCGCTGTTTGATGTGACTAGTGCCAGCATTATCCCAGTCGGCTGGAACTGCTCTTGTTATGATGAGGCGGGTTTCTTGCCTCGCTAGCGCCTCGCAGACAATCGCCGCTTATCATTAGTGGTTATTCGAAGATAGCAGGGAGAGAGGAGGGAAACACCGCGAGCGGGGTCTCGTATTCGCCAGCATTAACCTATATTTCTTTAACTCCCGTCTCTAGGTTATAACCCGAGTCAGGATCTTGAGTTTAATGACACCCCCCCCCCCCTCAACTTCCTCTCTTGCACCCTTCGAGGTCGACTCACGGTGTAGAATATAAACGCCCCCCCCCCCCTTTTTTTTTCTCAACTCGTGGCAGGAAGGGCTTTATTACTCACCCCACGTCCATGTGTTTTCGTGTGATTCGGTTTGATACAGTGTGGTGGTGAGTACAAGTGTTCGTACCCTCGCCTCAGTCTCGCGAGGCTACCAGCGGTAATGGTCCGCTACAGGGAACCGATAGTCGACCTGGTAAGACTTTTTTCCAACATGGCGTTTGATTTCTTGTTTCTTGAGTCGCGCCCGTCGCCTCGCGTTTGTCTGTGTTGTTGTCGTAGATGTAACCGTCGTAATAGCGTATCGATTGAATAAATACCTCATCGCTCTTGTAAATCTTACTTTATTGATTTTTATTTTAAAGTTACGTGATTAGATCGTTGCATGTATACATATAAAACAACAACACATTTCGCTGTACGAATCCTATAGATTTTAAAATATTTGACTTAAACTATTTGTTTTAAAAACCTGTATTAAATCAACTTATTTTTATTATGCTTAATTATTGTATTGTTATGAACACGGTTTAACATAAGCCATCCTGATCTTGACTTCGGGGTTGTTGTTGTTTTTTTTCGTCTTCTTCATTAGGCTGTGTATAAGATAACATTCTAATGATTTCTTTACGTTTTGACAACATGGCAGGAGGGAAGTATTCAGTGGGAATCCGTTCTAAAACCGTCAGCTTGGCATTTAATTCGGTAGTTTTTCCTTGCCTTGAAGCACACACAAACACACACACACACACACGAACGACCCTTCCCATTGTGTCTGGGCGATATCGAATACGTAAGCTGTTCCCCGCTAGCATCGCCAGTGTAAGCCGAGGATAAGTCGAGCACACGAATACAATACCCGGCGTGTCGAGTTTTTGCTTCTCGGCCACCGCTGCTCACTTGTTAATTTATGCCAGACAGCAACGCTGACGAATTACCGCCCTCGGGTACTTTGCGCCGCGCGGAGGAATTTCACAGATAGATTTGGACTATTGGAAGACATTGTAACTGGTGTAACAGATAGTCTGGCTTCTGTGTGCGGGTGTGTGTGGCGAATGGCTCTGTGGGTAAGAAGCTGGTTATTGCTAGTGTTAGCAATGGGTTTCGTGGTAATGTTATAGTGAGTGGTATGAATATATTTGAAAAGATATTTTTGTTGATTGGTAAATAACAATCCAGTTGACATGCTCATTAATCTTGTTTATGTGGTGGTCTATCTTTTTACAATATTATATGAGTGGTGGTCTGTTGGTTCAATACAGTATGAGTGGTGGTCAGTTGGTTTAACTCAAAGTGTGTAGTCTGTGGTGGTCAGTTGGTTTAACACAAAGTGTGTAGCCAGTGGTGGTCAGTTGGTTTAACACAAAGTGTGTAGTCAGTGGTGGTCAGTTGGTTTAACACAAAGTGTGTAGTCACTGGTGGTCAGTTGGTTAAGCTTAAACAAAGCCAGAGTATTTAGGGGTCAGTTTGTTTGACACAGCTAGAGTATGCGGTGGTCAGTTTAACACAGTATGAATAGTGGTCAGTTGGTTTAACACAGTATGAATGGTGGTCAGTTGGCTTAACACAGTATGAATGGTGGTCAGTTGGTTTAATAACCTGAGTATTTAGCGGTCAGTTGGTTTAACACAGCCAGTGTTTGGTCAGCTGGTTTAACACATCCAGTGCATGAATAGCGGTCAGTGTATTTAACAGTCCGTACATGTTACGGTTGGTTGGTTTAACACAATCTCTATTGAGATCATGTATATAATTTCAAACAATACAACCCCCCCCCCCCCCCACACCACCACCACCACCACAACATGTAAAGTTACCTGTGTTGGGGGGCCGATTGTGCTTTTCCTTATGAAGGTGTTCAAACCGCCAAAAAAAAAACCTTGGCATGCCAAACGGCCTTGAGCCTCTGAAATATGTATTTTTTCCCCTTTTACAAATCGGCACATTCAAACGTGTAGAGGTCAGGGATGGGGGGGGGGGGGGGGGGGAGAGAAAGGATGTTCTGTGTCAACGTCACTTCACATCTTGGCATGGTTTACACCTTTCTCCCGTAATTGATACTTAGGGACCCCCCCCCCCCCCTCTCACTACCACAGTAGCCAACAACTGTCCTCTGTTCAGCACTACGAACCAAAAAGATCACCCCCCCCCCCCCTTCCCTGCCCGCCTTCTCGCCGGTGTGTAGCACATCACCCGAACGCCTTATAAATAGTTCAAGTAATAGCAGTTTCTCCCCTCCGTTTCTCCCGCTCGACTGCGGGCCCCAGGATCCTTTATTAATGGCGATTATAATAATAAAAGCTGCCCTTGTAGTCGTTCGGTGCGTTACAGCAACGCCAGATCGCATTACGACACACTCGCTGTCCCCCCAGTGCTCGGATCAATACGAGTAAACAATGGGGGGCAACCATCTTTGTTGACGGTCACGTGATCAACATTACCACAAAGACTAAAAACCCGTTGTGCACAATATAATAAATTATCGATTTTTTGTTCGTTTTCGGTTAGTTTCTCCTGGCCTTGCATATTGTTGTGTTTGAGACCTGGAAGGAGGATCAGGGCGACAATGATGGTGGTAGGTGCTTTTTCGTTTCGTCTCGCCCGCTGTCGCCATATTGGTTCGTTTTAGTTTTTCACCGTAGGGGTGCGTTTGGCTTTTTTTGTCGGCTCTGTTACAGAGGTGGGGAGGGATGGTGGTTTTAAAAATTCGTTATATTGGATTTACTTCGTGTGAGTAGTAACAATAACTAATAATTTGTGCAGATGTTACTAATTAATTGGTTTACAATTAATAAAGCAAGCGCTTATCATTATTGTATTTTTAAATTTTTAACTCATGTTTTCAATCAAGCTGTGATTTTGTTGGTTAGTTCGGAGTTCCGATAGTGCAAATGTTGTATATATACTTTGTTCTAGATCAATGCTTAAAGATTGGCCTATATTTACAAAACTGTGCTGCGAAATTTAGTCTGTTTTTTTGTCATCCGTTTAGACTCATTTTTTTTTTCTTTAAGGGGGTCATCCATTTATGACGTCCACAATTTTTTTTTATTTTGGACCCCCCCCCCCCCCCACCCCCACAAAAATCCACTTTTTTTCCTTATAAAAGTCCATATGCATCCACAAAGTCAGTTTTTTCGGACCACCCCTCCCCCTGAACGTCATAAATGGATGACCCCTTTAAAAATTCGGTCTCGGCTTCTTTCGTTTCTCTATGCCCCCCCCCTCATCCCATCTAATATCTGTCAGTGAATTATCCCCAAGTGTGTTGGGGATAATTCACTGACCGCTTGAAGTGTGTTGGGAATAAATCACTGACCGTCTGATGTGTAATGTGGATAACTGACCGCTTCAAGTGTGTAGGGGATAAATCACTGACCGTCTGAAGTATTCTGGCCCACAACTTTACCCCAATATCTCTTACGTTGTTAAAGATTCGTGTTATGAAGTCGTAACCTTTTATTAGATCGATATGATAGCACAAACAATAACAGTGGTATGGTAACACAGTGGTATTGGTAATAGCGGTAGGGTAACACCAGACACTGTACTCACGCCTGTAGTAATGTAGGGGTAGGTAACAGGAAGTAACGATTAGTACTCACCATGTCAGACTTGACCATTTGTCATGTGGCCTTACAATAGCACCATCTGTTTCAGTAACACAGGCTGTTTATTTTGTTTTGATCTAACCGCAGCCAACACATTTGCACAGAAAGTTAAATATAGGGAAAAAAAATATCAATTTTTATTTTGCGTGTTGAGCTCTTTCAAACTTGATCTGTTCATGATTCATTTGTTAAAATACACCAGCTGTTCCCATACGGATCATCAGTTTTTTGGGGCGACAGCTTACATGTTAGTATGGGTTATGGTCGGGTGCCTAAAGGGCGACAAGTTACATTTTATCATGGGTTATGGGCGGGTGCCTAAAGGGCGACAAGTTACATTTTATCATGGGTTATGGACGGGTGCCTAAAGGGCGACAGCTTACATGTTAGCATGGGTTATGGGCGGGTGCCTAAAGGGCGACAGCTTACATGTTAGCATGGGTTATGGTCGGGTGCCTAAAGAGCGACAAGTTACATTTTATCATGGGTTATGGGCGGGTGCCAAAAGGGCGACAGCTTACATGTATGGGTATTTTCTAAGACCAGTTTTTGGACATACGATTTGTTTGTTTATGATTCAATGCAAGTACCCGTGTGGATGTTTATTATTCAATGTTAGTACCTGTGTTGATGGATACCTGTATGGATGGATACCTACAGTACCTGTATGGATGGATACCTGCAGTACCTGTATGGATGGATACCTATAGTACCTGTATGGATGGATACATATAGTACCTGTATGGATGGATACATATAGTACCTGTATGGATGGATACCTATAGTACCTGTATGTATGGATACCTACAGTACCTGTATGAATGGATACCTGTAGTACCTGTATGGATACCTGCAGTACCTGTAAGGATGGATACCTGCAGTACCTGTAAGGATGGATACCTGCAGTACCTGTAAGGATGGATACCTGCAGTACCTGTATGTATACCTGCAGTACCTGTATGGATGGATACCTACAGTACCTGTATGGATGGATACCTGCAGTACCTGTATGGATGGATACCTGCAGTACCTGTATGGATGGATACCTGCAGTACCTGTATGGATGGATACCTATAGTACCTGTATGGATACCTGCAGTACCTGTATGGATGGATACTTGTATGGATGGATACCTGCAGTACCTGTATGGATGGATACCTGCAGTACCTGTATGGATGGATACCTGCAGTACCTGTATGGATGGATACTTGTATGGATGGATACCTGCAGTACCTGTATGGATGGATACCTGCAGTACCTGTATGGATGGATACCTGCAGTACCTGTATGGATGGATACCTGCAGTACCTGTATGGATGGATACCTATAGTACCTGTATGGATACCTGCAGTACCTGTATGGATGGATACTTGTATGGATGGATACCTGCAGTACCTGTATGGATGGATACCTGCAGTACCTGTATGGATGGATACCTGCAGTACCTGTATGGATGGATACTTGTATGGATGGATACCTGCAGTACCTGTATGGATACCTGCAGTACCTGTATGGATGGATACCTGCAGTACCTGTATGGATGGATACCTGCAGTACCTGTATGGATGGATACTTGTATGGATGGATACCTGCAGTACCTGTATGGATGGATACTTGTATGGATGGATACCTATAGTACCTGTATGGATACCTGCAGTACCTGTATGGATGGAAACCTGCAGTACCTGTAAGGATGGATACCTGCAGTACCTGTATGGATGGATACCTGCAGACCTGTACGAGGTGTTGCAGGTGTTTACACGTAGACTATTGTTATTGATTTCTGCTCTATTGACGTCGTCGTGCAAGGTGTCGGCAGGTGTAAGCTTAGGGTGTGGCCAGGCGTGTCGTGAGGCTGCTTGTGTGGTGTGGTAGCCACACCGTGTGGTAGGTCACACCATGTGGCGGGTCACACCGTGTGGCGGGTCATTGCTGGTGGTAGGTCACACTGTGTGGCTGGCCACTGCTTATGGTAGGTCACACCGTGTGGTAGGTCATACCGTGTGGCGGGTCACTGCTTGTGGTTGGTCACACCGTGTGGTAGGTCATACCGTGTGGCGGGCCACTGCTTGTGGCAGGTCACACTGTGTTGGTTCACATTGCCTGGCAGGTTATGTATTCTAGTCTCTACACTCTTCTGAGTTGAAAAAGGGGAAGGTCAGGATGGGCGATATACTCCACTATTTTCAACCTTTCTTTTTAAACTCCTATCATTGAACTGCTGTGGGTTTTTTCCTTTCATTTTTATTGCTCGCTGTACTGTTATCTTATTGGCTAGTGAATTTACTTGACTTCACACAGTTAGAGTCGTCTTACTTATAGAAATTTGAATCACTTCCATTCAGTGTTTCTTTCAGACATTTTTTTCTTTGGGGGGGGGGGGGGTTGCACACACTTTATGAAGGGGGGGTGTGGATTTAGATTAAATTCTCTTTCGGTGGGGGTGTCGGTAAAAAAAACTGCTCGAGCAATGGCAACATTAAAAAAAAACAATTACTCTCCTATTTGGGTAATTAAATCTACACAGATCTTATTTTAATTTTATACTATAAACAACGCAATGTGGATGCTACGGATCTGTACAGAAATAATAGTTTATATAACGCAAGTGATTGTGTATCGAGATGTATGGACCAATAACGCAAGTGAATATTGTGGAGCTAGGTACACATATTCAGACCACAGTCCTCCTCAATCTGTGCTGGCCACTTGGTCTGTTAGTTTTTTCCTTGACTCAGACAATCCCCCATTTACTTGGTAGCCCAGTGACTTAAGACCGGCTCAAATCCATTGAATTGTGTCTTTGACGTCATCACTTGAGTCAGTCTGTGCTAACACGAATCAGGAGTAGGGCAGGGGGTGGTGGGGTTCGAATGGGGAGTAGGGCAAGGGGTTGTGGGGTCCGATTGGGGAGTAGGGCAGGGGGTTGTGGGGTTCGAATGGGGAGTAAGGCAGGGCGTTGTGGGGTCCTATTGGGGAGTAGGGCAGGGGGTTCTGGGGTCCGATTGGGGAGTAGGGCAGGGGGTTGTGAGGTTAGAATGGGGAGTAAGGCAGTGCGTTGTGGGTTTCGATTGATGAGTAGGACAGGGGGTTGTGGGGTCCTATTGGGGATACTTAAGACAGGTGGTGCACTCTTTCTCGACTTTTACTACTGAGGCTACTGGTTCTCATCCATATAAAAAAATAATATATTTTGGAGTAGTTTTTTTTTTTAACCTTAGATATCGGGTCATAACAAAACTTCGCTCCAGCAGACACATGGGATCCATTAACGGTTAAAAGCCAAGCAAGGTGGCCTCAGTTTCATTCAGATTCCAAAAATATATCGTGGTAGAATGTTCTGGCTCTTTCAAAGCTTAAAAAGAAAGGATGTTCTGGTTTTAATCAGATAACGCGCCTTTTTTTCTGTGCACGCCATAGTCACGTGGTTTTCCCCCATCAATTTGTATAAGGAGAGAGCAATCCATGCTATGGTTTCAACCGTCAATCTTATCTTTGCTAGCAACAACGTGTTTTGTGAGACCTCTCGCTTGTGTCTTTGTTGTTTAAACACGCCGCAGTGCGGCCATGTTTACCCATCATCCACTGGGGCCTTAACTGTAAACAAAGCAGGGGATCGAGGCTCATCCGTCTGGTACGTTGATATGTAGGTTCATATTCGAACCGCACATCTCATAGAAAAAAGGTGAAATGCCAGCTAATAGTTGTATTATAGGAAGGGCAGTAGGCATTCAAGATGTAAGCAATGGAATAAAAATGGAGTGGGGGCGTGGTTAAATGGATGGATGTAAAAACTCAAACCGGACAATTTGGTCTTGAATCGTAAAAAAAAAAACCCACCTCAAATCCCAGCATCGCCTTTATTCGAGCTGTAACCTTAGATCCCCACAGTCCTGATTTCCTCCCCCCCCCCCCTCCCCTTGATGGCCTGAGCCCTGAAAGTCACGTGATAAAAACCACTCGATCTTGCTGATGTTGAGCTGGGGTGGAGAAATCAGATGAAACTGGCGGCGAGTGGGCTAAACAGTAGAGGTCAGTGCGTGTTGTACTGACCCCGTTTTATCTACTGGTAACTGGGCACTTGCATTTCTATGACCTGTGGACACGGACTTGCACAGTTACATGCTGGTGTGTTAAGAATGGTCAGAATTGACTTCCACGAAGAGTTGTGTGATTCTGTCATGTGTAAGCCGATAACATACTGATGCACATGTCTGAAGTTTATGATCGTGTAGTGATTTGGGCGTCTGTCTTAAGTTTATGACCTCATAGTAATTTAGAATTTACTGTCTAGCTACCCCTAGTGTGTAATGTGGTCACCTTTCTACAACACACGTGACGTGTAATATCTTTTAATCGCAAGCCTACCAGATTTTAGAAGAATGCGTAATCGACAATAAATCAAAGAAAGTTGACGCCTGCGGGCTTCCATAGTCGTGTTAAAAAAAACCCCGTTTCTTTGATTCATGGCTGTTAACCAAGCAGGCATGATTACATCTAGTCTTTTTGTCTACAGACAGATCGACTGAAAGCGTCAGCACCTGTTTCCAAAAATAGATAGTCCGCCCCCCTCCCCTTCCTCGCATCCTGTGCTAATTTTATTTTCGTGGGCTATAGTTTAATTATAAGTTGATACTGATATTTACATTTTATTTAAGCAAATACATTTTACATTACATTAATTTTATACTGAGTTTTGAAAACGAATTTATCGTAGAAAGCCAGCCGTTAAATGTTTTAACTAAAGCCCCCTCCCTCCCATTTTTCCCCCTCAATGCGCTTGTATTGGACCAACGAGCTAAATCATCACTATTCACTAGTGTTCGCCTTTCTCCCTCCACATACAAGACAAGTTACGGTTTCACTGTTACTGTGTGTGCGCGCTTACACACAGCCGATAGCTTCCCGCTTTATGATTCAATAATCACACACAGGCAGGCTCACCTAATAATAGCCTGAATAATGCGACAGGTAGACCCGGGTTTTGTTGTTTGGCCTACCCGCAGGGAAACACGGAAAGAGATGTCTGGTACATCTTTGTGTTTGAGGCGATTAGGTGTTTGTTTAGGGTCGGCCATCTTGTGGCAGCCCACAACTTTTCACATTGGAGAGTTCTCATAGCTGCCAGCGTTGGTGTTTCTAGACTTAGGCCTAAATGGTGCAGTAGGCCGATGCTACAGTTACAGACTAGATCTAGAATCTACATGTTTTCTTTCACGTTGCACACCACGGTATAGACTATTCTGTAGATATAGAATCTAGACATTTGTGCTCTGAGAATCTAGATCTATAAGGCTAAGTATAAACTAGAATCTAGATCTAGATCTGTAGATTTCTAGATCTAGAATCTAGATCTCTAGTCTTACTTAATAATACTTAATTTTACTTATCCTTTGCCCTTTGGTGTGAAGATAATTTTTTTTTTAGTTTTTAAAAAAGCTTTGAAGAATTTTAACATTTTAAAAAACTAACTTTTGGTGTGAAGTCTATTCTAGATCTAGAGATCTAGAATCTAGATCTAGGAAAGATTCACTTAGTCTACTACTAGAATCTAGATTCTAGAATCTAATCATCTAATCTAGATCTAGAGTCTAGCTTGAGACTACTTAGATTCTAGATCTACTACTAACTAAAACTTACTTAGATCTAGATCTAGATTCTAGATCTAGTAAACCTACTAGTAGGGTCTATAGATGTATGGCGCAGTGTATTACTACACATTTAGCTATACTGATTTATTGCTGTCTAGTCACTAGTCTAGACAGTCTCTCATTTAGTTATTATGCAGCTAGCTGGATTTCTTAAGTTAAAGCCTTTTTTTTAAATTAATGTGTAACATTAGTAGATTGAGGTCTTACTCTTAGAGATCTGTGAAATTACATTAATTAGGCCTAAATCTTAGCATAATGTAACTGGTTGGAGTTTAGCGACCCATTCTGGTGCCTGGGATGATCAGCAAATTTTTTGTGCCACCTTCTCCCCCCCCCCCCCCCCCCGTTTATAGGGACAGAGTGGCCTATTGGTATAGAGATCTAGATGGCTAAACCATTAGTCTCGAGTTAGAATCCGGGTCAAGTCAGTAGACAGAGTGCTGACCACACTATCCCTTATTATGCTAAGGTCACAAACAGGTAAACTCTACTTTATTTGCCCCATAGACCATCAGGTTTGGAAGGGGGAACTTTTACGTGCATGTGTATAAATAGTCATATTACCACTTCAGGCTGCAAGTATTACTTTTAGTTGTTACACAAATTATACAAAATAGCTATAGCAGCAGTGGCGTAGCTAGGGGAGGGTGGGTGGGGTGGCGCTTTTGGGCGTCAGCCCTAAGGGGTGCCAAAATGGGTTTATAAATGTAAAGGCTCATTTTAAGATGAGGTAGAAATATACAGTCAAAGTTAAGTAAGTAAACAACTACAAAGCTTTACAATCTGATTGCTCTGTTTTCTACATCAGTTGTGTGACACTAAAATAAAAACCTTTACAGGCTAGTGACTGGTAAAAAGCACTACCAACCTTTCCAATTAGGAAGAGGGGAGTGCAAAATGGATAGTTAACCCCTTGTGCTGCAGCAATCAAGCTAAACTCTTTCATATGTAAATTATAATTGAAACACATTTCCTATAAGGTACTAGTTGCATCAATCAACATTTAAAAAGTGGATTGACAAAACTTATATTGTGTGTTAATAAACTTAATATACGGGGCCTATATATACAACTAGTATTTTTCTAAGCTTACAAAAATTACTGTACATACCAATAAAGTTAAAAATCCTTCTGATTTATACCGTCCCCCTATCAGATAAGGGCGTTGCTTTTTGCCTTTCCTTGGTGGTAATCTTGTTGTTGTTTCACAACCAGTGTAGTAAACTGCTGAATCAGTCTGTCAAACCAAGTAGCGACAATACTAATGCAGCTCAAAATTTGTTTTTAGAGTACGTTTTCACCCTGTTTGGTAACTAAACAAATTTATCATTCCTTCACATTTTAATGTAATAAAACTGCAATTCATCACATCAGTGTAAATGATTAAATATTATGGAAACAACACATTTCTGATTAACATCTGGTAAGCAAGCTTTCTACCGTTAAGGTGTGTCTGTAAAAGTTAAAAGATATCATAATTTGGGGGGGGGGGGTGTTTAAATGATAAGTTAACAAAAAAAAAAGTTAGCTAATTTATCTTAAAACCTAAAACCTGATTCATACGACATTGATTGGCTAAAGGTGAATGAACAAGCTTACAGTGCTTACTGCATTTAAGTTACATAGAGTTTATCAGTCAGTAAAATCTGATTAATAATGCTGCTTAATACTTGATATCAGTATCATAACTCAAGTGATTTAAAAAAAAAATAGAAAAAATACTAGAACTTGTTCCTGTTGCTACAATCACACATCTAATAACTTGTAATAACTAACATAGGAGACACACTTGACATTAACTTATTGATTTGAAATTTGTACTACCCATTTACACTGCTCTGGCTAATGTCACTGGTATCACAAATGTCAAGATTTCTGCAAGCTTAAATGTCACCCATAAAACCTCCTGGCTTCCTTTACTAACCTGGTTAAATGAGGAGAAGCAGATGGTTCTTAAGTTGAAGATTTTCAACCATTAATTAGGGTGGCCAATGAGTTTTTTAAACTTTATTTCTGTTTAAGAGACTTAAAATTGAAGAAATACATTTGTTTACCATTAATTTGATACCAAGTTTAATAATGATTGTATCCTAGAAAATGCTGTTTTTAAAAAAATGGCTATTATGGTTAACCTTTGTTACATTAAAATATGAGTAGGTCAGAAGACGCCCTGTGATAATTGATTGTGTAAACCTGTTTAGTATTTTAATTATAAATATCCAATCTTTGTTTTACAAACTTTCTTTTATTATATACTTAGAACTTAATTTGTGATTAAATGAGATAATTTTAATTGTCCAAATGTTATAATTTATAAATTTCCTTGTTACAGAATGGCAAAACTGGATCCAGTGGTGACACAATCAAGGGAGGATCAGGTGGTGAGACATCTGGTGAAGACAACAAGAAAACCTGTAACGGTGCCACAGGAACTAAGAAGAGAAAGAAAGGGAAACAACCAGTGTCACAGACTAAACCTATTAAAATGACTGCCACAGCCGCGGGCGTAGCGGCCGCAGCTGCAGCAACCACCACAACTAAGCTGGAGCCACTTGGCATAACCATCCCCAGAGCTACTGACATTATGATTTCCAGAACTCCAGACAAATCCAAGGAGCAGGAGGAGAAACTGCCAGAGATTCCAAATCTCGACTCCCCTCTCTTTAAAGATGTTCCATCCAAAACTAAAGTTGAGTCCTCTTCTGATTCGTCCTCCTCGTCTGGGGGCAGTTCATCCTCCGATGACTCGTCCTCGTCAGATGATGATTCAGACGAAGAAGAGGAGGAAAAGAAAGACACAAAACCAGCCAACAGTATCCAGAAGTCTGAAAGCATCGAGGAACCCCCTAAAGCCAGGACCCCAATCAAACTTACAATTTCAAATGTTGGGAAACCTTCAGCCAAAGTCACATCCACCGCTTCCCGTGAACTGATATCCAGCAACTCATCAGATTCAGATACAGATGTTGAAGACAATGACCAAAACAAAGGAGAAGCTGTGACTCTAAAGGTAGATTCTCACAGTAATGAAAAAGGATTTCATACAAATTCCATTTTACAAGAGGCAAAGTGTGAGAAATTAAAAAATGTGAAGCATTATGAAGTTGAAACCAAAAACAAAGGGAAAGCCCAAAATCATTCGGAATGGAAAAACTGTGATGCAGGCAGTGTCAAATTCAACTGCAAGGATAGCAGTGAGTTAGTTAATAATGAAAGTAATGATAACAGTTTAGACATGCTTGGTTTTTCTTCTGAAGACAAACCCAACACAGACAAATCAAAAGATCCAATGGCATGTGACATCACAGAAGAAGACATTTTTAAACAAATTGAAGACGTATTACGACCAATTGATAGTCCGTCAAATCAAACAAGTCACGACAAGAAACCAACAGTTGAAGAGACAGAGACTCCATACACATATCCCACCATCCCTAAAGACAAGACCCAGGTGAATCAAGTTGAAGTTAATGCAGGCGAAATCAACTCTGCATCACTACGAGACAGCCAAGACACCAAGTATTGTCCAGATGGCTTCATCTTGGCACCAACCCTGAGTAAATCCCCACAGCATCTTAAGGCTACTTTAAAATTATCTCCTAGCACTGACCCCTTGGCTGCCTCAGAAAGTGAAGATCCTGATAAGGACATTAGCAGAGAAGCTCTTACTCCTGGAGAAAAAACAGCTGACATTGAAAAGAAAGACCAATCACCAGTGAATAATATTTCCGAAACTGACAGCAAGGTTGATGACAATAAATCTAATTCAAATCAGGACACCCCTGTGTATAAAAATGGTGAAATTAGAGAACCTTCCATAGATCTGAGTGGTAAAATGGAAATGAAAGACCAAAACTTAAACATCAAAATTAGCAACTCCAATGATAGTAGTTTAGAACAGGCATATCAGTTCTCTAAAGAGGTAGAGAAGCCAAAAAGTGAAAAAAATTTAACTGACTCTGCATTAAGTAAGGCAGGATCTTCCGATACAGTCTGGCCTAGTTCCTCCAAGATCAAAGAATCTGCAACAGCTTCTCTTACTTCTCCGAAAAGCACAAGTTCAAAATCTAGTTCTAGCAGTTCAAACAGTAGCAAATCTCTGAGCTGTACTAATGGAATACCAGACAGTGAAAATCCATTCATTACCTGGACTAAGTATGATGATGACAACTTGGCACCCTTAAACACAGCACTCCCGGCATCCACCCTCGTACAAGCGCTGGCCCGAGCTCCTTTTCCACCTCTGGCGCTCCCTGTTGATGGCCAGGTTCCACAGATATCCCCCCTGGGAGGGGCCGTAGCCCAGCTGTCGCCTCTGGGGCTGGCAGGACTTTCCCCAGCGAGCTCTCAGCTGCGCATGTCCCCAGTAGCACAGATTCCAAGGCTGACCTCACCAGGCTCACAAAGGCTAAGGCTGTCCCCCAGCCACAGTTCCGGTGCCCAGCAGCCTATGTCTCCTCCACTTGGCCACACCACACATTCATCTTCTAGTGACAGCAGCAAGTCTACCCAAGGGGATGATACCAAAGGTGGAAAGGTCGCACCAAAAAGGTAAACAATAACTGAAGAGCTAAGTTAGTCAATTGTTGAGAATCTCTGGTGATTAAGTTACCCATGAGGCAAGATGAAGAAGAGTTTACCTGTTTCTTTGTCCTCACCATGTAAGGGGATAGTGTGTTAAGCACTATTCCCAGCTGCCTTTACTTTCTCTTATGTGAGTCAGGTACCCATAAGAGCTGGGTAGACTCAGGAACGTCCAACAGGTTCTAGCCTGAGATCCATACTCGATACTTTTGGGTTAGCAGCCGTGCGCTTGCTGTAAAATCATACCATCCCATAACCCCTGGTGGCAATTAAATTAGTGCCAGCCAACTTCAGATAATCTGATTATATTTTTAAGATAAACATTAATGCCTCTATTACTATAGGTTGAAGCGCTACTTTTTATAAATGATACTTTTTAACATACATTTTAATATACACGTCCAACAAAACAGAACAATCAAATTCATGAACATTTTACTTTTTGCTGGATGGGCAAGGGTATTCTGTCAAATTTTCTTTTAAATGCTTGCCCTAATTTAATAGAACATTCTACAATTAGCATTTATAACAAAACTATAAAATTAATAATAGTTGTATACCACAGTTATTTATTGCGCTAATATTTATTCTAGACCCAGCTTAGAGTACACATGTTGATGATGTGTTTACTATGTGCTTTATACAGGATACACAGTATTCAGTATAATTATGCGATATTATATTTGAATAAATATTTTGTAAATATAAAGTCCATGCATTAAAACATATTTTAGGAACTCAACTTTAGCTCATCTACTATAAAAATAACAAGTTTATTGTTATTGTCTTAAGAGGTTTCTCTAAATTTCTAGTTTTAAACATACAGACATTATTGTTGATTAAGTTTGATATGTTTTTTGTGCAACATTCTGTACAAAGTTTTATGGTTGATTTTCATATAAATTTGTTACTAAATGATTAATGAAATCTTTTATCTGTTTCAGTGTGAAGCGCACCTCCCGGTTGTCCAATATAATTGACAGTCTGAGGACCTCTAAAGAGAAGCAAGTTGCTGGAACTGGCCAAACTAGTGACCTGACCGGTCGTGAACAGGGCAAGAAAAGCACTCTGGATTCTCTCCTGGGAAGTGGCAAGAAGTCCCCATCCCTCTCCTCCACCCAGGCTCTCCACGGACACAAACAGCAGTCACCCTCATCATCTTCACCCATTTACTCTGGTGATCAGCGGATGTCAGCAGACAAACTTTTCCGGGACAGCATTGGTTTTACCCATCAGATAAGCCCAGACACTCGTATCGCCATCAGGAGCAGTTTAGATGCTGCCAGAGCACAGGCAGTCAACAACAGTTTTAATGCTTTAAAGGATGATCTTGACAAAGGCAAAAGAATGCTTGAAAATTTAGAACTTATGAAAAATGGTGCGGTTGATCCGTATGGAAAAGTGGGGCCGTCAGATCCGAAATCCCGAAAAGTAGAAGCTAGTCACTCCCACAGTCGAGCCAAACCTATGCCACCATTGTCGTCATCGTCATCAGCTGTCACATCAACACCTTCCTCATCCAGACCTTCATCTCGTCAATCATCCAAACAACCTAGCGGTGCAAGCTATCCATCACCTTTACCATCCTCTTCCTCCTCTCGGACTGCAACCACCACCACCAGCAGCAGTAACAACAGCAGTGGTATCAGCAGCAACAGCATTAACAGTGTCATGTTCCAAGCCGCACCATCGGCCGCGCTGGCTGCTGCGCACATGGAGCTGAACGCAGCTGCTGCCAACATCCTTGCCTTCCAGCACATGTATGGCATGCAGGATCCGTACATGATGAAGACTCTGATGAGCAATCCCTTGTACCTCCAGAGAATGATGGAGTTCCAGAAACAAGCCATGGACCCTATAATGCTGAGGCAGCTGGAGATGTTTGAGGCCGCCGCGGCTGCTGAAAAGAACAAAAACAACAAGGAACAAAGGGCGGCCATGAACGCTCAGTCCTTGCTCTGGCAGGCCCAGGCTGCTTCCATCCTACAGCATCAGCAGATGCAGCAGCTGCAACAGCTCCAGCTCCACCACCAACAGCAACAGTTCCAGCAGCAAGCCGCCGCAGTCAGGGAGAGGGAGACCAGGGAAACCATTGCTGCGATCATGGCAAGTAAAAGCAATAGCTTGAGCACCAGTACCAATAAATCCAGTGGCAGCATTTCTACGGGGCAGTCTGCAAAATCCCTGATGGCTTCAGCATCCTCATCATCATCCTCCAACAAACGACCACGACCGGCAGTACCACCCTCACCGTCAGACCTTTATTCCAGAGATGGTGCCAGCGCGGAGAAAAAATCCAGACCTAGTCAGCCCTCTTCTAGTCATCTCCCCAACCACAACTACCATCCTTCATCTTCCTCCTTGTCCAGTTCAACATCATCTTCTGCTAAACAAGGCCAGGGCTCGAGCAAACCTGCGGGTGGCAGTGCTGGTGGCAACAGCACCAAACAGCGGAGCAGTAGCAGCAGCAGCATTAACCCTCTCAAGCACGACTTCCTCGACCTCCCTTCTGCTCTTCAGCTCTCCGCTTCAGCATCCCCAAATCTCTGGGGTTTCCCCATGCTGCAACCCCCATCTGTAGACATGGCTCGAATGACTCGATTCTTTGAACGTCCGAATGAAACACCCCCAACCTCGGCATCAGGAAGCCACACCGAACCAGAAGCCAGTGGGGCAGAAGTACTGGATCTTAGTGTCAAACCACGAACAGGTAAAACATGAAACTGACTGCCAGGCAGAGTCTGGTCACCACCCAAAGTGTGAGGTACTTTGCTAAAAGATTGGGTGTCAGCAATAAACCAAAGGATGAAAATACTCAGCTTCAGATATCGCCCAACATTTCCATAATGAGTTGTGATGGACTCATTGAGCTTACTGATCCAATTGTATATCACAAAAACATGAAGATGGACTAACTGAGCTCCTCTTGATCTGATTAATGTCACTTAGATATGGTGTTGTAATGTTTCAGAGATTATTCTTACATATTTGAGGATACATCCAGCTGCTTACAGTGACTATCATACTGGATGATAATCTTTTTTGTTCATGAAAATCTTATGCTTAATTCACTGAAAATAGTTGGATTATCTTGACAGTGGATTAAAACTGCATGAATCCTTTTGTGGATATATATATTGTACACAATATTCAGATGACAAGGGTTTATATCCTAAGTGAACAATTTGACATTCTGCAATCACCAATCATTTTGTACATTTTTTTTCTTGTAGTAAACATTTCATATAACTTTGTACCAAACTGCATAACAAATGCAACTGATGTATTCACAGAGATTCTGCTTTTGTTTGTTTCTGTTTATACTGCATTTACCTGGTATTTCTTCTGATCACCTGTGTGGGGTCCACCTTGGATCAGATAACTTATTAGTGACTACATTGGATACCAGTATTTTTCATCAGTTTACATCAACTTTTTGGAATGGGTTATAAATGTTTGTTTGTGGATCTACATCATATACAGTTTTTTAATGCTGATTATCTTGGATCTGTTGGCTGTATGCCAGGTAATCATGATTTTCCTTACAAGGATCTTTTTTTTTCTAATACCAGACATTCATGATTTACCTTTATCTTAAAGGATCTGTTAGCTGTATTACAAGTATTCATGATTTATCTCTTTCATGCAAATACGACAAATATCCACTTAGTTCTAGTGTTTGAAATATGTGAATGGTGTTAATAAACAATAGATCTATATCTAAAGTAATTTCAGAGCAGTGCCCTGTAGAAAATTTCTCACTTTGTTGTAAAGATGTCCTCTATAGGTACTCTATAGCACAGGGCATTAATTTTTTTTTTAATGTACAGAAATCTTAATTCTCTTTCAAGGTTGCAATTCTTGAGTCCTCCATGACATTAAAGCACATTTGTATAGTCCTGAACTGTCTTACTTTTTACATAAAAAACTAAACAGTGTCAGTCCAAGTATTATTTTTACAATTTAACTTTTACTGTCGCTGTAATCCATATTGTTTTTTTTTTCTTTCTGTTTTCTCTCATCTATTTTTGTATTCTGTGTGAATGTGTGGGGGGCGAAATAGCTAAAGATTTATTTTACTGTAGGGAAAAATTGTTTCCTAAATGTAAAACTACACATGGTCATTCTAAACTCTACTGATCAGGAGGGACCAGTATCTATGTTGAAATAGTTTGTAGAATTTATTTGATGTAGCAAAGTAGGTTTTAAAAGAAATTTTCAGGCTTTTTTTTTTTACTTTGCATTATTTAAAACAATATGGAAAAAAAGGATTTAGTTATATTAAAGGACATTCATTTTTAAAGCCAGTAAAATATATAAAATGTATAGTTTGCAGTTCCCTTGTTACATGCAGTAAAGGGGAAATATTTCCTATTTTAACTATATTAGATGAAGATAGATTGGATAGTACTGAAAGTAAATAAGCTCTAAATTGTTTTGGATATATTTGTTTGCTTTACGTGCATCCATATCTTGAATTAGCAATTATATACTTTTTGTCCATCCATATCTTAAGATAGAAGTTTTTATTGATGCTTCAAAAATAGTACATTCCATTTTTACTGTTAGAAATCTTTTACCAATGTTTTTTTGGGCAATGAAAGCAAAGGAATATATTCATAGGTCATGCTTTGAATTAAATAGTAAATAAAAAGCAATAGACATTCAGGTTGAAAAAGTTAATTACATTGTAGCTCCTTCTCTAACTACTGTTCTCTGGGTTGTAAATTCACATTTAATCTGCATTCACTTCAGATGGGTGAAGAGATTCATCCTGTTTATTTTTTATTAATAATCTGGCTCCTGTAAACATTTTTGGTTTGTTTAGCTACTCCATATTTGCTTCCTAGTTTTCAGACCCAGGATGCAAGAACCAGTGTATTTCTCAAGGCTTTAAATATTTACAAATTCTTGGCAATTATCCATTCAGTACATAGGAGCTGTGAGGAAAGTTTGCAGAAACTAGGTCAGAGTGTGCTCCCCTTGTAATCTTGCCTGACCTGAGTTTTCCAACAATAAAAAGAAAAATTCATACCTGAAAAGGTCAACACTACTGCATATTGCCAGCTCTTTTAAAGCTGCATTCTTTCCCCTCAGAAATTTGAAAAAGCAAAATCAGAGACTACACACATTTCTGTTGCAAGTTTTAGGTTGCTGTAATTATTCCTTTGTGTGAGGTTTATAAAAATTTATGTATTAATTCCACTAAATAATATAGGTCCATAATATGCTAGGGTATAAAATATTAGCATTAAATTCATAAATTATTCAATTTATGTAAAAGTATTTTCAATTTTTGAAATATAAATTTTTCTAAGGAAAAGTTAGCCAGCAAATTAGTTATCTTTCAATATAGGGCTCTACATTTGACTTAACCAGACATGTATATGGACAATATATAAACACTAAAAGTGTAGATACAGTTTTTTGTGTTAATTCCTGTTACCTGTATGGATACATTTTTATCAAAAGCAAATGTACAGAAAAATTAAGCTAAGCTTGGTTTGAACTTGTTTACATGCATTTCATTTGTAGTCATGTTTTTTGTGCTATTTTGTGGTCTGATGACAGTTATAATGGATCTAAAAACCACACAATTGTTAACTCATTTGTTGTTTCAAAGTGAAGAATATTTGTGAATGCCCAAGCTTTGCTGTGCATGTCCTTGTTTTTTGTTTTTTTTTAATTAAACAAAAGTAACAGTAAAAGTAACTGCAATAAAATGACATTGAAGTCTTGACATGTTTAATTACTCAGACATGTGGGTTTAATGTTTGTATAGTAATATGCACTGTTTGGTAATCATCTCTTCTAGTTCATTTAGTGACAATGTTTTAGATCTATTTTGGTTACAGTTTATAGACTATCTCATTTGAAAAAAATAGTTTTAGTATAACTGTGATAGAAATTATCATGCATATTATTTTTACTTTTTCTGTCTGCAAAATTATGGATCAAGTTGTTTTTTTTTTTAAAGAAAATCTCCCTGTTTGAAAGCCAATTTGTCAATTTTTTTTTCAAATCTGGCCTGAGTTGAATAGCAATAACTCATTTTGTCAATCCTTTTTATTTTTTTTTGTACAAAAACTGAATGCTACTCCTTGTACAAAATTTTATTGTGCACAATAATTCAAAGAAATTAATTTCTTAGGGTAAAGTGGCTAATATTTGTAGTAACTTTCAGTGCTTTTATACTTAATTACCAAGATACACATTTCATTCATTTTTTTTAAATGTTACAAGCAAAATCTTTGAACCAGTTATGTGCAGTTGGTGCGCAGATAACTACAATTATTATGCATTTGTCAATGTTATTTAATCCAATGTCACCTAGTTTTTATCATGCTCTCTAAAGATAGTTCGGAGGAAAACATTTCTCTAGGCTGTTTAAATACTGTTAGCATTTTTATTTGTAATGACGATCCCTTGTCAGTGTACATTTGTGTCAGTTGTCTATTGAGATGTCTTTACTTTTCTTGTTCTCTCCCTTATGTATTCCAATAAAAGTTTTAAGTTAATACAATCATGATGCCTGTTTGTCTTAAATTTTTTTTTTTTACTCTTAAAAATTCTGGGGATGAGTTGTGTTGTATTTCTGCAAATGTTAAGCAGGGTGGGCCAATTGAATTTAAATTCTTTTGTTTTTAAACAAATGGTAAGTAAAATAAACTTCAGGAAGAAAGAAAATGGGATTTGATTCAGAGGTAATTTTGTTTTCAACATCCCATAACCTGGGTTACGTAGCAAAATAAATACTTTTGTATGCCCACTTACTTTAACAAAACTTTGTGCTCTGAACAGTGAAATGCAAATAACACCAACACTTGCCCTATGGTCTAACCTCTAACAAAATACTTCATCTAAGCAAAATCTGGCCAAACCACTGTTAACAATTCCTGTTCTGGAATAGAGTATTATATACAGACATCCAGAATATTGGATATTTTTTTTTTATTTAAGCAAACTTAAAATAGATCTATTTTAAATTACAATTTTTAAAATGTGGATTTATTTAAAGATATGTCTAAAAAGTACTAACCATAAAACTTCACTACACCACCTTTAAAAAGGAAAAAATCATATTGCCTAAAGATCAAGACAATAAATAGAAATATTAGATCTTTGAGGAATGAATAATTACAAACAAAATATGTTGTAGCCAAAAGGCTAACTTACTGTCAGGCTACTGTGTAATGGTCTCCACACATGCTAGTCAATATCTTAGTTACAGGGGCAGCTAGGCTCAACACAGGCTAACATTAGTTACAGACGTAGCTAGGCTCCATAAAGGGCCACTGAAGCTAGCCAATATCTTAAGTTACAGGGGCAGCTAGGCTCAAAACAGGCTAACAGTTATAGAGCTAGGCTCCACAAAAGACAGAAAACCGATATCTTAGTTGCTTGCAACTTGCTGCTTGTGATGCGTAAAGTGGCCTAGCATTTGCTGTCAAAAATTATTCGATCACTGCAGCAACGTAGCAGCTTATATACATCTAGGAAAAATAAATTGAAACCATCCTCGGCCGCCATTGAGGATGTAAAAAATCATTTCAATTAATCCTTACTTTGCTACTCATCACGTCATTTTTACAGCCCAATTCTCTCTCCTCCCTCCCCTGTGGTTATACGCTATTTAATTTTAACTGAACTATAGATTTTTTTCGCCTCCTGTGGACTGTTCTTGTTTAATTCATTATTATGTTTGGTTTGTATACAGCTTCTTGTCCTGGGTGTTCCCATGCCTCCATATCTACGGCGCCGTAAATAAGTTTTCGAATAGATTTTTTGCAAATTCAAGGGAAACAACCTTTTAAAAAAAAAGATTTTGATATTCCCTGACAAGATGAGTTCACTCCCCTTAGTTAAAACAAAAAGAAATCCTAAAACACTTTAAATATTTTTTTATTTTATTTTTGAAGATTTATTTCGAATTACAGTTTTCAATGGTAGTTTTAAACTAACAAAAACTCTGGGGAAAAAAAATCTAATTTCTTTATCTTATTTTAAACTATTGCAATGGTCAGAGCTAGAATAATCCTGAAATTTGATTGTAAAGAAACAGCTAGAGAGAAAGCACCAATTACTATTGTCTTGCTGGCTGCTGATCAGTATAAGGTATATGAAAAATAAATACTCAAGAGCTAAAAATTTCTCAAAGAAAATTTTCATTTACAGCTTTCCTCAATATTTTTGACAAATTTTTCCAATATTAAAAAAAAACCTGTGAAGTAATTTTAAAGAAGATAAAAGAGTCGTCCACTGATCCAACTATTTCAAATTAGCAAACAAATCCATAAATATAAAAAATGATCTAAATAAGTTCTGTAAAAAACAAAATCAATCTATGCAAAAAGTAATTTTAAAAATCATAGCAAGGAAAAAGTGATATTTCTTTTCATCCAGAGGAAACCAATGCATCACAAAGTAGAAAGACAAACTTGCCTCTCTTGAACAAGCCAGCACCAGACACTCCACTCACACACAATGTACATCTCAATACAGTGCATAGATCAAACAAAAACAAACCCAAAACTCTAGTCTAGGAAATGTTTCACAATGCATTTCTTAAGGCCAGTTTGATAGAATATACACCACATCTGCTATGTACAGTTTAATGAAGACATTTTTTTCTAATTCACCACTAAGGTTCATTTAGCTTTTTAAAGCCAATTAATGCCTACCCAGTTTTATAACCTCCCAGCACTGTTAATATGAACTACTTTACAACGCTGTCACTGTCAAAGTCCAACTACCACCTATTGTTACAATCAGCCTAGATTTGAACCATGATTCACTCAACTTTTACATCAGATATGTTGACAAACTTAGACAAGCTAACCAGACTATGTAATAAAAAAATGTTTGAAAATAAACGATTTGCTTAACGCATAGTAAAAAGTTATTTTGATTTTAGAATATAAAAAGAAAAATTGTAAAAATGTTTTCTTCAACCATAATCCAGAATTTCATGATGATATTCAACAATCTCTCAAATAATGTATTAATTGTGTCTGGTTTGTCAACAAAATTACAACCAAAACTTTAAAATGACCATAACCCTAAAGATGAAAGAAGTTCTCTTTTTGATATTGATGAGTTAAGTACAGTGTGGGGTGAGCAAAGATGATTTGATAAACTGATTTGCTTTTTTTTAAAACAATGAAATGAGCTGACAAGCAATATAAAACAAGTCATTTGGTGTATGTTTTGATTTAAAATAAAAATCACACTTAGGATAAACACATCAAAACAAGCGTAATAGAAGTAACGACTAATAATTAATTTTTTTTTAAATACATTTTGGATAAAAGTAAGATCTGCTGTGTTAAGGTTAACTAAAAAAATCTATGAGGCCTATGTCCCAGTAGGGATGACAGGCAAAAAAAAAAATCTATACAACCGAAGGATTCAAACAAGTGTTGTTACTTTTAAGAACCAAATTAGAAACTAGACAGTACAAACAAAGTGAAATATTCTATACTTTAAAAAAAAACAGACATTTTTGGACAGACCTGTACACTAATATCTAAACAAATAACTTTAATGGAGTGTGAGTAATGAGCTAAATAAAACATGTTTGAGCAATAAATATCCAAGTGACTTTCAATAAATTACCTGACCAGGAAGCACAAAACTGTTTTTTTTTTAAAATGGCATTCTTACATGTTAATCTACTCTAGGTTTATCATGCACAGGCAGTTCCCATCTTATGTGGGCTCTTAATTATATCACCCCAGTGGGTATATTAAGAAAGAAGAAAGTGTACTACCATTCTCTCAACCCCAAGATATTAGATAAATACAGTACTGTTAAACCAAGTTAAAGTAAAAAGAGCTGAGTAGTAGAGTGACTGATAGAATCTATTCTGATATAAGCTCTGTACCCAGTAGTAGAGTGACTGATAGAATCTATTCTGATATAAGCTCTCTACCTAGTAGTAGAGTGACTGATAGAATCTATTCTGATATAAGCTCTGTACCTAGTGTTAGAGTGACTGATAGAATCTATTCTGATATAAGCTCTCTACCTAGTAGTAGAGTGACTGATAGAATCTATTCTGATATAAGCTCTGTACCTAGTAGTAGAGTGACTGATAGAATCTATTCTGATATAAGCTCTCTACCTAGTAGTAGAGTGACTGATAGAATCTATTCTGATATAAGCTCTGTACCTAGTAGTAGAGTGACTGATAGAATCTATTCTGATACAAAGTGCTATACCGCGGTGGTGAGCTGTAGCTGGTTAAATACAGATAAATGCCAGACGCTAGTGACTAGTATTTAGTACGAGGTAAATGCAACATCAAGTCCATTTCAGCTACAGATATATCGGCCAGTCACTACTCCTATTATTTTTTTTAATAAAAGAAGGGAAAAAAGTTATATTTACACACACACACAATTACCAACGTATATTTGAAAACTAAATGAAGCAATTTCAAATCAGCATACAATATATGTATCAATATTACCATGAGAAAACCTTTCATAAAAAAAAAGCCTGAATTATTTATCTGAATTGAGAAAATGTTAACTTTATGTTTGTTTCTATTTAATTTTTTTTAAATGTAAATAAGTGCTGCAAGAAAATTTAAAGAAAAAATCATTTCTTAGAGGAATCTTTGCTTCTTGAAATTGGTTTTCTTACTACCTTCTATGTATTAAAATTTTAAACAAGGTATTTTTCTGCCACTTCTTTTAGTAAAATTATTCAACTAGCACTAAGCACAAGGAGTAGACCAATGCTACCTTGGTTACTAACATAAGACAATCTAAAGAAGACAATAATGAAATGTGGAAATGTACATAAATCACTTGAAATGTAGAAAACTTCCACCAAAATTCTGGTGTAGGCTACATGCTTAGTACCAGCCTGGAATATAACTAATGATGAGAATGTTTCATTACTTACAGATGCGTTAGCTCTTTCACTTTAAAATTTAGGGATCAAAGTTGTAATTTTTTAAATTCCCTAACTTGAAAAATGTAAATACAATAGACAACAGGTGAGAGATGAACCGTCCAGGTAAAAATAGAATTGAAATATTTTGTGAGTTCTGGTTTCTACTGCTGACCTGGGAAGAACACACATTTACAAGGCAGAAAGTCTGAAGGAGCTTGCATGTTCATGGCAATAATGCTGTCAATAATATCAGGACATGCTGCTCTTTTCTCAACTAAACCAAACGCAAACTGGAGAAGATTAGTCTGATAAAGACAAGGTTTTAGAAGATTAGTCTGATAAAGATAAGGTTTTAGAAGATTAGTCTGATAAAGACAAGGTTTTAGATTAGCCTGATAAAGATAAGGTTTTAGATTAGTCTGATAAAGTCAAGGTTTTAGATTAGTCTGATAAAGATAAGGTTTTAGAAGATTAGTCTGATAAAGACAAGGTTTTAGATTAATCTGATAAAGTCAAGGTTTTAGAAGATTAGTCTGATAAAGTCAAGGTTTTAGAAGATTAGTCTGATAAAGACAAGGTTTTAGAAGATTAGTCTGATAAAGACAAGGTTTTAGAAGATTAGTCTGATAAAGACAAGGTTTTAGAAGATTAGTCTGATAAAGTCAAGGTTTTAGAAGATTAGTCTGATAAAGTCAAGGTTTTAGAAGATTAGTCTGATAAAGACAAGGTTTTAGAAGATTAATCTGATAAAGATAAGGTTTTAGATTAGTCTGATAAAGACAAGGTTTTAGAAGATTAGTCTGATAAAGACAAGGTTTTAGAAGATTAGTCTGATAAAGACAAGGTTTTAGAAGATTAATCTGATAAAGACAAGGTTTTAGAAGATTAGTCTGATAAAGACAAGGTTTTAGAAGATTAGTCTGATAAAGACAAGGTTTTAGAAGATTAATCTGATAAAGACAAGGTTTTAGAAGATTAGTCTGATAAAGACAAGGTTTTAGAAGATTAGTCTGATAAAGACAAGGTTTTAGAAGATTAATCTGATAAAGACAAGGTTTTAGAAGATTAGTCTGATAAAGACAAGGTTTTAGAAGATTAATCTGATAAAGACAAGGTTTTAGAAGATTAGTCTGATAAAGACAAGGTTTTAGAAGATAAGTCTGATAAAGACAATGAAGACAATTGTTACACAATATACTTTAACAGAAAAAATTTGAATCCAAGTTTTTAAAAAAATCTAAAATACCTATGGAAGATAACCTCAAAAATAAAAATGTTTGTAGCTGTTGCAGCCTATTTTTTATTGAAGCATCAGCCGCTTCAGTTACCAGATGTATGGCCAAGGTGGAAAGTGAACAGGAAGGCTGGTTACAAGGTATTTGCTTTTAAACTAGTAGCCTTTGTTTATAAGATTTCACATGGGATTAATGGGAACCAATAAAACAATATTTGTTTCAATTTTAATAAGCATGTAACTCAATGATAAACTGTACATTAATAGCTTAAATAAAATCATTATATACAGTGTCTTTCTATACAAATAGTGGTTGATATTTATATTATGATAAACAACAAATGAGGTTTAATTTAAACTAGGCGTTGTCTAGCAATGGAGACCCTACAAAGTTTGTTTTTACAATTCCCAAGTATCACATTTAAGAGGAAAAATAACATGAAGATTGCTTTGGGATTTTCTTACAACAAATTTTTTAAAATTTGGGGAAATCATTTTTTTTCCTATAAATTCCTTCGGACAGTATTTTGGCCCTAGAAATCTGGTGCACCAGGAATCAAAACAATTGTTTTGAAACAATAAGAATTTGTTGGGGGGTTAAGGGTCCTTCTCACACAAAACACTCAGTGCCTTAGATTTATGTTTGTCACATCAGCACTTGATCTTACATGTTTTGCAGAGCAAACTAAATGTGCTAACCCGACAGGCTTGTGTATCCCTGATTTCTAGGGACAACTCAACTAAACTTCAACAAGCATCAACTAGTAGATTCCATTACATTACTGAACAAATCCATGCAAACTTGAACCAGCTGTCTGTATGGGTGGGTCTAGAGCTGGTCAAAATGTGAACATGAGGCGCAGGGATGGAGAACACAACCTTAGACTGTCATCTTTAGACTCTGCTGTACAGGTAATGTTGAGCCTCGACTCAGCCGTGGATTTCTGAAAAGAGAGGCCATCTCAAAAATGTATCTTGTACAACAGAAAATTATAAAATAACAATTTTCATAAATGGTGCACATTCTTTAACATATATAAATTACAACTCAGCATTTAATAAATCTGTAACAACAACAAAAGCAACACATGTTGAATTACAACAAATTTCATCTTATCTATGTTAACATAAGCATCCTGAGTTATGAGGGTAAAATTACAACACAATTTTAGCAATATTTAGTGACATTTAGAGAAATTGAACATGTACGTGTTATCAAATTAAAACAATATACTTTTAATTAGCCAATTTAAACAAAGATTTAACAATAATTTGAAATATATATGCTATTGATTACTTTATTTATAAGCTTTTTTGTTTGTTTTCAAAATGAAGCCTATTTTAAAATCAAAATAAACAATACAAAAATATAAACATAACAAAATAAAAATTCAAGAATCAAAGTGAACTAAAGACCAAAACAATTGTAGCCAACAGAAAGGCACCAAGGCTTACAACCCTCATGGTTTCTTACCTAAACTGAATTCAACAAAAATTCAACTTGCCATTTTCAAAGACATTTTTTCCTGACCTTCCTGATAAAAATCATACAAGACAAGGATTTATATACTTGTATTTGTAAATGATGTTTATAGAGACATGTTGTAATCTAAGTAGATTTATTATGTTCATTTTAAGAATGAGAAAAGCTGATTCTTGTCATCTTTAAAAAAAGCTGTTTTAAATTTAGTTCAAAACTAAAGAATAAATTATAACATTTATCTGCAACATAGAACAAGCAGTTAGGTCTCCAAGTGCATAGAAAAAAAGAATGCAATATATTGTGGGTATCTAACACAATTCTAAGCCACCTAAACTACACAGGTGAACATATTCCTTAATGAATGCTTTAGTATTAGTGTAGGACAAGATACAGATTTTAACAACATCACTAATCTTACACTACAATATGCTGTATACAAAAAGGTATTTCTGGCAAGTCAAGTTATCAAGTCAGAAGCCAAAAAGACACTAAAATAATAACAAAAGTAGTGAACAATAATGTCATGTTATTGTAATATTATGTTCTATTAGTTTTCTGTTGGGTGCGGTTAAGAAATTTAACATAAAAATGAAGCTCTTGCCTGGCCATACAACTTAGCACATGTGCTGTAACATATCGCAGTGAATGCAAACATATTAACAGATTTAAGCTACAAACGTGTAAGAATTAATACAACAACAAGCTACTCAAATAGAAACTACTTATGATTACAAAACTAATCCAACAGACACAAAGAAGGTATGCTAAAAGTGAACCACCTTAGGACCCAATATAATGTAAATGGCTCATGCGTTTAAGGTCAGACAGCGTTTTGTCCTAATACCAGCACTAGCAATTAGCTCTGACCTGGAAATACAGGCAATCAACTGTTCAAGTGGATAAGATTGAGAGTGCATACAAAGTTAACAAAATGCAGTTCAATAAATGTAGAAATAGCTCTACCTCTGCTGACTGTCACCTTCATAATAAGGGAAAAAATTTCATGAATACAAACTTTTAGAAAATAGTTACATTATTATAGAGACTGACATTTCCAGCTAGATACAGAACAAATGAGTAGTTCAGCTTGATGCTAGGTTACCCAAAATACGTTTTTTTTTCAGTCAAAATAGGAGAATGAGTCAAAGAACTCTTTAAATTTTAATAAAAAAGTGTTTGAAAGTCTATTATTACCTGGGTGAATTAAGAGGGCTTGTTCCTGTCTTACTCCGCTGATCATCTTTGGCAAAATTTCGACATGTTGCTAGTTTGGATTCCAGAGCCTAAAACATAAGGTGAATTTAACATTAGTGAAACAGTGGAAGGTAATCACAGACAGTTTCATTAAAGCAACTTTGGCATTTGTCTTATTTATACACATTTGAAGGTACAAGAATGCTATCAAAAATTAATTTTTTAACAAGCATTGGAAATTATTGCTTTAATATGGCACCTTCACCCAGCAACATACTGATAGAGTTGGATGACTAAAATAATTATCCTGGCTGTTCAATTTACAGGACAATTTTAATCTCAATTTTTTTTTAAAAAGTAAAATTTATATAAGCCTAAATTATGTATCATGCAATGATCAAGATTATTAGTAACTGGATATTATTATTAATGGTTTATTCATAAGTACTAATTAGGGGCTGCATGTGCATGCTAAAATTATTATACATAAATAAAATAAAATCAAAGATGTTTATTGTGTATGATCAGTGTATGTATTACATTATTTTAAGAAATCCATACATTACTAATTTATTTTCAGTTTTTTTTTCAAAACTATTTTTAATATACTTTTTGTATTAGAACTAGCTTTAGTAATTTTTATTAAATTAGCTCGGTGCATATGATCTTTTATTTTCAATGAATTTATGACTGAATAATAATGTAATAATAACATTGCTTAATAAATGTGAAGTTAATTCAAATGCAATTTAAGTGTAAAAATCAAAACATTCCAGATAGAAAAAGATTGCCCAAACATTTTCAAACAGATCACTTTATCAACTTCAATGCATTTAATAAATGGGTTGCTGTCAAGATGAAGTGTAATAGCAAGCTGTATCAAAGGCAAACTACTGCATTTGAAAATTACTGCTAAGTAACCTTAATTCACACTTTTTCAGATATATTAACATCTGGGACAGTTAATAATTAAGGTAATTATTATCCAGTAACCTAGCTCAAATTTTGTCAGATATAACAAATTGTATATCTGTGCCAGTTAATAAGGACCCTATATCAAATTTAGTCAGAATTAACAAATTGCATATCTGTGCCAGTTAAAAAGTACCCTATATCAAATTTTGTCAGATATAACAAATTGCATATCTGTGCCAGTTAATAAGGACCCTAGCTCAAATTTTGTCAGAAGTCACACGATGCATTTCTGTGTCAGGTAAAAAATAACTGCAAGTATTGGACAGCAGATGCACAGGCCCAAGCAGTTTATGCAGAAAACAAGCAGTGGTCCCATGACACTGGCTACAGGATTCTAATTACTTTGGATAACAACTATACCGAACTGTCTTGGTCAATATTTAAATGTGGACAGTCAGATTTTAATTCCACAGAGTTACGCTGCCACCTTCCTGAAAACTGAATGGAAGACAGAATTGAAGGTTAAACATTCGTGACAATCTGGTTAGGCCCTGTATTTTGGTTTGGAGTTTTTCCACTTAGTAGTAAAAAAAGTATATTTAAATGGAGCATACATTTATTGAAAGTAGCCTGTCTGACTGAACGCACCACAAAATGAGTATAAATGTTGTGTCACTATTCATTTATGAAACTTAAGGGTTAAATATATTTAATTTTTTCTTTCCTTTATTTTTTATATTTACTAAAAAAAAGTTATGAGTTTAAACAATAAGACTCAAATTATTTTTTTGACATTGTAAGGAGAATAAACTCAAATAAATTTTTAAAGACACCCCTAACCCACCAATAATACACAGATTTTTAAGTAACTAGCAAGCCAGAAGCAATATTGTACAGTTGTTTATGGAAATACATAGTTCCAATGTTAAAAAACAAACCAAACCACAAGTTGCTGAGGTGATATTTTAAGTCTTTGACCAGCAGTGCTGGGTGAAGGCAGATAGTTCCAATAGAAAAATATGAGCACAGCCTATGTATGAACATTACCCAGCTATGAAGGAGTATGTTGAAGCTTTAAGTACAGAGTTTGGTGCAAGCTGAGCTGAACTTACCCCAACTTTCCTCAGTAAGTCTCCAACAATATTGAGTGCTGATATCCTTGCTGAGGGTGTGAGAGGTGTACCTGTGAGACCCATACCAGGTGTTGATGGCGCTAGAACAGAACATTACAGAGGCATAAGGAGAGGAATCAGATGAAAAATTGTCAACATGATGTAGCAACTACAGCTTCAGACACAATTAGTTAAGAAATCTAATTGAAATTATAAAATATATTAACTAAAAAAATAAAAATAAAATGTGTGACATTGTGATACCTCGCCCCATTGGTGTGGTCGGTGTGGTAGGAGAGATAGCTTGTGCAGCATAGCCGCTATCCTGCATTGGTAGAGCTGCCACACCCAGAGAACCATCTCCGCTGGTTTTTAGTGAAACATCTTGATGTTTCTTGACATCAATTTCTGACTTCAGGTCTGTGGGAACAAAATTATGTTCAAATGTAAGTTATGAAAATAGATTTAAAAATACTATGTTCAATTTACAGGATGAACCCTTAACATTTTATACCACAATTTCAAATAAATAGGTGACAAGCTGAAATTTTTTCTCAAAGTTAAAATTCTATCTTAGTAATGAAATATATAAGTATTAGCTCTTAGCTCTTAACAATATTCCTTCTAATGAGCTTGAACCTGCATGAAAAATATTTTTTGGATGCACTGTTCTAAAAACTACTTATACAACTTAATACAGGGTTATTTGAATTTTACAAAATAACAGCATGGCAGGTTTACACCAACTGAGTGCCGCACAGCTTGTTGGTCACAAATGATTTAGACACCCACCTCTAGCTTCATCCTTTAGCCTTTGGACTGTTTCCAACAATGCACCTTTTTCATCCAATTCACTTTCCAGGAAAGCATTTCTTTCAATGGCCTGAATAAAGAACCAGAATTAAAAACTTGAAATCTCATTTAACAATACAATTACAATTAAATTTGAAGCCAAAGTGACCTGGCTGATTAGACATGCTGGTTTAAATAATAATAACGAAGTACCACATACATTTAATAATTTAAACATAATAATATATCAAAATGAAAAGAAAAAGCATTTGCACAGCATTTACTTACTTAGGGTAGGCATTAACAACAATTATGATAATATATAGTTTGAAGTGTGTTTTAAACTTCTATAGCTAATTTGTACCTGATTCAATCTTTGTTCAAAATCCTCCAATGAAACAATAGTTGCTCTGCAAAAAAAATGTTAAGAAACATTAAATTTTTTTAAAGATTTACATTTTTCTGACTAACTACTGCACAAAGTGAATATTGGTAAAGTGATGTGTAAGTTACAAATTATAATATCTATTTTAAACCGAAATTACCTTACATTTTGATCAAAATCAAATAGATAAGTTAAACCCAGTAAGTTGCAAAGATTTACCTCTTGGCTCTTTCTAAATCGTCATTGTCTTGTTCAAGTTCTCGTATATATTTTTGAAGTTCATTTTTGTGTGCTTCAACTTTGGCAAAGTTATCTTCCAGTTCAGTTATTTTCTTATGGCTGTCTGCTTGCAGCTTCTGTAACTTTTCCTACGAGCAACAAGATTTTAAACAGCTAGAACTATATTCTATTCCTCAAAATTTCAAGCTTAAATTAAACCATGATATGTTACCTTCAGAGAGTCGCATTCATTTTGTAGTCTTTCATTGGCTAAGCTAAGCTCTTTATTCTTTTTCTCCTCATGTTTAAGCTGAGTTTCCAGCTCCTGTTCCAGCTCCTGACTGCTGATCTGGAACTCTTCAAGTTCTTCTTTTGTTTCTTTCAGGCTTAAAAAGGAATAAATTCAGAATGTACAGCATTCTATAATTTAATAAATGAAAGTGTAACTGCAGTGAGGTAAACTGTTTAAACAACAGAATCTCCAAATGCAAGGGAAGTTATAAGTGATGTGTGTAGTAGAAACATAGTATTGTAATCCTAATATATAAAAGCCCATGTGCGCACTTCTCTCTCTCTCTCTGTCCGCAAAATATTTTCGCAGGATATCACATCAGAATCTTCAGCAATATATGGAGAACTTGAAATGGACATTTGTTGAAAATAATATGGTAGAAGTTTTAAATGTATAAACAAAATTTTATTTAAAGAAGAAAAATAAAAAATTAAGGCATATTCGAATGTAGAAAAACAGTTTTAATTATGCAACCGGAAAAGTGTTCATAGTTGAGACAAGAAAGCCGAAATCGATGATGTCACATGTCATATGTTTGAAGTACGGAAAGTACACAAAACCAATGGCGTCATCTTCCAATTTTAGAATACAAAGAAATTAACTATTTCATTAAAATTTGATTTAAATCTATAGATTTACTTATCAAGGTGTAATTTATGAAATTTATACAATTTGCTCGGCCAAAACTAATGCAAATTACTTAAAAAACAACATAAATACCATTGAAAAGCAGAGTTTTTAAAGGAATCATTTACGTCTTTTAATCAATGTGTGCATTCAATATGGTGTTGTGTTGACTAATTATGTATATAATTTGGTTTTATTTTTTCTACTAGGTTTTAGTAGCCTATGTTATTTTAAATGTGTCGGACTTTTAGCTATTTAGTTATTTCTTTGCTTTGTCACTAATATCGTTAAACATGTAGAAAAGCAAATTGCGTTTTGACCAATAACTATTTTATAAAATATTCTTCTGAAAAATGTAGGCCTATAAAATATGTAGACCAATAATCCATGTGAAACGGGTACTGACGGCTAGTATTCTCTATATTATGAGGATGTAATCACTAACTATAATTTTTATGTTTAATTTTCATAAAGTACATATTAAAATATTCATAAAATGTGATTAAAAAAATTTAAACTGAATATTTATTGTGGGCTCTTTCTTAATTTAACCAAGATAGATTCTTTAGCAAGTGAGAACTAGAAATAAAGGAGCACATGTCATAAGTCAATCTAATCCAACTTATGCAGTGACACAGCCAACATTTTACAGATAAAATAAATTTCAATATTGTCAATACAATAAGAATTAAATAAGAGCATAAGAAACTAAAAAATAAAAAGATAACTTACTCTTGTTTATACTGGTGTGCAAGATTTTTCCAGTATTCAATTTCTGCATCTTTTGATGCAAACGTCCTAGGAGCATCCATTTGTATGCTCTCAGATGTAATTAGTAGGTTCTCAGCTCATTAAATCAACTATATTATTTACATTCACGAAACTGTGTTACTTTATACCAGTAAAAGTTCTTGGTAGCGTAGGTCACTGATTAGAGATTATCTTGTAATTAACTAGTTTTGCTCTAACTCTGAAGTAGTGAGAAGTATTCCAATAAACGTTTATACTGTAAAACAAGAAATGCAGAAAATAAATCAAAATCTTTCCATTTTAGTAGATAAGATAAGGTTCACAATAAATAAAAAATCAATCTATGCTTACAATTTTTAATTGTTCCTAGTAAACCCTAAAACAGTATAACTTAGGCAATCTGATATTGTGAGTAATCATTACCAAATAAACCATTCCTTTTTTTAAAAAAAAAACATGTATTCATACATATATGCTTAAACAGCAAACTTGATTTTTTTTTTCTCTAAATCTGGATATAATTGCAAACTCACAAAGCAAGATAAGGCTTATTTCTTTAACTACCAGAGATACTATTTGAATATATATTTAAAATACATTAATACAGCAGCATTTCTTCTTCTTCTTCGTTCTTAATTTTTAGTGTTAAGGGGATCAGGATTTATCTGCCAGTGGGTTCGAACTCGAGACTTTGTTCGAATTTATCAACCATGAGCTTTTTGCCGACTCGACCACGCCTCCAACACAATTAAGCGTTACGTGTCAACTGGTTATGCGCCATTGAGGCCATTGACTCCGATTTCAGCCTGCTTTTCTTTTTGGATTTGCTTCCATAGCCTTTGTCCAACCAAGAACAATCTACAAGGCAGCAGTTTTTTAATTTTGGAGTTGTCTCTCCTAGAAGAGTGGCTGTCCCCAGCTAACGAGCCTCATCTGCCCGAGGGTTCGAACTCGAGACTTTTAGGTTTAGCAACCATGAGCTTTACAGACTCGACCACGCCGACCCCTAGCAGCATTTAAACAGAGGAATTGAATAGCCAGGTACTACAGATCGTTAGTTTTTGGCCTGGTGAAGATTATTTTGCTAAATCAGTAAGCCCACCTGACTCTAATAAATATAAAATATATAAATTAGTCTAATGCTGAAATTTAAAAAAGTGGTGTAGGTACTATTTGCATTGTTGATATTAATGCGATCTTTATTAAGTTATTACATTTTTCAATACATATTGGGAATATAATTAGCCGTATACATCTATCTTTTAAACTGCATTTTAAATTAAGGAATTTTAAATGTCTTTTTTTAATCACATTCAACCTGTGATAAGTTTTGGTGCAGAGCAAAAACCCACCAACTATATCTAATGGACTGTAATCGTGTAAGAATCAACAATATAAATGCTGCAAATGTAGAGTAGGCCCTACTTGAAAATAATTTTTTGTGTTTGAGGCTACATTTTTATTTACGTTTATCAAGCCTGCTTTTTCACTTAAGTAAAATAAGCATGGATAGGTTGTAAAGAAACTCTGTGATAGATTTTCTGTAAAACCCAATTTTTAGTCATTTGTACTCAAAACCTTACTAGGATCACTAGGTATTAAGTAGAGGAATCTTTACTTTTTTTAGGTTTCCATTACCACATAACAGAACAAAATTCCTCAAGACTCAACTAAGACTTTAGACTAGGCCCTAGATCTAGACATCTAGTCTAACTCTACTCTAATGACTCTTAACTCTTAGGCAGTCTAAGGCCCAATCAACTGATGTGGGTCTGCTGTGTTTGTGTTGTTGCACACACCGTAGTCTGTAGAACTAAATATAAACTAGGGCATAGGGGTAATTAATCAATTGTTTCCCAAGTTGAAATAAATTAAAACTGCTAAAAATCATAATAATTTAATAAAGTTTAACAAAGCTGATCGGCCAGAAACAATTTTTATTTGGTAGGATTTGTTGTGTTTTGTTTGAGAGATTTTCATCTGTTGCTGTTGAAAAGAGGAGTGATATTCTACTTTTCTAGAATCTAGGTCTAAGTCAAAAGGTACTAGGTAGATTTAGATTATATATATATTAAGACTCACGAAGTGTATCGTAGATTTACTACAGAAAGAAGATTTAAAATATGTAATTAAAAGGATTATTTTTCTCTTAAATTGAAAGTGAAAATAAACTATCTATGTATACGCCATTTTAGCGGAAGTGATGCTAACATTTAATTTTAAAGTGTTTGTTATATAAGCCAGATTTAAATAAATATAAGGCTAAACTTGGGGATTTAAAATAGCGTTTAGGCCCAATGCCTAATCTAAAATAGCTTTTACAAATGACATAACATAATTGACATAAACATATTTGCTGGCAGATAATCCTCGCCTTAACTAGGCCTACCTACGCCTCACATTTCCCCATTTGAATGTTTTTCTACAGCACTATGATCAAAGTGCCAAAATACACATGTTGGCCAAAAGAAGAAAACCAATTTTTAAAATAAAGTTTAAAGCGCCTTTGTTGTTATTGTTATAGGCCCTACCTTGCTTAATTTTTTTTTTTGTAGAAGTGTTCATGTTTAGAACTTGTACCTACTCAAAGCCTACTAAATAGGAGTTGGCGTTGTCCACAGAAACATAATGTTTAACTATTTTTTTTTACGTTTATTGAAAAGAAGCGAATTCAAGAGCAGTGTAGGCCTATATGCAACAGAACTATTTCTTGGTCTATATCTAATTCTTCAAATAACATTTTATGCATTTTGGGATGATAACTTTCCATATTTTTATTTTTATTGGACTTTACTCAAACATTAATAAAGGCCTACACAATATTTGAGATGGGGCATAACTGATCTATGATTAGTGTCATTATTTACTTTTTTACTTCCCTTGACTCGGTTTGGCCAATTAAGAAATACTCAATACAACAAAAAAATTTAAAATGTTAATGTACCCCATTGAAAAACAAAATGTTTTTGCTGCGCATGTAAATATTTTGTTGACATGGAAATGTTTATTCAAGCCATTGAAAAAAATGTTTCCTAAATAACAAAACATTTTTTAATACCATACACACACGTAAAGGGACCGTTTCCAAGGCCATGAGCAAATAGTGACGTCATTTTTATACCAAAATAATCTATCTGAAAAAGGTAATAAACCTTAACGTTTTATCCTTTGATCTCATAACGTCACACATGAATAGGCACCCTGACCCCCCCCCTCCCATACACACACACATACACATCTCTATTAAACACGTCACACAAATATTGAGCCCCATTCCTGCCTACCCATTTCCTAAAGTCTAATCATTAATTAAATATTTATAAGAGAGGACTCGACATTATAGCCGCTCGTCCTGTATACAATTACTCCCCCGCCCCCCTAGAGGTTGCCACGTTTTTAGGGTAAGGCAAAGGCGAGTGCTTTAAAAGGCGCCACATTGTACACTATATATAGGCGTATTGTGTTTGTGTAATTATACATGTATGTGTATTAGGCTATATGTAATTATGTATGTGTTTATGTGTTACTGTTAGCTCTATATCTTTAAGTATCCTTCATCTTCGTTGTATTCCACAAACAGTCATTACGATACTCGACACATGTAGTTTAAAAGAGGGAAATTATCAAGCCGCCCAATATAAAGACAACGAAACTTACAGCGGACTGTACAAAGTTAACTCTAGCTAATTGTTGATAACTATCAGAAATGTGTTTGTTTTTTTCCAGACCTGGCTTGTTTTAATTTTGTAATTGAATATCTTGTCTAATGTATAGTCCTGGGCTATCTTGGAATACTAGAATATTTTCACTAGCATTTGTTTACTTATTGTTTTTCATTTCACACACACACACACACACAAACACACACACAGACATATATATATATATATATATATATATATATATATATATATATATATATATATATATATATATATATATATATATATATATATATATATATATATATATATATATATATATATACATATATATACATATATATATACATATATATATACATATATTATCCGCCCCTGTCCTAGACTCTGCTTGACCCTCTCCCCCCCCCCCCCCCCAACTCCTGTAGACCCCACTGATGACACAAATACTGAACAGCTGTCTGTTATCTATCGAAGTCAACGTGACATCTGATTTATAAAATCTTAGCTGGAATTCACTTCCCGAATTCACCTGAGAATACGGTCATAAATTAGTTGGAATACACTTTACACCAACACCTGCCATCGTGCTTGTGTTTATCAGTGTGTCGATACAGAGTCAGCTATTTGACTCCGTGCGTCAGTGTGTCAAAAATGATCACGTAGGACTTATAGGCCTACGTGTGATAACGTGACATGAAGAGTCAGCTACTTGACTCACTGCGTCACAAATGTTCACGTTGGGCCTACACGTGTAGCCTACGTGATAGCGTGACATTAAGAGCTACTTGACTCACTGCGTCACAAATGTTCACGTAGGGCCTACAGGTGTACATGATGGTGATATTTGACCCACCGCGTCAATATATCCCGCACATTTTTTCTCTCTCTGTTTGAAGTTGATTTTAATTATTCAGTTTACCCTTGCGTGGCTTATAGTAATGGTCGACTGGTTGATTGATAAAAGTAGTAGCTATCTAACAACACGCACGCTGATCTATGCATAACTTTACATGGATATGTGCATGCTAATTTTCTGGCGGTCTCCATAATAAAAATTTTAATAAATGTTATCTACCTACGTCACAACCCTCAGAACACATTGCACAGCGTGTCATACTACTCCACCCCCTGTCCCCCTTTTCTTTGTATTGTTATACACGTATTAAACTATTTAAATGTTATTTCGTATGCCTGCCGACATAAAAACTTAGAAAGTTTGGCATGAAGTGATATTTAAGGAAATCATAAATAAAAATCTAGAGATGATGATGCCTTGTAGATATAGAAACTTTCGTCAGCTATATTCGGTATATAGTAATGTTTTTTAAAGGATGGGGGTGGGGGCAGTGGCGTAGCGAGGTCGGCTGTCACCCGGTGCGGCACTTAATGGTGTCACCCCCCAGAGGCGTAGCGACCCTTCCCGGGGACAAACTTTCAAGTTTTCGATTTGCACCCCCTCCACTCAAGCTTTCGATTTGCACCCCCCCCCCCTCAAACTTTCGATTTGCACCCCCCCCCCCCCCTCAAGTTTTTCTCTATATATTTTGCTTTTTTTTTGCTTTGATGTCACCCCCCTAAATGGTGTCACCCGGTGCGGTCCGCACCCCCCGCCCCCCCCCCCCCTCGCTACGCCCCTGGGTGGGGGGTATATTTATGATGTCTTCTAATTTTATTTTCCATTAGTTATTTAATTACCGAAAGATTAATTGTTTCTTAACCGTGCTTTAAATGCTTTACAATCTTGAAAAGTACCTGAGCTGTTCATGACTGAAGTTGCGAATGACAGTTTTACTTGTTGAAATAGCTAGCCCTGTGTAAAAGCCAGATTTTTAATAAGAGATATGTCCACTGAACTGATCTGATAAATATATACTTTTAACAGTGTCCACCCCCCGAAGAAAGTCTACCGCCCCCCCCCCCCGAAAATTTCAAGTGCACCCCCCCCCCCCCCGGAGAAAAAAGTCTGGAAGAAACACTGGATGGTTGTCGAAGGGGTGTATTGACTCCCCTAGATTACAGCACCGGGTGTCACCTGAGCTAGTGACGCCACTCTATCTCATCGATATATAACAATTTATTTAGCTATGTATCCATGACAACACCATCACATTCCCGTCACAATTTTGCAAAAAGAAACAACAGTTTAAAAATTGTGTGACCACTGTCCATTATTGCGTCAACCTCCTTGATGTGTATCCGGCAGTTTTACCAGAGGGAATAATAACTTTTCAAAGACTTTGGTTTTTGCTTGTGTGGCACCTCAGAGTTAAATAGAGGCTACTTGTTTTTTTATTTTTTTTTTGTTTCTTTTTTTTTTAAATAAACGTTCATGTTTAGAAATTAATATGATGCCAAATTTGAACAAAGGGCCGGCTTATACTATTTCTGAATAGACGGAATTTCCTAATTTCGCTAAAGCCACAAATGTGAATGTAATAAAATAAATATTACTTTATTGTTTGGGACTATTATTTTATTCCTGCTATATTTCTTCGGTGTCTCTGATCTCTGTAAGCTTTTTTCATTATCTTTTTATTGATAACAAATTAAAAAGAAATGTGTATCGGCAAACTGGTAGGCGTATTACACAAAATAGGAGGGGTAGCAGTTTGTTGGGGGGGGGGGGGAGGAGTAGCAGTTTGTGGGAGGGGTAGCAGTTTGTGGGAGGGGTAGCAGTTTGTGGTAGGGTAAGCAGTTTGTGGGAGGGGTAGCAGTTTATGGGAAGGGTGGCAGTTTGTGAGAGGGGTAGCAGTTTGTGGGAGGGGTGGCAGTTTGTGGGAGGGGTAGCAGTTCGTGAATAGGGCTGGGCTGAGAAGTGGGAGGGGAGGGGGGAGTTATTGTGTAATGGTGGCATTAGATGAACTATTACAAACGTGACACCAAACATATAAATACATTTACTATTGTTAAGATAAGCTTGAAACGTATTACTCTGTTGAAACGTTTAAGATATATATTAGTTGCCCAATTAAAAGGTCGACGTTATCTGTTCTGTATGTACATCATAATATACCTAGTCGGGGCCATGTCTTACGCATGAGCAAAAGAAGACTCCCCAACATGGCGCTGAAGTGGACTCCGCCTGGAAAGCGAAAGAGAACATGGAGGAGAGAGATGGAAGAAGAATTGCAGGCAAGACCTGGCATGAACTAAAGTGGCTCGCCCAGGACAAGGTGGAATGGTGGGGATTTGTTGCGGCCCTATACTCCACAGGGAGTGATGAGGATTAAGTTAGTAAGTATACCTAGCCGCCAAAAATGTCATTAAAAACGTCATTCTTCGCCCCCACCCCCGAAGAAACTCTGCTCCGAGATATGACATGAGGGACAGAGGGCCCTAAAGAATACCCCCCCCCCCCCCCCCCCCCGTTTAAAATTTTTTTTTATTACAACAAGCAATGGGTTTGTTTACTTCCATGGTCCATGCTACTTCATTTGCTTCATGAGATTTCAAACGCTCCTTCATATGCTTCATGAGATTTCAAACGCTCTTTCATATGCTTCGTGAGATTTCAAACGCTCCTTCATATGCTTCGTGAGATTTCAAACGCTCCTTCATATGCTTCATGAGATTTCAAAAGCTCCTTCCTTCATATGCTTCATGAGATTTCAAACGCTCCTTCATTTGCTTCATGAGATTTCAAACTCCGTATCTTCTCAAGCAAGTTAAACTATTACTTCAACTCGATGACGTGTCCCCCAGTTAACCCACAAAGCCCACGCTCAACACAGACGTAGACTGTAGACACCAGTTTAACCCCGTCCTTGGGATGGCGACAGCTGCGGTTTGTCAATGAGACTAGAATAGAATATACACATACACCCAACAGATATCCAAGCCATTCACTCACATCAAATCTCTTCCGATGTCGATTTTCTAAAAAGTTGAACTCGGTGAACAACGATTTACGGAAACAAATTATAGATCGTCAAAATGTTACCTATGACGTAGCGAATGTATTATTAAAAATGTCTTCCGATTTTATACAATTATCATTAATAGATACTTTAAAAGTGGCTTTTAACTAAGTTATCTTTCAATTCAAAAATGAATTTTTTTAAAAATGGTTTCAATGAAGAAATGATTGTTAAATAAAATGCAGCAATACTGACGATGTACACGTGGGCAGGGAGAAACGACAAGCCGGCAAGTCTAAATGGAGTGAGTCACGTGACCAGACCGATGACAAAGCCACGTGTACTCACGTTCAAAGCCAATAAAGATTTGGTAGATAAAATATTGATGTCATCGCAGCCTGTTACCCTTCAAAGAGCTCATTACAGCAATTAGAAAGAAATTGTTAATCGGGCCGACCCCTCTCCACGCTTGGGTGAATTCGACTTCGACAACAATAACTCCAAAGTTAAATTTTAGTTTATTTAAAAATAGTTTTAAAAATTGAGATTGCTATTGTGTTTATAGATTATGTCGACTAGGAAGTATACTTTGAAAAATTTTGAAAGAGTTAATAACTATAATATAGTTATTTATTGATATATTACGTGGTTTGTTTCGTGTAAGGTCTGGTCTGGTTCTTTCATCTTTCGTATTGGTTGTAAATGATGTTGCAACAGGAAGTCGTTGTTCTATGTCTTTAGGGGTTAATGGTGGGCTTCTTGAGGCTTAGGGTTCTAGGTCTTTAGTAAGACACAATCTTGGAGCATCTGATGAAGTAATCTTGGTTAAGCGTTATATTTTAATTTATAAAAAAAATGGCAAAAATAAAACAATATAAACAAATATAAAACAATAACAAAATACAAGTTTGGCCCATTTGATTTGCCAGTTTTTTTCGTCCTGTGTCGTGTGAAGGCAAGACGCTTATATTTAATCACAGATGAAGCATGGTTTCAGTCTTTAATGAAGCATAGCTTAATTCACAGATGAAGATTTCCCGATGAAGCATGGTTTTATTGCCTGACGAAGCATGGTTTTAATCGCTTAGGAAGCATGGATTCAGCCTTTAATGAAGCATGGTTTTAGCCACTGGTGAAGCATGGTTTTATTGCCTGATGAAGCATGGTTTCAGCCTTTAATGAAGCATGGTTTTAGCTACTGGTGAAGCATGGTTTTATTGCCTGATGAAGCATGGTTTCAGCCTTTAATGAAGCATCGTTTTAGCCGCAGATGAAGCATGGTTTTAACTGCTGATGAAGCATGGTTTCAGCCTTCAACGAAGCATGCTTTTAGCCGCAGATGAAGCATGGTTTTAACTGCTGATGAAGCATGGTTTCAGCCTTCAACGAAGCATGCTTTTAGCCGCAGATGAAGCATGGTTTTAACTGCTGATGAAGCATGGTTTTAAAGAGGCCAGGGCTGTTGCCATGGTGAATCGTTATTTTAAAAAAAAAATACCTGGGGGTGGGGGTAGTAACAAAATTCTGTCTCCAAAATATGCAAAGTCAACTGGCGGTGTCATTTGTTTTGTTTGAAAGAGATGTCTGCTTGATTAAATTAATTAATTCACAAAAATTATGTAGGCCTACATGAGTAGGTGCGGCTGGAAGGCGATATGTGGACACATATGAAGTGTGAATAAATAATGGACGTGTTATTCATATTGTACTCTGAAATTGATGTGCACGAGTAGCCCTCGAAAGTACACCTAACAAATACTTCACCTGTTAGTGTGTAGCATTTTATTCAAAGGCATTTCTGGGATGTACTTTTGCGCTATGCTGTGGGATACACGCCTCTTACGTAAACATACACACGTGTCACAACTTAACACAGCCCGTACCAAGGACGCGAGGGATATTTTTTTAGAAAAAGGGGGCCTTTAGATCGTGGTCCATAACAACAGGGTACCACGTGCAGGGGGTGTACTGAAACCATGGATGTACGGCAGGTTTTAGTTAGTGAAAGCTTTCAAACAAAGAATGTTGGCCTGCGTGGGATGTTGTTTATTGCTAGGCTGTCTGTTTGTAGTTTAGTGTAGATTTGTTGTAGTTTTGTTAGGGGGATAGTTGTTGTTTTGTAGATGTGTTACTGGCTGTGAGGGTGGGGATTTTTAAGAGAGGCCGGAACGAGTGAATCCAACAACACACAGTTCAAGTTCAACTATAATTGTTCTTTATTAAAATGATATATATGTTCAAGTTTCTACCTAACTGATCTACACTGTACTATTTACTTCTACCACTGACTGTTCATACCACATGCTACCTACTACTACGCACTCCCATGACCAATCCTAACACTAACCAACTGTTCCGTAGCTCTACAAATTACAACCGTCTCTAACCACTACCTAACACCTTCTCTCCTCGCTAGCTAATCATCTTCTGCTGGCCTATCTCTCTACTGACCCACGCCTCAGTGGTCAGCTGACCGTCCCACGTGACCGGTCAGTCCTGTGCGCCCATTGGCCTCTCTAACCAACCAACTAGGCCTATGGTCTGTTTCTGCTATCTACCTATATCTGCTAAACATGTCTGACGTAATCTTGCGTCATCACACTGGCTGATATGTTTTTTATTGTAGATTTGTTAGGCCCTGTTTGTTGTTTATTCTAGACTTGTTAGGGGCCTGTTTGTTGTTTATTGTAGATTTGTAAGGCTCTGTTTGTTATCTATTGTAGATTTGTAAGGCCCTGTCTATTGTTTATTGTAGATTTGTTAGGGACCTGTTTGTTGTCTCTAGCAAGACTTGATTGGCCTATAGTTAGAGTAGATGTAGGGTTGCTGTTAAAGTTGGTGAGATTAGCTTATCCCGATGAGATTAGCTTATCGTTGCTATACATACGAAGCTTGGTTTAGAAGATATAAGAATTTTGACACTATTTATCTATGCAAAAAAATAATGGGAGAGTGAGGGGAGGATAGAAATGTGAATGGTGAGCTAAAGACACATACATTACACAAAGTGTGCTGAGTTGTGTTCGGTTGTGTTACCGCGTCGAAAGCAGATTGAAGGACGATAAACACATGCGCGATTTCATGCGTCAGTGATCACAGGAGATCAGACGATAAAATCAGACTGACGCTTAAAACACGCGAAAAGCTGCTCACTCAACCCAGCCTACACATACCTCACAAAAATACACAACAGCCCCCCCCCCCCCAGATACAAGCTTAAGATCTTTCATTAAAACAGCTAAAACGCCACAGCCAAATGACGCCATAAGCCCCCCCCCCCCCCCCAGCACGTGCCATGACCTAAGCCCCACTCCAAAACAAGCTACAATCAACAAGCCCTTATTTTTAAATCCCATCGCTTGAATTTTATCGTTGCACGCCTTCTTACTGAAGTACTCACAAACCCCTTTAATACAACACGCCTTCTTACTGAAGTACCCACAAACCCCTTTAATACAACACGCCTTCTTACTGAAGGACCCACAAACCCCTTGATATAACACGCCTTCTTACTTAAGTAGCCACAAACTCATTATAAAACGAGTCCTCACTAAGGTAGCTACAAACGCCTTTTTACTGAGGAACCCACAAACCCGTTATATAACACGCCTTCTTAATGTAGTACCCACAAACCCTTTAATATTACACGCCTTCTTACTAAAGTACCCACAAGCCCTTTGCTTATTCACGTGCAAGCCATTACATAAATAGTCCAACCTGAACCTCCCTCTCAAACCCCTTGTTGTCAACTGTCTACAAACCCCAACTCAGCCTTTACTGCGTCTGCCGTCACTCGTCCAATAAAAGCACTTTAATTTTGTAAAATTAGAATGTATTGACTAAATCAAAGCGTGTAAAACAAATGTACTTGTAATGAGCTCAATGAACCAGTTATCTAACGTGTACAGGTACAGTTACTTTCTCTTCAACTTCGTCAACGTGTAAGTTATGCATGTAACTTTTTTTTTAAGCCCCCACACGGCTCCCAACACCCTGGGCTCGTCTATTGGCCGGCACTACGTCAGATTCTCACCTCAGATTTCACAAAGGATTTGCGCGCCTATCCGACGCGTGAGCTCACATGCCAATGGTCACCTTAACCTTGAAGACCCCCCCCCCCCTCCGCACACAAGGTCCCCCCAGTCGATAACTCCACGCGTGCAGCCTATCCTAACTCAATTTTTTTCCCTTTCAGAAAGCAGAAGCATGTTAGGCCTCCGTACTGCTGCTGTATAAAAAAAATTCTTTTCATCGCTTTTATTTTCTTTCTTCTTCCTCATTTACAATGCATACGGAAAAGATACGACGTACTTGCGTTTTCAAGGTTTTTTTTTTTTTTTTAAATATGCCCACTCTCCATGCATGCAGGCAAAGCTGAAGTCCATGGTGTTTTTTAAATCGATAAAAGGTGAATCATCCTGTATGATCATCATTGTGGTGATGGTGAGCTTTGATGATTCACCCACTCTCAACACTCTGAGAAAAAAAAATAGCTGTTGGTTTCACTGGTCCATTCTTTTGCATCAAAGAGAGCGTCGCAGAAAAGCCTAGATTTTATTGAGGTTTATTTCCGAACAGGCTTCTTTCCCTTGAATGGTTAATAAAATATTTTCAGTTTTCATTATTATTCTTAATTAGTGCGAGCTGAAATGAAACCAAGTTGATATTGCTACTTTAATTATTCATCTGTGTATCATTTAGATAATCAAAAATAAAATTTATTTAAGATTTTTTTTTTAAATAAAAAGAATATTGAAACAACGTATTCAAAATAGAAAAACAAGAATTATTATATGAAACAAACTTGTCTTTGTTCTTGTTTCCCAAACTAGAGGATTAATGGAGCATAGATATTAAAAGAACTTGACCCAGCTGTGCCGAACATAAAACGATTTCAGCTCATAACTCCGACTAAGACTGGTTGTATTGGGCGGCCATGGTTGTGGATTCATTCATTGTGTGAGCCGCAGTCTCCATTGTGTAGTGACGCATCACAACAGCAACTGGTTGGTGAAGACAAGTGGTCGGCACACAAGTGTTAATGACAGTCATCAGTCGGCCATTGAGGGGCGGATTGATACAGGTCACACCCACTTGACTTGCTGGACTAACGCTAATTCAACTCACTAAACAATCAACTTACTTGATCCATAAACAATATTGAAATACCAGTAGCGCAGATTATCATTCAAATATACCAGATATAAATTATCATTTACATATCCCTGTGACAAATTATCGGTCATATATCCCAGGGACAAACTATCATTCAAGTATTAAAGAACAAAAAATTATCATTCAAATATCTATGACAAAAGATCATTCAAATACTTGTATCACAAATTATTGCCAACAAAAAAAAAATCATTAAAATATCCGTGTGGCAAATTAATTTTATTTTCAGGGCCGCATAAACGGTCGAGTTTTAAAGAAATGTTTTTAAATCAAATGCTGTGAAACTGTGAGAGGTATATTTTAAATCAAGATTAGCCATGCCTATATTTAAATTTTAGTCTCACTAAAATTACTTATTGTTGCCTTCAAACTCACGACAATACAGACAGTCAAAGTGTAATCTCACTCGACAATTATAAACAATATTAGTAGTTAGCAGCCTTACTTACAATGTAAGGACCGTTTAAAGCGCCGTTTTGGTATTTATATGTATCTGCATGGTGTGTATAACATCATTATGTGGGAGGGGGGAGGCATCTTGTGCAGTAATTCGTAATATTCTGCTAGCAGTTATTTTTCTACCTTCGACATATATAGCTGCACACATGAAGCTGTACATATTTATGTAGCTGTACACATAAAGTTGGACACATTTAGTTGGACACATGAGTTTGGACACATTTAGTTGGACACATTTAGTTGGACATATGATGCTGGGCACATATAGCTCGACACATATAGTTTGACACTGTATTCCACATATGTAGGATGCTAGACTATCGATACTTAGCTACCTCGTTAGTCACATGTTTTATTTATCCTCCACTGTAAAAAAAAGGCTAAAAAAATATAGGTAAAAAAATACCGATTCAACAAAGACCTTTTAGCACTTTTAATACAACATAGCCTCACCAGAAAGACATATCACCATTTTTAAAACACGTAATCACCCCATCAACAGAGAATTTTTAAAATATTTTTTTTTGAATACCCTACAAAAATCACCTCGGCAGCGAAGACTTTTTTTCACTACTAGACGCATACCACAAACAGCACAGATTCACCGTAGCAAGAGATAAACATGAAAACCTGCTAATTAGTAGTCAATTACCTGTAACCACAGCCACACCTGCCAGGCAAATGGCTGCACCTGAATGCAGTAGGTCACACACTTGGTAATGTGTTTGTTGATCTGTTTGCTTTAGCCATACCACGTCGGTTCCACATACGGATACGAATCGCACTACTTATTAACCCTAACCTTAATCCAAACCAAAATGACGAAGAATCGCTCTACTTATTAACGCTAACCTCAATCCAAGCCAAAATGGTATGATCATCATAACACTAACAAGCTCAGTGAATGAATGTCTTATATACGGTCAGAGTTTCTTTCAGGTATCTCTTCCGAAAGAAATAGAATAAATATAGAAAAAAATATACTTTCACCTGTGTTCGCCCGCCCCCCGTCGGGAGAAAAAGGTCTGATAAAAACAACTGTGTATGGCATTATTATGTTTATAATCATTGTCCATAAGACCCCCCCCCCCCCAAAAAAAGGGGGAGGGGGGGGGACCGGGGAAGGTTGGGCGGGAAAAGTCACAGGAAAAAAATACAGAAAAAGGTCATAGTTTTAGCTAGGAAAAGTCACAGAAATAAAATCACAGAAATTTTTGTTTTAAATATTTAATATATATTTTGATGTAGATGTTGAGAATTGTAAAATTTTGGGTATTTATTAATAATGTGCGTGGGTGTTTTTTGTGGGATATTAATAATATAACAATAATAAGTAAAAATACTACAAGATAATTTACACAGCAACCTAAACGCTTGTTACAAATTTAGTTAAATACCCGGTAGAAAAGTTACATCATTGTGTTTTGCATGTTTTTTGTCGTAGGCTTTTCCTTGGTCGGCTTCTTCTCAGTCTACCTTATCCTTCCATATTGTGTGTTGTTGACGTTTTGCGACAATGATAGCCTTTGTACCGTGTCGGCTTCTGATTTGATCCTATGCTATTTTATGTAATGAACGTGAAATTGTGGATAGTACGGGTGGTTGAGCTATTGTTGCTATGAGTTGAGGGCAGCAAGTCACATTAACTACGACTTTATGCCATTTCAAGCTAATTTAATTTAGTATTTAAAACACGACGAAATCCAAGAAGGTCGGAACATTCTATTAAATATCATATTTATAACGGAATTAAAACAATCATACGTCATACTAAATATTTATAGCGTTATAAATATTACTATACGTATACAACCTACGCACATGTCTAAAATGATTACATTACATTTAAGTTGTTTTGCACTTTCTGAAAATTTAATACATAATAGTACCAAATACCCATTTGTGACTTTTTTCCTGTGACTTTTTTCTGTTTTTTTTTTTTTTTTTTTTTTTTTTTTTTTTTTACTTTTTCCTCAATCTTTTTATTTTTTAAAGCACAGTCATTTTATTTCATGTAGGCACATTGCTACAATGACCCCGGGTGACCTGACATGAAATGTGTCTCGCTCGTCATGAGATGTGTGGGCAGGGTGAGAACGTTACGCAGTCAGCACGAGCCTACCTTGAACCAGAAACCAGACACGAGAAACAGCTAGCGCCGAGGTTTTAGGCGAGGGTGGGTGTTTTCAGGCGTGACCTTGTAGAATAAAAGTGCAAAGTGCCAGTCGAAATCAAGGCTAACACCTTTACCGTGTGTATGCCTACTCTAGATAAAATACATATAAAACATAACGCACTTAAATATACTTGAAAAATAAGGAAAATGCTCATACCTCTTTCGTGCGTTCTCCTGACAAAATTAAAGCATAATATACTTGTTTAATGACTTTACTTATTTACAACGAAATACAAAGAAACGAAGACGGTCGAATGAAGCAAAATAACTGTTAGCAGAATTATACGAATTACTGCACAAGATGCCCCCCTCCCACATAATAACGATGTTATACTCACACCACGCAGGCACAAGTAAATACCAAAACGGCACTTCAAACAGTGAGTAACGAAAACTGACACACCCTTTTCAATAACATAGCGTTAAACTATTACAGAAAACGTTTGTATAAACAGTATATATATATATATATATATATATATATATATATATATATATATATATATATATATATATATATATATATATATAATGTTGTGTGTATGTGTGTGTGAATGACTGTGTGGATCGCGAATTTCAAACTAGTTTTACAACTAAAAAACTGTAATTTTTAAACCTATCAATAACAGAAATACCATTCTTAAACAGGTTTATGCATCATTCTTGACACGCCCAACTGATATAGCTAATAATAAAAGTTTGTCTACGGGAAACTCGAGTGTAATATTTGCATATTCGTAGCCATGGGCGGATTTTTAAAACCTTGTTTGATTTTCGTGCTGCAAATTATGTAGAATGTGAATTTCATTTGTGATCAAGTTAAAAGTTTGAAAGGCTAAATTAATATTGTAAATGGACGTTGATGTGGAAATGCACAAGTTTAATCCCCCAAAACAATTTTGCACATAATAATGTCTACCGTTAAGATAAGTCAGATGACAAACATTGCTGTAGATTTCTGGGGATAAATAACAATAACTTTTTTTCTCAAAAAACTAACAGAAAGCTAAAAGAATAAGTATTATATGCCTATAGGCTATAGGTTTTAATAATAAAATTTTACCTAGACCTATATATATGATCAATTTACTCGAACTTGTTGGAATAAAATAAGGTATTTGCGAGCGGGGAAAAATATATATTCGTAAAAGGATTTTAAAAGAATAATAATTTAAGAAATATAGGCTACTCAACGATGGTTAAAAAATATTTAAAAAAAAATAAACAGGATTCCAGCAAAACCCACTTCTTTTGTCTCACCCCCACCCCATCCCCCGCAAAAAGATCAAAGTTATTGTTATCTTGTTTTGACTAGGCCTACTTGCTTTATGTACTTCTAGGTTTATTTATTATATGATATACCCGTATTATTCTTTTTTATAGGCTTGTTTATATATATTTTTTTACACGTGTAGACTATGACAAAGGGGTAATCGTATATTTTTCCTTACTTCGATGAATATTTTGGTTGAACATGATTCACTATTTCCAAAGAAACTTGATGTTGAAAAGATGTTTTAAGAATACATAAAAATAGTGTAAAGAAGGCCTTTGATTTTGTTTACAAATTCTTCAATCAGAGGTCACTGCTTCAAAAGTAGGTGACCGAATTCTGCTAGTCAGCATAAAACACTGTCCCGCTATTTTCAAATACGAAACTGCGGTTCTTGCCGTAGTTGTAGCTTCCTCGAAAAACACATGACCTACTATCTTTACGAACACCTCAGCATGACGACTGTTTCCAAAATTACATAGCTAAAAGAAACAAGAAGTACACCCAGTTTCGCATGGCTGCGCATTTTAGAAACTTTTATACATCTCGCTTTCTTAAATTATTTGAAATACAATATTCGAAAAATGTCCCGATTAAAAAAATCACTTTTGACCAAAGTACTATCAGCAAAAACATGGCTAAATAAACTTCTGTATAATCCAGTTGTTTATGCGATTTCATTTGATTATTATAGATCTAGAGATATATATTTAATACTAATAGGGTCTTCACTAGATTAAAAATAATTGTACATCAATATCTATAAATATACAGTAAAAAATAAATAAGGAATAACCATTCATCTGTATCTATATTTCTACCTCCTTTAATTATTTATTTCAAGAAAAGTGTACCTGTTATATAACTAGGCTATATTTATTATATCTAGGTCCCCAATAAGTAAACTAAGATTTTAGTAAAAAATTAACATAAATCTTTATTTATTTTGTAAGAGGAGCAAATTAATGCATTTTCACTTTTGGCATTAATTAATAAAAGAAAATGAATATACATTAACAACTTGAAAATTGTTAAATAAGTGGATACAATATGTTAAGGGCGAACAAAAAAAAATGATAGCCCTCTAGTTAAATATGTCTTCCCTTCCCCTAACGTTTCAATATCGACCAACAGCGACAACGGTGGCTTACGCGAGAAAACGTCATTGAACTTCCTTGGTCGCACAACAACAAAGAAAGCCGCTAGATCGACTCTTTTAACCGTGGTCACAGCGTGCTTTGCTGAGTCATCACATTGGAACGTCTCGCGCGAACTCATACGGAGCTAGAGTCGATGTGATTTGCGTAAACTACGTAATTTCTGATGCTGTTAGTAAACTTAGCGACCACCTCCGTGGCCATATCGTCAATTATAGTGTTTTTGAGTTCATCTGGATTATAAACATTGTGAATTCCATTTTAAGACAACGAAAATAAGGGAATATGAGTAAAAAGGTAAGATATTTCGCCCCGTATAGTTGTAGGTTGTAAACTTCAACGTTCAACTAGCACCACCATGTCTTTGTTTACGTTCTGTTTACAACACGAGGGTAGATGAATGGGAACTGCGCATCTGACACTTTACAACTTAATATACTAATTTCATCAACACTTAATTTTTTATACATATTTTGTTTGAAATATGTCAATACCATTGAAATAATGATTGTTTATTTTGAAAATGGGCGTTTCTATCGAAATATTGTGTATAATAGAAAGTAGGTCGCATGACCTCGTGAGGTGCGGATCTCTGTGTCATTGGTTGGACGAATCGAATTTTCCCACAAGTCGTGTTGTTTACCTTTACATTTCTAGACAAAGTTAATGAATACAAAAGACACATTGACATTAATCAAAGAATGAGATACTTATAATTGAATCTATATTAAGTACATTTAATATTACATCTCAATTTACATTAAAATATAGCGAATTGCATATCTATTAAATTATTAATATTGCCATGGGGAATGCCACGCGGGCCTAGCCTGACGAAGCAAGAACTTGAAGATCCGTTATCTCGACCTCGCCTAAGGCTAGCGTTTGTTTTGCAATTTGTGAATTAATACACCATAGACTACACATTTACCTACCGAATGATTTGTGGCTTGTTAATATGTTCGACTCATTTATTTTAAAATAATTAGGCATAAGTAAAATTAACATTAGAATTAATGTAGCAAATTGAAAAATAATAGATTTATAACCGTTAGGCTAACCACAAGAAAAGGGACTACCAAGACCAGATCTAGATTCTAGATCTAGATATTGTAGATCTATCTATAATAGTATGATCTGATAAATTAATTATATGTATTAGCCCTAATTATAAGCCTACTAACAGTGTAAAAGTAACTTTACCCTATGATATTATGACCAAAAATACACATTTTGTAGTGTTTGTCTAAATATAAATTCTGGTAATAATGTACCAATTTTACTATCACAATCCATTTTATCAAAGCAACAGCAATAATACTATTAATACAATAATGATTTTAAATTAATTAATGATTGTGTATATATAGCCTATATATGTATGTATATATATAGGCCTATATAAATATATAGGGCCTATATACATAGAGCATATATATATATAGGCCATATATATATATTTATACATATATTAATAATAGGGACCTATATATATATATATATATATATATATATATATATATATATATATATATAGGGGTCTATAGAATATAAATAAATATATAGCCTATATAAGGCCTATATATATATTCATATATATGTTTGTGTGTGTGTTTATACTTGTTGACTTTATTAATCTAACAGAACAGTAGGTATATTTGTCTATACTATTTCTAGATCTATACCTATATTAAATATTCGTTATACCGCGTTTACACTTGCGAGATGTATACTATACAATATACTATACATATATACTATACATTTCTAGAAAAAAAACTTCGCTTTAGGGCCTAAGATAATAGGGGAGCCCACTCACTTATTGCGAAGTTGTTTTTTTTTTCTAGACATGTATAGTATACATGTCGCAAGTGTAAACGCGGTATTAGGGAAACAAAACGTTTAATAGGCCTAATGTATGAAAAGTAGGCCTAAATTTTGTTTTGTTTTGCTGACGTAATAAAAACAATTTAGCACCTTTTTTTAGTCTCATTTTATTTTTTTCGCATTCACTACGATAAAGGGCAACAAACAGTATATAGATCTAGGCTTAATAGTAATACAGTGATAAGCATTGACACGTTATCATTATACCCCACATAAAAGTAAGTAGGCTATATCTCTAAGCCTAGGCCCCATGTGGAGTTGATAGCATTTTTATTTGACCAGATCTAGACGTCTAGATTGAATCGGAATTTCCTAATACTACTTGTTTTGAAATTCTAGTTTCGCCCTGGCGACCAATTCTTCTTTGTTCTACGTTTGAGAGCGTCGTTGGTTTCAAAATAATCTGCTTGCTCATGTCTTTGTTTAGTACATCTAAAAATAGTCTGGGCACGATCGTAGTACGGGCTGTTGCTGACTTCACATAAAACGAAATAAAAATACTAGCTATTCGCTGCGCTCTGCGCATTTCGTCATCATAAATGGGGCGGGGCTTTGACTAGGTTACGTGAGATCTCTGCTCATGCGCATCAATCACTTCCCTTGTAAACAATAATCATGTTGCTTAGGCCCTTACCCTAATTAAAATATGAATATAGATAAATTCTAGGTCTATAGATCTATGTAATCTTTTGGTCTATAGAATTCATACTATTCTAAAATATTAAACAAAATGGGCTACCACTTTAAAATAAACGATCTTTCTAAAACTAGATTCAAGATACTGTGATAGATTTATTTTCTTTAATGATTATTGATTAATATTTAAATTTAACTAACTTAAAAATTAAAATAAAAAGTAATGTAGATTTTATTTTTGGGGGAAAAAGGATTGGAACAGAAAACGATCTAGATCTATAATTATTTTTTTTTATTATATAGATCTAGATCTAGATAGTTGAAAATGTAGCAATTTACTATAGTATAGGCCTACATTTCTTTATTTCTTATGATTCAACTTCAACTAACATTAAAATATTTACCATCATGACCTTTGTAAGACAAACTTGATTGGCTATTTCTGTTCTATTTATCACCCCCCCCCCCCTCCTTAAGTCTATACTCTCTATAAAATATTAAAAACCACTTCTTTTATATTATTATTATTATTATAGATTTACCTCCAACATAACCATATTAAATCTTAAGAATAGTTAGATCTAGTTTCTATTCAAATTACTTTACCACATTGTTAGGTTATTTTAATATTTTGCTAATTATTTTTAGTTAGCAAAAATAATAACAAATAATACATTTAAGAAAAGTCATACAAATTTGACTAATTATGTGCAACCCAAGTTTTTATAATTATTAATAACTGCATACAATTTTAAAAAATATCCTCCAATTCAAGTTCAAATTCAAGCAATGTCTGGGATGATGCCATTTTTATTTTATTCAGCTCAGTAAAATGTAGAATCATATCTAGATTTTGTATGTTAATTAAAATAGTATAGGCTACTATTAATAATAACTGAATAATGAAATCTTCCCAACTACAATAAGGATTGATAACTTGATACCAGTGGCAGATAATGGATGTATGGAAGTTTTAACTTTTGGATAATATTACTTCTTAGATTAATTTCTTATTTTAGTAATATGTTTCTATATATTTTAATACTATTAAATTATAATAAGCTATGACAAAAACATAAAATAGCAACTACTACACTGTTAGTTATCAGTGGCTAATCCTTAATTTAAAAAAAACTTTTTGCAACGTCTTTATTCTGTTAAACAAAACTTAAAAAAATATATTTTTGGATGCCAAGAAATTGGAGGATTAATGAAGCCCATCTAATTTAAATATTGATAGTCTTAGGTTTTAGAGGATATCAATAAATAATATTGCTTTTTACTATTTAGTTTGTTATTTCTACTATCTATTAGGCTAGCTGCTTTTTGTCTGATAAATCTTTTCACAAGCTATACATTTATGAGCACTGATTATAGTACTTTAAAAAAATATAGGTATTTATAGCCTAGGTTATTTATAATTTAATAAACTGATTTATTTTAGTGTGCAGTTTTTAAGAATAATTTTTTTTTCTCAACTAGATATTTTTGTCACAAGTCAAGTCAGAGGAGCTTACGGCTGCTGCTGCTAGAGCTGTTAGTGCAAGTCCTCCTCTAACTCCAAATCACTCATCTATAAGTGATGATGAACTTGTATCCCTCTCTGTGAAAGAACTGAACCGCTTATTAAAGGGATTATCTAGAGATGAGGTCAGTAAACTTAAACAACGAAGGCGTACTCTTAAAAACAGAGGTTATGCAGCCAACTGTAGAGAAAAACGCATATCTCAAAAAGAAGAACTGGAAACTGAAAAAGATAAACTTCGTGCAGAGGTAGAGAGACTTCAGAGAGAAAATAATATTGTCAAGATGGAGCTTCATGAGCTAAGGAACAAGTGTGAGGCCTTGGAACATTTTGCTCACAGAAATGATATTCGAGTGCTAACACATCCTCATGTTGTATCTCCCATGCATGGTTCCATCGTTGTCAAAGCTGAACCGATGTTACCAAGTTCTACAGTCTCATAGCAACTTTGCTTCACAACAGGGCTACATTTTTATCTTAACATTTTAAAGCAAAATAAAACTTGAGGTTAACTATTCACACACACAAGAAATCAAGTTGAATCACAAGATGAAAATAACATGTATATCTCAACAAGCACTCGAGGCCTTCAAGTGAACTAATTGTAGTTACTGATTCCAGTTACTTACAAAAAGGGACTTCCAGAATTTTTTTCTTTAATTCTTGCTGCCAATTAAAAACTTGTACATTATTTCACAAGTGCTATGTATTGTGGTTTTTACCCAGTAAACAAAAATAAGCAAGTAAACTTCCACTCAGCGACAAAGATTTCACTCATTAACATTTTATTTTATCACACATTTAAACTTACATTTTAAACAGCCAAAAGGAATGTTTATTTTAAAATGTTTTTGTTTTGTAAAATAATGTAATTCTATGATTTATTCAGTTTCTTGCTTAAAAACACTTCTTTGGATATTACTATAAATATGTCTTATAAACTGTTACCAATTAAAGAACTCAGAATTTGGGAGAATAAATTGACCATTGAAATAAATTTGAAATATTCATAAATACTGTATACAAATTGTATACAAAAATACTAAATCTATATTAATATAAAACTGTAACACCTGTAAATAGTCATCTTTGAATAAAACATTTTAATGGAATATTAATTTACATGCTGTAGAAAAAGCATATATAAATAGCTTGTTTGATCACATTAACACCAATGTTTATAAAAGAAAGATATCATCAGTCCAGTGATTTATGCCTTCTTCTTTAAAGCAAAACAAGTAATTGTTTTCACAAATTTATTAAGCTACAAATATTTATTATTTAACACAAAAAATTAAACAATTTAAAGCAGAAAGGTTTTATTTCAGTTTAGATAAAGCTGAAAAGTAAATAATTATTTATTGTGTAGGACATTTTGTAACCATATAATTTCCATTCTTTTTTCAATTTCAAAGTTGTTGCTATATATTTTATAGCATGAATTGAAATGAGGTTGAACTTGCCACTATAAAATTTAATAGCTTATATTTGTTTAAACCAAACCAGTTCCTGTATCATATTTAAATATTTTTTTAAATAGACGTTTAACTTTTAGTATCAGTTGTTCAAAATAAATTAGAAAATAAATGTTCTTTAAATCTGCTACAATTTTTATAGTGGCAAGGACCTGGATTGTGCAATATAATTAAGTTTGGTTGAATTAAATTTAAAATGTAAGCATTTTATGAAACTTTGTTTTAACTACCATATCTCTTTTTGTTACAGATATAAAAAATTGTTTTTTTGATTAATATGTTTTGAATGCCTTGCCATAAGACTGTTACTTGATTTTTTTCCTAATGTCACATTTCAGATGGATTATTCTCTTTTTATGTAATAATTTTATTCCACATTTTTGGTGTCACTTTTATTAAATACAAAAAAAAGGAGAAATACTAGTAAAATGCCAAGGTTCTTTCATTGTAGCCAATGATCTATTATTTGTATGGTAGTCTGAGTTTCAAAATGCATAATTGGTTAGAAAATACGACAGTGTTCAAAAACATTTTCTGCATTGGTTACAGTTTCCTGACTCAGTTTTAGTTGTCTTAGTATTTAAAAAAACAAAATTTAATATTGTATTTTAAATTTGAAAATCCAATTAACCCCATTTGAAAAATAGTTTTAAAAATGAAGTCTCTACACCAGGTTTTTTAGTCTATTAAAAAATCTTTTAAAATACAAATGTTAATGCAAAAAAATGTTGACTTAAAATTTCTGATAGTGAAGTGCATTAAAAACCATAATTGGAAAGTCATCAATGAGGGTAAACTAATACTTTGTTAAAATAAACTGTACTTTGTCATATTGCATCTTCAACCTGTTCACTTTTGCATTAACAGTTTTTTCTCCATCAAGTTTTTCTTTTCATCCATTTACTCTCTTCATTGTGTATTTTTCACATAAGTTCAAATTCATTGTGTATATCCACTGACTAAACATCTCATTTTTACATCTAATTCAGTTTAACATTTAGAAGTAATCACAATAAAACTCCTTAATCAAAATGAAAAGCAATTTTTTTAAAAACAACATCAAAACAATTGCTCACTTGACTCTCATTGATTGCTGTTCTAAGTTACAATTAAACCATTCCCTGGATTGAAACTGAAAAGTATGAGGTTATTTTGTTTAACTTGTCAAGCTGCTGGTAAGAAAGCTCATTTTGTTTGTTAGTGATGTCGCTGATTTGTGTTGAAGGAATATATTTTCATTCTTAGCTAATACCAGTAGCTAATTTCTAATCTAAGTTTAATTATAAAAGTTATTACAGATTATCTCTCTTATTTTAGTATTCATGCCAAAATGGCAAAACTACCCGTGACGTTTTTTTACACCTTTTTTTTTATTTTGATGTTCTGCCAAACTGTTGTATTTACTTGGAATTAATACATTTAATTTTATAATAAAGAACATGAAGCTTAATTTTTTATCACTTTTGTTAGGTTTATAATCATAAAACTGGTATAACAACTCGCTTCTAGTATTTCAAGGCCATAATAAAAAAATATTTTTGCCTCACTTTTTCAAAGTTTTTAAGTATTTGAAATATAAGCTATCTAAAAGTTGATTTCACACTATCAGTACCACTAGGTTTCATGCATTGATTTAAAGAGATACATTTATCAGTGTGTCTATTTTTATTTTTGAGGGGATGCAGCTGTTGAATTTGGGAGCATAATGTTGTGTATGAATCATTCCAGGGGATGTCTGGTTTTTTTGTTGTTAAATAAACGAATTATTCTTATAAATCTGTTTTGTTTTTTTAAAAAAGATGATGTACTCTTGTTAATTGTCATCACATTTTAGAAAGAGTTAATTTTAAGATGTCTTAAAAGTTGGGGGGGGGGGGGGGGGGGGTTTCCTTTTTGGGTTGTTTTATATCAAGTTCATCTCCCTGTATAACACATGCTTCAATACCAATATTTTATGGTTATAAATGATGATTTAAATTGATCCAAAAAAATACTGTAAACAATATTTTTACAATACAATTTCTATAAAATCCAAGCATATAAATATAAAGGGTCTAAAAAATTTAAAGGGTTCAAAATCTAGTGATTTAATCCTAGCTTGGGTATTTTTTTCAAGATTTAAAATAGAATTTTAATGTTTTACATTGTTTTCAATGCTGCTGAAATGTGCTGGCTGTATGTTTTTAGAGGCTATTGTATTTTGATTATATTCAGTAGTGCACATAGATCTTGTTCACTGTTTGAATGAAGTATTGCTTTAAATGTATTGTCTCGGCTCTGAACTCAGTAAAGTTGTCATTATATGTTGCTTTTGAAGCATTATTTTATTTAAAATCTGACCCACACATCCATTTTTTAAATTTCTTTTGAAGATCAGAAGTTGCTTTTTTTATATAAGAAAAAAACATTGTATATTTACATTCAAATGTTTTTAATTTATGTCAAGGTTTTAAAAATCCCATACATTTCGACAGTTTGTAAATATAAAAATCTTGATGTTGTTTTGGTTGGATTGGGTTCAGTGTGGCTAGTGTCACCTCCCATTTTTGTCATTTTCACAGATACATTACAGATATCATATTTACATGTTCATTTTTCATGACACATTACCAGAATGAAAGATGATTGTGCCCTGCCAAAATAATGCAGTAGATAAAAACAAAATTTAGAACTAAAAAAGATCTTGTCTGATTCTGCTCATTTAGATTCAACTCAACATTTTGAGGTTTTTTTTTTTAAATTAGGAATACTACATTGTTACATATTTTCTAAGATAGAATGTTTGAGAAAAGATGGGTTTAAATTATTTTAACTTTTGAAAATGTAACCAAAATGTAATGTTAAATACTATTTAATTCATTATTCAAAAATAAAACTTATTGTTAAGTTTATCTTAAATAAGAAATAATTTGAGAAGAAACTACTTTTATACAAAATTTTATTTTATTTATTATGTAATAATGTAGGTTTCATGGCGTTTTTTTTTTTTTTTAAATAATAATAAGAAAAAAATGTGCAGTAAATAAGTTCAATGCAAAATTTTGAATTTTAAGTTGGGTTGTTCAGCAGATGTAAACAGAAGTGTATTTATTTATAAAAATTTTCCTATTAAATGTGCTGTTATTTCAACATTGATGATGACTGAATAGCACATTAAAAAACTTTTTTTCTACTTTATTAATACTTGTAAAACATCAGTGTTTCCCAGAATAGTTTTGGTGAAGAAGCATTTTGACTTGTTTGGTAATGGTAGCATAAATGCATCAGGGTAAAATGCTTGGTCATCAAACTGTTTGGGAAACACTGTAATAAAAATCAGTGTTTCAGCTTGAGCTTCTTCACTATTGTAATGGCTGGTGCTGGGTTTTATTTTGTTTGGGAATTTTATCATGTGTAAGGCTGTGAGCAAAAATTAAATTTTCAGTCAAAATCAAGAGGAGGATTTGGTGCATTTAAAATGATTTCTTAAATTGGGGGTCAAAATGTACGGTACAATTTTAATACTGTGGTCATGGAGTAATCTGTAAATTATATGTAAAATATTAACTTATTATTTTAAAATAAAAAGTGATTAATAAAATTAAATCTGAGTTTCATACACACGAAGATATTTAAGATATCTTTTTTTTTTTCAATAAATATTTTAATTTTGTCATTTTGCCCCCAATTTAAGGTAAAATATGCATGGTGGATGCTTGTTCAAGGAATAATAATTTAAAAATAATTATTTATTAGATTTTTATAAAAATTTGTTTTGTTTTTTAAATGGCATATTTTTACTGTTTTAGTAAAGCAATTGCCTCATTTTAATGGGCCATTTCCTCCATTTATTTAAACAAAGTTTATTATTTTTCTAAGAAAAATGCTTATTTATAATTTTGGCAGATGGTACATGAGTAGCAAATGTTTGTTAAATCATTATCATCATCATTCCAGTCTAAACATTTTGCTTCATTTATTTTATTGACAATGCAGTTTTTGCAATGTGAGCAAAACAGTTTTAAATAAAAAAATCAAACCTATAATACACTGTTTTGTTGTGTGCATTATGTTTTGTATGTGTATATATAATCTGAGAATGTTGGGTACATTTGATATATATAACTTGTTTATCAATTTATTGCCATTAGTAAGAACATTAGTTCGAATCTGGGTTCAAGTCAGTACACAGTCCCTGAGTCCACCCAGTTATGATTGGTACCTAACTCACATTAGGAAAAGTAAAGCCAGCTCGGCATAGTGCTGACCACACTATCCCTTCATATGCCGATGTCACAGAAACAGATAAACTCTGCTTCATAGACTGTCAGGTTTGGAAGGGGAACTTTACTACTTGTAAGAACATTATAAAGGACATTTTTAATAAATTAATTATTTTTTAAAATGAAAAATATAACAGCCTGTTCAATACTCCCCTAAGGTATCCTTAGAGCCACCTTACATTCCAAGTTTTCATAAAAAGCTCTGATGACTTATACCTGGTATTCTGTAGTGTCCTAGTATTTTCCACATGCTTTCCCAAAGTACATTATCAAAAGCTTTTTCAAACAGTGTTTCTTCCAGACTGTTTTTTTTCCCCGGGGGGAATGGGGGGCGGTCAACATTTTCCTGGAGGGGGGGCGGACACTAGTAAAAGTATATGTTTACTATATAAATTTCATCTCGTTGGGGGGGGGGGGGGGGCTCTGTTTTCAAAGTCAACAACTATGATGTATAGTGCACTGTCCCACTCCTCTGATTGTTTGATGATCAGGTGAAAGCAGAGTTTCTTTCAGGTACTGAGAAAAATTTCTGAAAGAAACACTGGGTGAAAGTGTGATACGTGATGGTACATGAGGCTTGTGATGTTGAGTTCACCTGTTTCAGTTAGCTTGGCATAAGAAGTGATTGCCTCGTCAGCACTCTGCTCTGCCACCCTTACCTTTGAGCAGTGGCGTAGCAAGGTCGGGTGTCACCCGGTACGGCACTTAATGGTATCACCCCCCAGAGGTGTAGCGACCCTTCGCGGGGACAAACTTTCAATTTTTTTTATTTGCACCCCCCCCCCCTCAATCAAACTTTTGATTTCCACCCCCCCTCAAGTTTTCGATTTGCAACCCCCCCCCCCCAAACTTTCGATTTGCAACCAACCCCCCCCCCCCCCCCCTCAAGTTTTTCTCTATATATTTTGCTATTTTTTGCCTTGGTGTCACCCAGTGGAGTAGCGAGGTCGGGTGTCACCCGGTGCGGCACTTAATTGTGTCACCCCCCCCCCCCAGAGGCATAGAGACCCTTCCCAGGGACAAACTTTCAAATTTTCGATTTGCACCCCCCATTCAAATTTTCGATTTACACCCCCCCCCCCTCAAGTTTTCGATTTGCACCCCCCCCCCCCTCAAACTTTCGATTTGCACCCCCCCTCGAGTTTTTCTCTATATATTTTGCTATTTTTTGCCTTGGTGTCACCCAGTGGAGTAGCGAGGTCGGGTGTCACCCGGTGCGGCACTTAATTGTGTCACCCCCCCCCCCCCCAGAGGCATAGAGACCCTTCCCAGGGACAAACTTTCAAATTTTCGATTTGCACCCCCCATTCAAATTTTCGATTTACACCCCCCCCCTCAAGTTTTCGATTTGCACCCCCCCCCCCCTCAAACTTTCGATTTGCACCCCCCCCTCGAGTTTTTCTCTATATATTTTGCTATTTTTTGCCTTGGTGTCACCCGGTGCGGTCCGCACCCCCCACCCCCCCCCCCCCTCGCTACGCCTCTGCCTTTGAGTCACGTGCCCATCAGAGTTGGCTGCACTCAGAAACGTCCTACGTGCTCAAGCCAGAGATCTGATCCGGAGACTTTTGGGTTGGCAGTTGTCTGCTCGACTTATCAACCACACGGTCCCTACCTGCTGAGAAAGACTCCACCAAATATTTAGGTTATCCCTCTCTTCAGTGGTTACAATCTCGTACGTCCTACTCAAAAGGGGGTCGTCCCCAAATGAAGTCACACTCGTTGGGGGAGCGGGGTCTGTAATTTTTTGACGGTGTGTGATGAGGTGGAGGAGGGGGTTTATATGGTGTGACATAGTTTGCATCATTAAAAAAAGGGGTCGTCCATAAATGACGTCACACTCGTAGTGGTGGAGGGGGGGGGGGGCGTCATTTTGTGACGGTGTGTGATGAGGGGAGAGGGGGGTTCAGATTAACAAAAAGCAATGTTAGAAAACGAATTTTAGCCGTTATTTCGGGTTTTAGAAAACTGTTTTAATAAATTGTAATAGAAATTGATTAAAATACTCTATATTCTATATTATACAGACTTCAGACAAGATTTAGTTTAGGAGATATAACAATGTTTTAAGAAAAATTCAACTGTAATTTTTTTTTGGGGGGGGGGGTGTAGTCATTTTAGCGGGGGGGGGGGGGGGGGGTCTGGCCTTTTGTGGCGATGAATGGCAGAGGGGAGGGTGGTCCCGTGGTGGTAAAAATCGTATAAAAAAAGCGTGACTTCATTTATAGATGACCCCTAAGTAAATAAAAGTGAGGGGGAAAATATATTGGGTTATTTTGTTTTTTCTTTATGACATGTTTAGCTCAAACCGAACCACTCAAGTAACCAATGTACTTCAATGTAGGCTTAAAATATAAAATGGATTTAAATAGTTGATAACTATTTGTGTATATGAAATGGATCTAGATTCTTACTTCCTTTCTAAGTGTATGTAAATGCTTAATAGCTCTACCTAGTCTAGATTCTAGTATTAATAAAAAGCATGGGTCATCCATAACTAGATCTAGATCTAGATGTCGCTTATTTTAAAACGATTTTTTCCTCCTTCCCTCCCCACCATCACACATCGTCGTCGCAAAACGCCAGAGTGACGAACCAACAACCCCCCCCCCCCCCCCCCCCCCCCCCCATCTTAAAATGACGAAACACCATAACTTAGCTTACTAATACTATCCCCATCCTCTGACTAAACTTAACTTTTATTTCTCAGTATTAGCCTAGATCTAATTTTTTTTATTTTATTTTCCTATCCCCACCCTCCCCCATTCATACACTAGGCTCAAACACTCTTCAATTTTAAAGTTTAAGAAGAAAATAGAATTTCTAGGAGAGTGAAATAGAATAGTTGCCAATGTCATCAAAATAAAATTATAAGACTTTCCTTATTGACTTTAGATCTAGACCGATAAAATTATTAATTAAGCATAGATCTTGATCTATCTGATATTCTAATTAAAAATCTAGATCTAGTATTTCTAAATAATCTTGCAAGATCTTAATCCTAGATCGAATTTTAATTACAATAATAAATTTAAATTAGATCTATGAGCCTGGCCTAGAATTCTAGCTAGACTAGTACAGTAGTAGCGCTAGCCGCTAGCCGCCGCTAGGCCTAGCCCAATTTTATTTATTTTTTTAAATTTTATAGTTTCAGTGAGTTTAAAGTTTAATAACTAATCTATATCAGTTAGTTGAAGTTATGAACTATTTTTTTTATTATTATTAGTCTAGACCTAGAATAGTACAAACTTAGTACTAATACTGTCTAATACTCATACTGTACTCAACTGTACTGTTACAAAGTGAAAAAATAATAGTTTCCACAAACAGCATACAAAATAATACATTATACATGGATCTCTTAGCCATATTAAATGAACAGTATTCATATGTATGCATTGTAGCTGTTATTATTACCATTATTGCTTTGGTGGTATCAACAAAGTACGCATTGAAAAATTTTCTCCGTACTCGTTCTGGAAAATTGAGTCAGAAAATGTCAGAAATTCCTGTAAGCTCTCCTTCTACAGCAGATGATTTAGATCAAGATAGTATTGACAACGATTTAGATGGAGACAAAAAAATGACAACGTCCAGTAAGTAAACTAAACTGAACTAACTAAACCTACCTAGATCTAGTACCAACAACGAAGCTAAGGTCAAAATCAAGTCAAAATGTTAGAATTGAATGCTGGTTCCATTCAGTAGGCCTACTAGACTTCTATAGGCTAACAGATGTCTGACAATCATCTAGATTTAGATCAGGGGTCATAGGGTTCAAATAATCAACTTGATCAAAGTGGTCGTCCACATTTTAAATTAAACTTGAATGCTTACCTACACACTACCTACATAGACAACAAAGATCTAAACATTTAACTTAAATGCTAAATGATTGATGCATCAAAACAGCTGTGCTAGGTTTTCAAAATTTAAATAAAACAACAGCTGAGTATATAATTAAATCCTGTAGTAAGCAAGCAATGAAGAAAACAAAGAGATGTTATGCAGTCTTTGTTGTAAAGCTACTTTTTCAAACCTGACAGTCCATGGGGCAAATGAAGAAGAGTTTACCTTTTTCTGTAACCTCTGCATACAAAGTAGTGTGATCAGCATTTATCTCGCTTTGGCTCCTTATTTTCAATTATAAGCCCAGTAAAAATAACTTCAGACTTGATAGTAATAGGTCAGATAAAGTTCATGTTTCTGTGACTTAGACATTTAAAAGGGTTTTGTTGTCACATCCATCCCTAACCACCTTTACTTTCTCGATGATTTGATCCCAGGATCCAAATTTTCTGTTTAACGCACTTGAGCTTCATCGCCCGACCACACAGTGCCAAATAATAAAAAAAAAAGCTATTTGTTAGATATATGCTCCCATGATTTAAATTAAATACATGCAAGTAATATTAAATAACACTAACATTTGAAATTATGTTTTGGTTCTTTTTAATTCTCTCTCTAGCTGGACACAATATTGTTTGCTCTGAGCGCTATCCCGACCCAGTTGATTTTTGTGAACACATCCAAGGAGAAATCAAGAGAGTTCAGCAGTCAGTGGCCACCAAGTCCATAGCCAAAAACTTGACAGAGGAACAGCTGGAAGAGGAGAGAAAAGTTCAGCAGAAGCAGCTGGCAGAGATTTACAAGCTGATGCAAGAACAGCAGGATAGATTTGGCATTGGGAGCATGGAAGACATGCAGGAACAAATGAGACTTTATGCAGTCTGAGTTTTCTCCACAGTTTTTATGATTGCTAAATACAACTGTAGCTGAAAAAGTAAAGAGAACTGTACATGTGTAATTTGATTGTCAAATTTCTGTTGTTTAGACATAGTTTTTGTATAAGGAAGTAGCATTCACTTTCTCCTGTTGTAATTACTATTCTATCTTTAAAACCTAATTAGAACTAAGTATGTAAACAAGTTATTCTTTAGGGTTGTCCTCATGTATGGACCAGAGGGTCCAATTCAAGTTTTCTTTTATGGATAGGTGGGAGAGGAATGCGATTTCATTTTTTTTATTATGTTAGGGGTCATAAATGGACAATGCCAATGTTCAGTATTATTTTTTCCTGGGCATCAGAACTCAAGTTTCAGCTTTCCTTTGTTGCTACCTGATAATTTTGAGAAACTTTACATTCATTTATCTTTTATATATATTATGTCTGTTTTATTTATTTTACACTTAGTTGTTATTTTTTCTTCAGATTCAATCTGGAAAGTTAAATTGTTTATTTTATCCAGGCAGGTGGAGAGCATTTGTTTTAAGCATTTACTGGTAGATCTGAATGCATTTATTTTCATTTAGAAGTAATTTGTAAAAAAATGTTACAAATTCATCACTGATCTTGCTAAATTACCTTGCTTTTTTGGTTCCCTCACACGATTTTTCCTAGTTACCTCACCTGCTGTACCCCTTATCACAACGTTGGCTGTCCTTATGTAAAAACTTAACTGGACCAAACCAGTACGCTCATTTTAATCTCTTATTTAAAAATATGTGTATAGATCCTAGCACTTGCCCTGTTGTAATCATCATTTATCTATTTTGATGTTGTAATTATAAACATTCCTCTTCTATACAAAAGGATTGATAATTTAGATAAACATAATTTTATTTGTGGCTTGTTACGTGATTGTGGATAAAATATTAAAATTGTCAATTTGTGTAATTATTTTTATGCATTTTCAAAGGTGATAATTTAGTTCTTTCAACAACACTAGTTAATAGTCCCATTTCTTTTTTTTTCTGCTATTAACTAGCGTATTTGCATAATTTCAAGGATTAAAATCTTAAAATAGTGATCTAGTATGAAATCATTAAAAATGTATTTGTAACTATTTCTGAAAAGGAAAAATTTAACTTTGCTAGACTACCAAAAGGAGATTCTTGTAGTTTATTATAGATATGTAAAAGAAAGTATTTTGTACAGGCAACATTTTAAACTAAGTATTTCATTCCGTCCTTTTATTAGTGTATTTTATAATCCAATTCTAATTTGACTTCAATATTATTATTGGCAATTTATACTTTTTTTTCGCGTTTGAATCTAGTAGTTTTATAAACATGAATTTTGTAGTTATTTTCTACAGGACAGAAAAGGAATGAGAAGTAACTGCTTTTTTTGGTAACAAGCTGTTTTATTTACATTGTAAACTTTGTGATAATTTTTAATCTCATTTTTCTGAAATAATTTTATTTCATCAATTATAAAATATTTATGTTTGACAAAATATGGACTGCTTAAGAGATTATGATTACATACAATTTTTTAATACATTGTCTTTTTAATCTGACAAAGAGTTTATGTCCAATTAACCATTGTTTGTTGTTCTTTATTTTAAAATTTCTTTTCGTACTTTTACACACAAAGCTTTCAAAAGGCATCCGTCATTAAGAAACTTTTTTTATAAAATTGTATGTGTAATCTATGTAAGTAGTACAGTATTTAATGCATGTATTTGTCAAGTGCAGGACTTTACATTTTAAAAGCATAAAAATAACTAGCATGCTTATTTCTACATCATATAAAACAAGTATCCTAGAGGTGCAATCTGCATAATGCTAAGGAATTGTAATGCACAATTTAAAAAAAATTCAAAATAGGCTTGAGATTTTATTTCATAAACTAAAATTAATAACAGTTGTATAATATACAGATAAAACATTGCTTCATTGACACAAACTTAAAATTTCACAAAAATACTTGAAAGAGAGAGACCAACAAATATTAAAAAAAAACATTCAATAATTTAGTCAGGATCATTTGATAACTTGGTCTGGATCTTTTGATGTCATAAATGTGTGAATTCTTCTGGCCTGTTCTTTTCCTATTTTCCTGTTGGTTGAGATCACACTAGCATTTCGTCTTACCTGTTTCATCAACAAAACAAGTCTTAGACATTTGCCAACAAAATTATTTTGAATATTTGAATTTAAAAAAAAAACACAAAGTTTTAATTTGTTTTAAGTTAAAATTATTAACTTAGTTTTTAAAACTGGCTATTTACATTTATTTCGCTTATAACACTTTCAGCTTCTTTATTTTCTTTGCATACCTGAAATGTTCATAAAATAGAATTTATTTTAATGAATTTTAAAAAAAAACCAACATGAACTTCTATAATACAATTTTCTATGTTAATTATAAATGAATATTAAGTACACATTTTCATTTTAAGCAAACTGAATTAAAGTATTCTATTTATCTTATTATGCTTAATGTTTTTTTTTTTTGAGTGATTGAAGTAAATTTAAGTAATAGTTGCAAATTTAAATGTTATATATTGACCTTGTTCTTGTGCTAAAGTAAAAGTGTTGTGAACTGATCTTGTGTAACAAGTAAAAATGCTGTGTGGTTTGGTTGTTGACTGCCCTTGTATAACAAACAAAAATACTGTGAGGTTGTTGACTGTCCTTGTATAACAAACAAGTAAGAATGCTGTGTGGTTGTTGACTGCCCTTGTATAACAAACAAAAATACTGTGTGGTTGTTGACTGTCCTTGTATAACAAACAAGTAAAAATGCTGTTTGGTTTGGTTGTTGACTGCCCTTGTATAACAAACAAGTAAGAATGCTGTGGACTGACCTTGTGTAACAAACAAGGGGAGGGATAATGGCTGAGTAAAGCATCAGCTGTATCTGCCCCTAAGTTTTTGAACTGCATCAGCTGGTGCTTCCATACTTTACTAAGGCCTTGACCTTGTTTATTGACATACAGGCCACTAGCTCCTTCTTCTAAGAAAGAGAATACACTGTCGAATCTATCTTTTCTAAGGAAAAAGTGTAGGAAAATTAATTTTAACAACTGATTATAGTATACATTTAAAAAAATATATAAATGCATCTGAAAATTGTTTTAAGAGTAAGTCAGTATTTGACATGTTTTAATTTTTTTTTAAAATCCAATCAAGGGGAGATAATCTTAAATCCACACCTTTGAAATGAAAATGTAAATCAAAGTATAATTAATTTTCTTTTGACCGAATGATGAACATAAAATTATTATATGCATTTAGTTACAAAATGATCTATCAAAAGAATGAAAACTAAACTTCAGTGCCCCAAAAATGTATAACCAAATTAAAAAAGCAGGTTTCATACTGATTTTCCTACACATTTATAACTTCCCACAAAGCTATTAAAAAGTATTTGGAAAGATGCAACTGGGGAAAGATAAGCCTACTTTGACTTGATAGATAAAATATCTTAAAATGTTGGATTTAAGAAAAAAAAATATTTTCTTATCAGTGATTAAACTAAGAAAATATTTAAGCCAAACTAGTTAGAGAATTAGCTAAGGCAGATTCTTACTTGGCAGGTTTATCTCTTACAGCTTTGGTGTAGTATTTGATATAATTAGCCAGGTCCTCATCTGAGTCCACATGCTGAACTACACAGCCAGTTATCAACTGGACTTCAACAAAAGCCTGGGCAATAATATCAAACATTTAGATCAATTCAATCAAATGTAAGAGATTAATATTAACATGCTCAAACTTGGCATATTTTAAAATTTACTTTGATAAACATATTTTTAGATTTTATGGAAACCTTACACAGATAAAACAAGATACAATTTTTAAAATACATCTTTGTAAACTTTGTTATAATTTTAAAGTATACCTCCTCAGCTTCTTGGGATGTGATAACAGCACTATCTTGTTTTTTCTTTCGCGCTTTAGAAGTTTGTCCAGTCACAGCTTCTCTATGTTTACGTTTGGCTGATAGTTTCTGGTTGCTAAAATTAACGACAAAGACATTTTCTAAAGAATCTTTTAAGTTATCTTAGTGGATACGATGGTCTTTGTTTGTTCTTAATTGTAATACTGTAGGGGATTTCCTCCAACACAGTCAGGTTAGGAGTCAGTAGGTCAGTTAACTTCAAAGAACAAAAACAATCTTTAAGGCAGCTGTTGTTTGATTTTGGAGTTTTTTCTCCTTGATGGGACTTTTGGGGTTGGCAGCTAAGAGCTCTCCTGCCAAACCATACTATTCCCACACTACGCTTTTAAACTGTACACTACCATTTAATGTTTACATAATATCAAATATAAATGTACTGTAGAAATAGCAACCAAGATGGTCACTAAAGGTTTGTTACTGAAAATATGTCAACATATGGGACCATTCCTGGCTTAATTCTGTAGACCATATCAGAACCCACCTGGCTATGACAAGTACCTGATTGAAGTTGAGAAACAAAGTAAAGGTGGCTGAGCCAGAAGGTGACCACACAATTTCTTCTATACAGGGGGTCTCATAACAAGATAAAATCACACCTGATCTAACTAAGGACCTTTGGAGTTGAAAAGGGTGCTCCACTACAATACTTGTCAATAAGTACTTTCAAAACTATCCAAATTGTTTGAAATCATTACTCTGATTTTTATTATCTGATTTTATGAAAGATATCTTACATACCATACCTAAAATATTTCTTTAAACCAACAATGAGAACTGTTAAATTCTGACCAGGCATAGCATCCAAAATGGAACTAACCCATTCTGTTAATGTCATAATCAGAACTTCATTTCCTTGTTTACTCTGAAATATATATAAACATCATATATTAAATGTAATACACTTTAACCTAACTAAGACTAAATTTATTTTTTAAAAGAAATCTGAAATATTTTTAAATTAATGTCAAAAAGTTATCATAAATGTATTAAAACAGGACATATTATAATGTAAAAAAAGACATTCAACAAAAATGTGTGCTAATATATGTTACTTACCTCAGTGTATGCTTGTATCATTGGTATTGCATCTTCCGCATTAAGTACACCCAGCATTTCTTTTGTAATGACATCATTATTTGAAATCTGGAATACAAGTCCATTTATAAAAAGTATCTAAGCTAACTTTTAACAGGACATTAAATAGTGATTGTTATATTTATATCCAGTACAACAAAAATAAACACTGAGACAGTGTAATCACAGAATGAAGGATAGTGGAAGGAAAAGCAAGGGCTACTGGGCTTACGCGCGCTCAAAGAGAGCTGCCCAAAATAGAGTCCGGTGGAGAGGTGTGGCTTCAGCCCTTTGCTTCTCACTGGCTTTAAAAGAATAAGTCAAGTCACGGAATAAAGAAAACAAAATCGTGCATGAATTGAAAATTTCCGAAGTGATCTGCTTTTGAAATTTAAGACTAACAACAGAAAAAACTGTGCTTACCGACTCAGTTAGAGGAGCAAGAAATGACACAGTTCTCTCTATCCTCTGAGGTACAAATTCACACTTGACGCCTATATCTGCACATGCCTTCATTAACAGTACTTGCTGTTTTTCTAAAGGTGCGATCGATGGGTCCACAAAAACTGTTATCATCTGGTATTTTTAGATAATAAAAAACAGTAAAACATTTTATAAAAATCTTTGGATAGCTTGTCCTAAAAGATACATATTTAAACTATTATCAAATGATGCTATGCTAGGCAGTTATTATATAGGCTAGAGTACTAATATAATTATATCTATATTTTAATTACAGTCTATGACTATTTGATAATAGGTCCATAGGAAAGTAAAAATGGCTGAACAGCATGGTAGGCTTCTGAATATTTTACTTAGTATACTATTAGAACTATTGTATAGAATAATAGTTCCCCTGTTCCTCTTGTAACCTGGAAGGGATAGTCACTATTCCTTTACTCAGTGGCGTAGCTAGGATTTTTGGGACCCTATGCAAAAATTATCATTGGGCCCTTTTGTCAACCGTTAGGCTACAAAGGAGTGAAAAGAAGAAATGAACTGTTACTTACAATGTAGGGTTTTAAATAACATAAATAATCTGTACATTTTTTATTTTATACATCCTGATTATTTATTTATACTATATTATTGTGTAGGCCTACAACAACATAATTTTGTAAAAATGTTACAGGTTTACAATTAATTTGTTTTTTGTTTTTTAAGTAACCAAATACAGGCGGGGGCAGAGGTGCTGTCCGCATTGGCTGACAACATTTAGGCGTGAAACCATGATGAATCATTGTAAAATTTACTGTCAAAATTATGTTGTATCCAGCTAAAATAATAAAAGATAAGTCAGAGAAAATGCAAAGTTGTTGAGGACGATGGGGCGACACCTTTGGTAAATGCGTAGGGGAACACCATCCTTGTGACGCCACCAACACATTTTTTTAAAAACTGCTTATGATTTATTTAGGTTTTTTCTCATGCTTTAAATTTTGAAAAATGATTGAGATCTATTTTTGCTGCTTCTGTATGTTAGATAAGATGGCTAAGTTACTGACCCAATGGGCATATCTACAATTGGTTTCATAACAAATTATCTGCATCATATTGAACAAATAATGAGATTAAAAATTTCAACATAGACATCACAATCTCCTTCGTGATCACAGTGGAATGTTAAGAATATTTATTTGTAACTAGCATACCCGTCCACGTTGCTGCGATCTAGTCCCTTATACCAGGGTAATGAATCATTTTGTAATGGTTTCATCAACGCATTAATAATTGTGTATTTTTAGTTATGTGACCTAATTTTCTATAACTGGGATAGTTAAAAGGTAAACAACGCCACCGTTATTTTTTTATATTTTTATTTTACTGCTGGGGAGCCGCCATCCAAAAAAAAAAATTAATGCTAGAAACCTTCCCTAATGACCTAATGCCAGAGTTTCTTTCAGGCAAATTTTCATAAAAATGTCTGGAAAAAAAAAACACTGCCTGGACTAAAAATTGTTGGTGACTGGATGAAAACCAAAAACTCATCATAAATTTAAAAATAAAAAATAATCAAATTATTCAAATTACATAATTCAATAATTCTGATTAATTCATAATTATATAATATATAGATCTACTCTTTTTACTTTCTCGTATATACGTAGTATAGAGAAAGTATTGTAATCGTGCAAAAAAAAAAAATCGAGATTTTTGCAAATCTCGACGTTTTACACCTCACTGATACGGAAAAACATAATTTTGCAATCTTGTCCGTATGTCTGTGTGTGTGTGTGTCTGTGTGTCTGTCTGTCCGTGTGTAAACACGATAACTTGAGTACCGTTACAGCTAGGTTGATGAAATTTCATATATAAGTATTTTATCAAAATCATAGATCCGTATCAACTTTTGAGCGATTTCCGATAACCGGAAGTGGTACTTTTCCTACTTTGAATTTTTCAAAAGCCTATAACTTGAGTACTATTTCAGATAGATAAATGAAATTTCACATGTAAGTAAAGATCTAATTCTCTACCTTCTGTTAAATTTTGAGTAATTTCCGTTGACTGGAAGTAGTAATTTACGCTACTTCCGATTTCTCAAAAAACTAATGTAAATTTTTAAAGTACTAATAATATTGCGCACTATTATACGCGTTTTTATTCGGCGTTTGCTTGGTGCGCAATGTTTTTTTTATGAGATTCTATTCTATTTTTAAAAGTTTAAGTATTTAAAATGGATTAAAAATCATAACTATATCCCCAGTTACCATCCCCTGTTGTTTTATATAAGAATATTCGAGAAAGTTTAGGGGAGATCACTACCGGTTTATTTATTATTATAGGCCTACACAGTTACATAGATCTCTACTAAAGCTCTAGTCTAGACTCTTACTTTGAATTAACTTTTGTCTAGTAGTCTAGAGTCTAGAGTAGTGAGTGACTAAATCTAGATCTAGATTCTACATCGCAATGATATTAAGACTTAATATCATTAATTATTACTTAATATTATTAAGTAATAATTTATCAATCAGACTCAGATTCAAATTTTTAAACGCAGGGATAAGTTTCTACTTTCGATATCGGTTTTGCTAGAGTTATCTTTCGTGGCTAACTTCCGTTTTAGAATTTTCACTATTTACAATTTACATAAAAAGAAAATATACTAAGTTTAAGGCCAAAACAATAGCATCATGATCAAACCATTGGAAGCCTGTGTCATAATTGCAATGCTTTTGCATTTATTCATATGTCCCTATACTAAAGTTGAAGAAAGTTTTAACATGCAAGCGATTCATGACGTGATCAACTATGGTTTTGAAATAGAAAAGGTGTAATAAAAAGACAAAAAAAAGTGCTTTACTCACTGTGTGACACCCAACAACTGTAGTTTTAGTATTTAATTTTTTGATACCAGATCTAATTATTTTAATATATATTTCTAGATATAGATTCTAACTTAATACTAAATACAAATAGATAGTCAGATAGATTGATACTGTACTAAACATGAGTTAAGTACCCATCAGAGCTGGGTGAAATCAGGGACATTCTACTAACTTGGACCCAGATTCAAACTCAAGACTTTCAAGTTAGCAGCCTAGTGCTCTACCGCTTAGGCCACACCGTCCCATAATTTAAATATTGTTTGATTTTAATTTATTACCGCAGCACAGCAGCCCATTTTCCAAGTTACTTATTTAAGTTTGAAAAACTATAAATAAGTATTATAAGTATTGCTATTAACTAGGTCTACTATATAGACTTTGTCTACTACTTCTTAGGCCTAATTATGGGCCTAATTAATTTAATTAAACTATTAATTAATGTAAGTAATAATAATAAATAAAAATAATTAACCTTAATATTTGTGTTTTCAGTATGACCACTTGGAGTTTCCAGGTGTTGTCCCTCGTAGTTTCCTGGGTCCCTTGGTTGTTGCAGCTCTCTCTTCACCATTTGTACTCCTAACTAACGTCACAGGAGCAAGTAAAGTTGCCCAACAATATATAGGTAATTTATGTAATAAAGCTCTGTTTGATTACCAATAATACATTTTGTAATTGAAAGTTGTTTTTTTAAAAGTTGCTCCAGTATATGTTACATTATGATGAAAATGATTATAGTCATCAAGAAAAAATGTTAAATCATGAATTGAACTAAGTAGAAAGATATACAGTTTTTTTTATCTATTTAAGAGCTCAAAAATTCAAAGATACAAAATTAATTCTCCAACAAATTAATTATTTTTTGTTTCATTTTATTTTTACATAAATTTTTCAGCAAGAGGCACTATTGGCTTGGCCACAGCTTTGTCATTTATTGTGTTCTGCCGAGCAATTGATTCAGTTTTTGGAAGAAGCATAAAAAATTGGCTGATCCTCATCACAATGACTCAGTTTCACTTCATGTTTTATATATCCAGGCCATTGCCAAATGTGTTTGCTTTAATCTTTGGTAAGTTGGCTTTTTCAATACTTGATTTAAATTAAATTAGAAATTAAGGATTTTCGCATAGCTTATGTAGAGCTGGGTGGACTGAAAACATAAAACTTTTATCTGGCTGTCTGGGGCTTCTATTATAATTTTCTTTTACTTTCAGCTCTGTTGGCCCTGGCTAGCTGGGTGCACCAAAAACATAAAACTTTTATCTGGCTGTCTGGGGCTTCTATTATAATTTTCTAATCTTTTACTTTCAGCTCTGTTGGCCCTGGCTAGCTGGGTGCACCAAAAACATAAAACTTTTATCTGGCTGTCTGGGGCTTCTATTATAATTTTCTAATCTTTTACTTTCAGCTCTGTTGGCCCTGGCTAGCTGGGTGCACCAAAAACATAAAACTTTTATCTGGCTGTCTGGGGCTTCTATTATAATTTTCTAATCTTTTACTTTCAGCTCTGTTGGCCCTGGCAAGCTGGGTGCACCAAAAACATAAAACTTTTATCTGGCTGTCTGGGGCTTCTATTATAATTTTCTAATCTTTTACTTTCAGCTCTGTTGGCCCTGGCTAGCCGGGTGCACCAAAAACATAAAACTTTTATCTGGCTGTCTGGGGCTTCTATTATAATTTTCTAATCTTTTACTTTCAGCTCTGTTGGCCCTGGCTAGCTGGGTGCACCAAAAACATAAAACTTTTATCTGGCTGTCTGGGGCTTCTATTATAATTTTCTAATCTTTTACTTTCAGCTCTGTTGGCCCTGGCTAGCCGGGTGCACCAAAAACATAAAACTTTTATCTGGCTATCTGGGGCTTCTATTATAATTTTCTAATCTTTTACTTTCAGCTCTGTTGGCCCTGGCTAGCTGGGTGCACCAAAAACATAAAACTTTTATCTGGCTATCTGGGGCTTCTATTATAATTTTCTAATCTTTTACTTTCAGCTCTGTTGGCCCTGGCTAGCTGGGTGCACCAGAAACATAAAACTTTTATCTGGCTATCTGGGGCTTCTATTATAATTTTCTAATCTTTTACTTTCAGCTCTGTTGGCCCTGGCTAGCTGGGTGCACCAAAAACATAAAACTTTTATCTGGCTGTCGGGGGCTTCTATTATAATTTTCCGCTTTGACCTGGTGATGTTCCTGGGACTGATCCTGTTGAATGAGCTGTTGGTTGGTCGCATTGGAGTGATCAAATGTATTGTCAACGCTGTTTTTGCTGGTGTTTGTTTACTGGGTGAGTCCTGACATTGGAGTGATCAAATGTATTGTCAACGCTGGTGTTTGTTTACTGGGTGAGTCCTGACATTGGAGTGATCAAATGTATTGTCAACGCTGGTGTTTGTTTACTGGGTGAGTCCTGACATTGGAGTGATCAAATGTATTGTCAACGCTGGTGTTTGTTTACTGGGTGAGTCCTGACATCGGAGTGATCAAATGTATTGTCAACACTGGTGTTTGTTTACTGGGTGAGTCCTGACTGATGTAACAATTGAAAAATCTCATGTGTGTTCCATACCAATTTCTACTAATGACACAATTTTGGAATCCACTTAAAAAGGGGTGTTAGGTTACAGGTAGTGAACTATAAACTAATGTTACTTTTTAATGCCCATTCTTACCCTATCACTGTTCCAAAATCTTACCCAAGTGGTAGTGCTAACCCTATTTATGGCACTAAGACTAATCCTGATATTACAATAAAGAACCTAACACATGTAATTCTGGAAGAGTCTGGTAACTAGTAACATCACTCTGTTTACTTTAAACTCACTTTATGGGAGTGACTACTAAACCATAGTCATATTAACACATGATTTAAATTTTAAAATACATCTATCCTTATCTTTCTTTAAATCAATATTTAATACTATATCATAATCAGTTTTGATATATTTTGTATAAATAAATTTTGCATAAACAAATCTATATATATATATATATCTATATATAATCCTCTTCTTGGAGATGTTAGAAAACACCAAGCTGTAAGCGCGCCTAGCTGTCCCCTCTCTTCCTCTCTAGGCATATCGCAACCACCCCCACATGGTTTGGTGAGCTGTGGTTCATGCTAAATGTTAACAATCGTAGAGCCAGGTTTAGTGACGGCTATTAGATACAGATAATTTAGTTTGAAACGATTTTAAACTTAGGGGAGGTAACTAAGAGGAGGCTGCTTTCACGGGCGGGGGGTGTTGGGGGAAAGGAGGGTTTTAGTGTTTTAAAGCAAATATTTTCAGTGACAGCATTGGTACTGTCGAATTCACATATTATGAATTACTGAAAAGTAGAAAATAAAACTAAATAGCGGCGTGTGAAACGCCGCGGGTCGGCTCGTATAAAGAAATTTTGCTATTCTATTATACATAAATTTTGTAAAAGAGAAGTTTTTCTATTGGTTGTTTGTCCACATAAATATGATTAACTATTGTTTATGTTTTCTCTTTTTATTTAGGTCTTACAGTAACAGTGGATTCCTATTTTTGGCAGAGATGGTTATGGCCTGAAGGGGAAGTAATGTGGTTCAATGTTATCCTCAACAAAAGTTCAGAATGGGGTGTATCTTTTCAAACATTTATTATTTACTTGTACATTAGTTGTTTTTGTTTGTAAACTTCATTCTTATATGAAATGAAGTTTTTCTTTTTAAAGCCAATTTTAAAAAACTTGAAGATCTAACTAAAATTATAAAGCTATAGATTAATAATTGAATTATTCAAGATGATGCATATTTGGATGCAAAATTTTAAAATCAAAGTTCATGTACTTAACTATCAAACAGACTTCGCCCTTCTTATGGTATTTCTACTCAGTCCTCCCTCGAGCCCTCTCGGCAACACTTCTCCTAGTTCCTGTAGGCATTTACCTGATGCGCCACGTCACAATACTCCTGTGGCCAGCGTTTGGTTACATTTTGCTCTTCTCCTTCCTGCCACACAAGGAACTTCGCTTCATCATCTACACATTCCCAATCTTCAACACAGTGGCTGCATGCGCCATATCCACCATGTGAGTATTGTAGCGTTGGATCAGCTATAGGATCAGCTATAATTGCTCGTAAGATATTTGGTTCAAAAACAAATTTTTGTAAGATTTTTGCCTCTAAAGTAAATGGCTTGAACAGTCAAATGCCCCCAAAAAATTAATTGATTCTTTTAATTAATTAAAACTTGTTAAGTAAAAATTAAATAATTTTCAATAACAGACATTTGTTTATGTATGTGTGGGTGAAAATCTTGAATTTTCTGTTATTTAAAAAAAATGCAACACTTTCAAGATTGTGATTTGTTGTACTTTGTTTTATTAACGGCTTTATAAAGTTATGTGTTGTTTCAATTTAAATAACAAAAAAAATTTGTTTTTCATGACTAATGTTTTTCTTATTGAGCAGTAGATTTTCCTTTTCAAAACTCAATAAATTTAAAATTCAAAAATTTAGTTACAAAACAATTCAGGCAATTAATTTTCAGACAAATGTTATCAACACAGAAGTATACTGTGTGTGGTTATACTACACCATAGTTAAACATAGATTTATGTTCAAGGTTGGTGTACCATATTCAACATGTGGATATACTAACACTATTTAAACATAGATTTATTTTTAAGATTAATGCTTAAATATAGTTGAAAATATCCATCTTTTTAAAAGTTGTGTTAATGTTAAAAATCCTCAGCTGGCATAATAAAAACAAAACAATCACAAGGAAGCTGGTTGCCATGGGAGCAATGGGTCTTCTGGTAGGAAACATGGTAATGACCTCTGGCTTCTTGTACATCTCACACCACAACTACCCTGGGGGGCAGGCGATGAAAATTTTACATGAACTAGAAAAAGATACCACAGGTAAAGTTCTGATTTCTTTTTTACTACATTTTCTGATGCGGCTTATTAAAAAAAATACAGTTTAAACTAAAGTATGTAATTTAAAGAATAGAGTCATTCAAAGGAGATAAAGTTAAAACAACTAAACCATTTAGTCTCAGTTGCTTAGAAATGGTTTCTTATAAGTGAATAAGAGATTTCTGTTTCATTCCATATTGCATCAATATTTCATTCTATATTTCATTCAATTTTTCATTCCATATTTCGTTCAATACTTCGTTCAATATTTAATTCAGTATTTCATTCAATATTTCATTCCATATTTCGTTCAATATTTCATTCAATATATATGTAACTTCCATCCCCCATTGATTAGTCCTAACTCCACTATTTCAGATGTACATGTACACATAGATGTGTACACAGCACAGACTGGGGTCACAAGATTTACCCAGCTTAGACCAGACTGGATGTAAGTACAGTGTTAGTGTACACTTGTACACAAGCCTTTTTTTCCAGTTAAAGTCACAATGAGGATAATGGTTTTTATTTAATTTACACAATTTGGTTTGTTTGTTTTTGAAAGGCTGTTTTAATTTAGATAATGCAGGCTCTTGGTTTTTGTAAGGCTATTTTGATATGTGGGTTTTAATTTTCTTAAGTCATTGTTGATTTTGACTTGTGATTTGTTGGTTTTTATAAGACTTTTTTGATAATGTTTTTTTTTCCATAGTTCTGTATTAATTTTGACAATTTGGTTTGTTGGTTTAAGGCTATTTTGAACATGTGGTTTGTTGGTTTAAGGCTATTTTGACATGTGATTTGTTGGTTTAAGGCTACTTTGACAATGTGATTTGTTGTTTTGTTCCAGCTACAATAAAACAGAAGACCTGCCCGCTGGTGGTGGCGACATGATGAAGTACACCCACCTTTTCATTGGCACGCCAGACAACAACAAAAAACCACTGGCCCCATACTCAGAAACACACACTGTGATTGCCCAGGTCCAAGCTTACGACAGACTATTTTTGGACAAGTCGTCGTTTCCCCCGTCATTCCGTATTTTACTGACTGAGAAGATCTACATCTTGAAAAGGAATGCCCCAGCTGCTTAAGACTTGGTTCAACTGTTTAATATAGGGCTGTGGAGTTGGATGATCTGACCTTGGACCAAATGTTGGGTTAATAAATGTAACTAAGATGGACTTGTAGAATTGAAGATTAGTATTCTAACACTGCAGTTATCTTAGCAAATTTAAAAACATAAGCTAATGAAAATAGTTATTTGTCTATGTTTTCACACTTTAGTGTTATATATGATTGAATTTTTAAATGTTTGGGAAAAACCTAGATCTCTTCTAAGCAAGTTTGTAATATTTCTTCTTCTAGACATCAACAAAAGCTTTGTTCTACTAGATTAAATAGCCTGGTTCAAGTTTTATAATTAAAGCTGGTTTACTTGGTTAATTAATGAATTGATTACAGAAATCTCCTTATCAGTCTAAGAGCTTCCAACTCCACAGCATTGGTTGTTTGTTACTAGATGTAACATTCTACAGTTGGTTTGTTACGAAGCATAACATATTATATCTACAGTTGGTTTGTTACTAACCGTAACATTCTAAATCTACAGTATTCATATCAAAATTAGGGTAAACATTGTTCTTCCATTTTCTCAGTGCTCAGCTCAGCCTAGGTATTATACTGCCACGTAGATTTTATCTTATATTCATTACTTCATCTAACTTGTTACTTCCCCTTTCTCTCCTGGGTACAACCCCTTGACTAGATTTGTTACTGCTAAAGTTTGGATACTCAGTTAAATTTTTATACTGCTACTGCCACACTATACTGCTGTCTACAGCATTGCTTTCTATTCATACAATTTTTGTGTCATTAAATAGATTAAGTGTTGTTGAGCTTTTTATTACAATCTAGAAGTAACTTTCATTTTAAACTTTTAAAAACTCTAACTGGACTTTATTGTTGAGCATGTAGTTCATGTCATTGTTTTTTTTCTTTCAAGAATTTAAAGAATGTTACAGTGATTTATGTTTTAGTTAGAAAATTGTCCTGGCTAAATACCATTTTAATACCATCAATTGATCTTCACACATTAGGCCTATATCAATTTTCACTATAATTATACCAGCAACTAAAATGTGTACATAACGCATTACATTGACATCATTAGTTTTCAGTACATCATCACATGACCACAGCTACAGATGATTCAATTGTTTTTAAAAGGACAGACAAAATATTTATGACTCAGAGCTTCATTAAGATAATTAATTAGGTTATTAAAAACTAGGGGACTGTCTTAATTAAAAGATGAGCTACAACATCATCAACTGTCCTCCTTAAACAAAATTTTTGTATCTTAACACAACACTTGTATCTTAACACAACACTTGTATCTTAACACAACACTGGTATCTTAACACAACACTTGTATCTTAACACAACACTTGTATCTTAACACAACACTTGTATCTTAACACAACCGGCCTATCTAAACACATACACATACTCATACAATATTTCAATCTAACTAAACACAACTGGCCTACCAAACACACACACAACACTTCCATCTTAACATCTTGATCCCATCTGACTGCAAATGAACGCATCAATTTCACTAGTGATGACCCATTCACCAAAATCCACACACAAGCCCATGTAAGAGTTTTATTTACCCATGACACTTGAACCCAACATTGCCAATATGTTTACCATCCCATTCCAACCAGTTCTAACTGTTGAGCCTAGTGTTTTTTGTCTATCTTAAACACTTTTTATTTCCTTGTTGACAAAATTCTTCCTTTACTTATACAGTTGTTGTATTCTTCCATGTAACTTACCTCTGTGGGCCGTAGTGAACTCAGGCAAGATCTAGTCTTTTTTTATGCGTACTTCAAATATTCAACCATATCTTGCAAATCTAGAATTTTTAGAAGTATAATTCTGATATTCAATTATATTTTGAAAATTTAGGGTTTAAATATTTTAAAAATATTTTAACTATATCTGGTTAGATAATTGTATTTTGCTTTTTCAAAGCTTCATTACTGTGGATTCTAATTGTTGATAGATCAATGTGCATTTGAATGTCATTTGTATTGTAAAATTTTTATTTATTAAATGCAGGTTGTGTACAAGGAAACTGATTAATTGGCTTGTGTTTTTTTCTTGTGTTGTTAGCACTTTAATTAATTAGAGTGTTGTGCAACACACTTAAGTTAATTACATTGTTAAAGCTAATGTAAGAAAATGTAACACATTAATTAATTACCAATGTGTTACCGAAGCCAAAGCAAAGCAACGTTCCCCTTTCAAACCTGAAGGTCTATAGGGGAAGTAGAGTTCACTTGTTTCTGTGACCTTGGCATATGAAGAGATAGTGTGGTCAGCACTATGCCCAGTCGCCTTTACTTTACCTAACGTGATTTAGGTACCCATCAGAGTTGGGTGGACTCAAGGACAATCTACCGACTTCAACCCGGATTTGAACTCGAGACTAACAGGTTAGCAGTCCAGCTCTCAACCGCTAGACCACTCCGTCCTTACAGAAGCCAGTATTAAAAAAATGGGTAACATCTTGGATTCTACTAGTTGTTTAGTACAAAATGATGTATTAAGGTAGTTGCTGAGCTGAGCAGTGGCAGTCTCAGGTGATACAAGCTACACCTGTGTCTGAGTTGATACAAGCTACATCTGTGTCTGAGTTGATACAAGCTACACAAGCTACACCTGTGTCTGAGTTGATACAAGCTACACCTGTGTCTCAGTTGATACAAGCTACATCTGTGTCTGAGTTGATACAAGCTACACAAGCTACACCTGTGTCTGAGTTGATAGAATCTACAACTGTGTCTGAGTTGATACAATCTACAACTGTGTCTGAGTTGATACAGGCTACACAGGCTACACCTGTGTCTGAGTTGATACAAGCTACAACTGTGTCTGAGGTAATACAAGCTACAACTGTGTCTGAGTTGATACAATCTACAACTGTGTCTGAGTTGATACAAGCTACACCTGTGTCTGAGGTGATACAAGCTACACCTGTGTCTGAGTTGATACAAGCTACACCTGTGTCTGAGGTGATACAAGCTACACCTGTGTCTGAGGTGATACAAGCTACACCTGTGTCTGAGGTGATACAAGCTACACCTGTGTCTGAGTTGATACAAGCTACACCTGTGTCTGAGTTGATACAAGCTACAACTGTGTCTGAGGTGATACAAGCTACACCTGTGTCTGAGGTGATACAAGCTACACCTGTGTCTGAGGTGATACAAGCTACACCTGTGTCTGAGGTGATACAAGCTACAACTGTGTCTGAGTTGATACAAGCTACAACTGTGTTCAGTCAACAGAGGTGGATTGGTGACACAGGCACTTTACAGAGGTGGATTGGTGACACAGGCACTTTACAGAGGTGGATTGGTGACACAGGCACTTTACAGAGATGGATTGGTGACACAGACAATTTACAGAGGTGATTGGTGACAGGCACTTTACAAATGTGGATTGGTGATTCAGCTGAAAATAATTCTGTGGACTTATTGGCTTCCTCTGAATCCAACACTCGCTCTTTTAGGCCATATGGCCACACAACACTTTTATTACAAACGAGCCGGCCCGCGGCATAACATACGCCGCTATTTAGTTGTTGTTTTTTCTACTTTTCAGTAATTCATAATTTGTGAATTCGACGGTACCAACGCTGCCACTGAAAATATTTATTTAAAACACTATAAGTAGCACGTTAAGGACCATAACCCCCCCTCCTCCCCCTTCCCCCTCCCCCCCACAGCTCACTAAGATCATGTAGGGGTGGGGGTGGTAGGGAGTGCATTTACAGCTTGTTTTCTAGAGTCTCCCAGAAGAGAATTATATATATAGATATACAAAGACAATCAAGGAGAGAGGACCTATTTCAGACAATTCTGTGATTTCATTTGCCAGGGCTGCCAGATAAAGGTTTTATAATCTCTCAAAGGTTGCATCTTTATTTTTCTTAATCAAGCTAAATCATCAAACTAAATAATGAAAGATCATGTTTTTAAAAAATATTTATTCATAGACCTTTAGAATATAGATTTTTTCTAAACATTTTATACATTAAGAAAAGTGTATTTTTTTTTAGGTATAATAGCATATGGAATAACTTATGTACAATATACAAATGCTATGAAGTAATTTTTGTTAAGGGATGTTGAATTTATACAAATATTTGGAAATATATAAAATTTGACACAATAGCTTTAGTTAGTTGGCAGCTTAAGCCTAAGAAAAGAACAAAAGTTAATTTTAGTAATATAACTTAAATCATCTGTTTCTTTTTACCTAATTACTTGTATCTAAAAGTAAAACAGTATTCTGTTAATAGCATTAAAAATTTAATGAAGGTATTATAAAAATAAAAATGTAGTTACTAAAATTTTTAAATATTTGATTTAATCAGAGTGTTTATACATAAAGAATGAAAAACAGGATTACTATGGTGATTACATTTGTACAACTATGAGTGGAAGTGAGGTAAAAACAGTTTTTAATTTGAAATTTAGTTTAAAAATCAAACTATAAAATAAATGAAACAATTTAGGAAACAATTTGTTTTAAAATAAATTTAAATATGGAAAACAAAATTATTGTGATGTATGTGAAACGGAAAAAAAAAATTTAGCATTAATCCCTTGTTTATAATTGTCTATAATATTCTTTACAGTCATGGTTGAAATGTTAACATACATTTATATTATTTAAATAACAATGAACGAGTTATATATTTATTGCATAACTACACAGCCAACCTCACCTGAACGAACCAGGTGAAGGAAATGTGACACAAACCTGACTTTCATTCTCACAGGTAACACAACAAGTTACCTTGACACATTGACACACCTGGCATACTCCTAAACCACTGATACACATACAGTCACGCATTGCATAGTAAGGATTAACAATTCATTGAAGTATTATATAAATATATAAGTTTGATATACATGTTTAATAAAAAGCATTTCCCCTAACCTTTCAAGATAAAAAAAAAACTTACTACTTTAAGTAAACAATTAACAGAGTAATCCACTGATCAAATATGAAAATCTAATTCCGGATTATTCCTAACTGAAATTTTAAGGGTGTAAAATAATAAGTCTTAGATAAATATTATAATTTTTCACTCATAACATTTTAGCAAAATTAACTATTGTGTGAGAACAATAGATAAATGAACATTTGAACACTCCTAATATTGAAGAGCTATATTGTAAGAGTGGTTCATTCTATACAAATTAAATTATTTAGGTTAGACTTAACAGGTTAAAATTATAAAATGTATGATGATGACAATCAGTAGAATTAAATTCACTTGTGGATAGCTAGTTTTCTAAAATTAACAAAGCAAAGATTATGCCCAAGTGGCTGCTTTAAAAGTTAATTTTTCCTTTAAAAAAAAAAGAACAAAATATAAGTAAGTTGGAAAAAGCACTGAATAACTTTTAAAAAATTTTACTTTTGAAAATAAGAATAACACCTTTAAAAACCAAATATTGGAAATCCTCATTTAAATTAGTAAATGTTAAAAAAAAATTGTATTAAAAAACGATGGAGTTGTTTAAGGTAAAGGATAAACAAATGTATTCAAATTGTATTAGTACCTGGTCTAAAATTTAAAATTTTCAACAAATTATAAAAATACATACTTATTGTTTTCTGATTGCTCTTTTTATTAAAAAACATGTCCCTGTTTATCCTAGTTATAATTGTTCCGAAAAAAATATTTTTCTACTTTTTTACCCTCCCAAAAATTTAATCCACCAGTGATTTCTTGTTGTTTAAACATTTAACTTTCAATCTCACGCCAGTGCCACATATCTTTGGATGGGTCACCATAGCTCAGTGTGGGGTAACTCCTGGCGTAGTATTCAGGTGCCATTGGTCCAAGATATGCACGAGGGTACCCGTATTGCTTGGTGTAGTAAGGGTCAGATCCCACAGCATACACTGGCTCCATAGCTATGGGGTAATCCCTTGGTCTTTGCTTTTCCAGGACTTCCCTGTCCTCATAGCGTTCACTGGTGATGTAACATCCGGCCAGGGAGTAGAAGGTTGCTGCTAGAGCTGCCAGGATCATTCCAACCCAGCCCAGGGCGTAGGACCATCCATAGTTACGTGTGGTGGCGTTCTTCAATAGCTGAGGAGAAAAGGGAGTGAAGTGAAAGAATTCTTAAATGATGTTTGTAAAATTTTTAAGTTCTGTAATCAGACCTTTCCTAACTACAAAACCCTTTTAGGGGGAAGGGAGTGCAGTGAAATAATTTTTTAGTGGTGATTGTTTGATGTTTAGTGTTGGCATCCTACATCTGATTACTCACTACTAATAACAAAACACAACAATTTACCAATTAAGACTTGATACTTTAATTTATTTCTGCCCAAGTATGTTACTTTTTACAACATAAAAATAATTCATAATTTAAATGGTGAAAAAAATGTGGGGTTTGGCTTGAGAGAAATAAATTTCTTCTAAATTAAAAAAAATCTCAATAAAACCAAATTAATCTTAAATTGTAGGCTAATTATATCTGATTGAGGGAGAGAACAAAGATTAAAAAGTTGATATGATTAACAGGTAGAATAAGATGAGACTTACGGCAGACCATTGACTGTAAGAGTAAGCATCAGTCATCTTGTTCCTCTCAATGTACTCAGCTCCATGGAAAAATGCAATGGCAGCTGCTAGTGAGAAGGCTGTAAGAGAAAAGTAAATAAAGCTTTTTTTGGGCAACTGTTATTTGTTGTTGCTTTTTTTAGCAAATCTTTTTTTGTTGTTGCGTTTACAGCTTTTTTTAATGTGATTACTAAAGCAGGCATGCATACAGATGTCTAAACCCATTTGATCATGTTTTCTTTTCATCTTTGGCATGAAGGGGTGTTGTTGTGTTAATGTGATCAGGGTGTTGGTGGGTTGGTGTGATTAGGGTGCGGGTGTGCTCAGGGGTGAAAGTGGGTTGGTGTGATTAGGGTGTTGGTGGGTTGGTGTGATAAGGGTGTTAGTGGGTTGATTGTTGAAACATTTTAATAAACTTATATCAAAGTGTGTTGGCATTTGCTCAAAAAAATGTTGGTTAATATGACACAGATTGTAGCGTTATCATTTGTTATCTTTATATATATAGGCAGAACGGGTATTATCATCATTTATATGTATAGGCAAAAGGGGCAATATCATCATTTGTAGATCCAAGAGGCATCGCTATCATTTATATGTATAGCTTCAAGGGGCATCATCATTTACATTCCAAGGTGCATCATCAAATTTATATGTAAAGGCCCAAGCGCCATCATCATTTATAGCCCAAGGTGCATCATCAACTTTATATGTATAGGCATCATCATCATTGCTATGTAGGCCTATAGTAACTGTGAAATTATGTTCACCCTGAGTACTGAAATTTGTTACTATACTACTGTCTGTACTTGGACATACAGTTTGTTCTTTATAAATGGCATACACTGAGTAAACTATGGTAGTTTTATGGCGCATACTGTTTACAATGTATGTTAGTTTTATGGCATGCACTATCTAAATTGTATGTTAGTTTTATGGTGCATACTGTATAAATTGTACGTTAGTTGTGTGGCACATACTGAATAAATTGTATATTAGCTTTATGGCACATACAGTATAAATTGTATGTTTATTTTACCCACCAGCAGAGTATGAGAAGAGTCCAGCTATGTAGGCCCAACGTGAGAAGCGCAGGCAGCACAGAATAAGGCCAAACACATAGGCCAGGACAAACAACACAATGGCTATGATGAAAAATGCCAAGAAGCATCTGTTCAAGTCTGAAATAACATGGGAAAATTGTAATTGTATTATATTTGGTTAGAACAGTATTTTTGGCTCGTAAGAAATGACATTATCTAATTAAGTAATTAGTGCAGACACCCAGAACACATGTTGGGCTTGTTTCTTTCAACCACAATTAAATTAGATTTTAACTAAATCTAAATTCTGTATGTTATTCAATAATTTGTTTGGGTACTTTTTACTTTCTCGTATATGAAGTATATAGGACGTTATATAGGAAGTGTTGTAATCGTGCAAAAACTCAAAATCAAGATTTTATCAAATCTCTGCATTTTACACCTCCTTGAGTCGGAAAAACATAATTTTTCAAATTTGTCCATATGTCTGTGAGTGTATGTATGTATGTATATATATATATATATATATGTATGTGTGTGTGTGTATGTATATAATGTGTCTGTGAACACGATAACTTGAGTACTGTTACTGCTAAGTTGATGAAATTTCATATATAATTATTATATCAAATTTGTAGTTCTGTATCACCTTTAAGCCATTTCCGGTAACCATAAGTGGTACTTATTCTATTTTCGGTTTTTCAAAAGCCTATAACTTGAGTACTGTTTCAGTTAGAGGAAATAGTTGAGCAACTTACGTAATCTGGATAAGAAATAATTTGGTAACTTACGTAATCTGGATATGAAGTAATCACTGTAGCTGTTGCTGTTTTCTGGCATATCGTAGTCAATGTTGAAGCAGTACCCGTCTACCTTGTCTTTGGCAGTGTCCAAAACTGTAGTGCAAATGAAAGGAAAGTTTCATTAATGGTGCAAGGGTCTAGGACATTAACCCCCCCCCCCCCCTCAAGGGGGTAATTGCTCCAGGATTTTGTCAAAAGGGGGGGGGGGGGTCCAAAGGGTAATTGACGGGGGGGGGGGTTAAGGTAATATCCTACTCCAGTAGCACAGATCAGACTTTCTTTCAGACACTCTGAGGGGGGGGGGGGCATTAGTAAAGTTTTCATAGAAAACTTATGAAGTTGTGGCTAAGGTGTAGGCTACGACAGAAAATGTTGCTGTTTTGTTTACTCTTAGCAGTCGCCACACAGATGAGTGAGTATGCGTGGGGGGTCATTTTATTATGATGATTAGCTACTTGTGTTTCTATGGGGGGGGGGGGGGGGGGAGCTGAGGGGCATACATTTTAAAATATGCCTAGACCCATATGTCAATCTTCACTTAAAAAGCATTTTTTAAAAAAACAAATCATTTGGGTTAGTTTGATGAACATTAGCAGCATTTGATTGACACACTGTAAGAATCTCCCCCCCCCCCCACCTTAAAATCCCCATGTTTTAGAGTTTAGAGGCATAGATATCTACACATAATTTTAAACACTCGGTAGCAAACACCCTGTATATTAATTCTAGCTGTCTTATTCAGAGGTGCCCCAATTTTTTTTTTCCCAAAGGCGGTAATGCAGTTTTCAAGCAGAGTCTTCACAAGATTAATTGAACCTGGATTGGCTGTAAGTTTTCAATGATTCAAAAGCAAAAAAGCATAGAGCCTAACTTAACCAGGGAAGTATTTCATATCAGGATGTCAATGATATTTTCAAGTACCCCCAGCCAGTGTAATACAATACCAGAAGAATGTTGTTCCACGGTTGGGTGGTTTACTTGTGTGCTGCAATATTCGAAATGTCTGCGACAGCAAGACACATTAGATTTTAGATCTTCATACGCACTAGATCTAGATCTATTTACCACAGGATTGCACGATAAAAAATTTAACATGACTCGCCCCATATTCAATGAGTTGCCACAGTGACATGAATTTTTTAAAAGTGTAAAAATTAAACACGAACCAGTTTTTGGTTGCAAACATTTTATAAAAGTAAAAAAAAAATACACAGCCCTTTCAGGTGTGAACAAGGAAGTTAAAGTCTTAGGCTTTCATGTTTTTAAATATTTTTTAGAATTCAATTTCCTTGGGTAATGGAGCCCCCCCCCCCCTCCCCAGCTCCCCCCCTCCCTCCCCCCTCCCTCCCCCTCCCTCCTCCCCCCCTTCCTCACTGACAATCAGTGTCTGTGCTGTTCTTAAGTTTACAGAATGTGTAGACATAAATGATTGGCTCAAGGCTGCCCACAACACTGTTAAAAAAATTCGTCAATTATTTTCACATTTAATCTAAGTTTCCCTTGACTGTGTACCTTATTCATATTAGCGGCAATAACAGGCAATTATATTTTTACATTAGCGACAAAAACAGGCAATTATATTTTTACATTGGCGACAAAAACAGGCAATTATATTTTTACATTTCATTTAAATTTCCTTTGACCTTTTTTTTCTTATTCATAATAGCGACAATAACAATCGCTCCTTTTACGACTGCTCAATAAAGCAGCGTTTGTCAACACTGTACAAAATTTGGCCACATTCCCAGAAAAAAAAACTACCTTTGCCGCTGAACGTTTTTTTTTTCTATCGTGCGCTTTTCGGCCTTCTATTTGCCGAGTTGTCAGAGCGGAGTTGTGTTACAAAACCATGGGGGGGGGGGGGGGGGGGGGGTTAATAATCAATGGAGCCATAGGGCCCAGTATGTAGCAGAGAATAGCGTGCTGTTAATGTGTTTTGATTACTAAAAATACACGTAATGCGGTTATACCCCTTTCCCCCAGTGTTGTATTGTGTAGATCGAAGTTTTGTACTGCTCAACTGAGGACTGAGCCCTCATTTAGAACCTTTTTATTCACGTGTTCAAGTAAATTAAACATTCTGTTTTTACAGCAATTTGCATTTGATGGCTCTAGGTGAAGGGGATTTAGCCAGGTAGGGGTACAGAATAGTACGGGCGAATTGTGATGATCGAATTCTCTAAGACCAATGCGAAATCTCTCCCCCTCTCCCCGTGTGTTTTCATTAATTATTGATGTCTGAAATAGCAACACAAATATGACATACGTGGCTAACCTTACAACGTTTGGTTGATGTTTGTTGTTCTAATTAATGTCAGAAGTCGTGGGCTAATTAAAGGGAAATTAGTTAAAATACCAGTAGCTAAAACATAGACAGACCTACAGTTAAAACATCAGTAGCTGTAAAATAGGTAGACCAACAGTTAAAACATAAGATAAATAGACCTACAGTTAAAACATCAGATAGATAGCCCTACAATTGAAACATCAGGTAGGTGAACCAATAGTTAAATGTAAACATTAATCACGTGACAGAGCCAGGCGTATTAAACAGCACACCACCATCAAGGTAAACGTTTTATACAAGATCGTCTGAACAAACTGAACCCTAACCGCCCGCCGGTGGAATTCTTGCCTTTGTTACTAGGTCTAGGACTAGTCTAGCTAACTAGTTTAGTTAAAAGTAGCAAGAATGCTAGATCTAGAGATTCTGACCGCACTAGGCTAGAGTTGAAACCAGTTTGGTTACAACATGCCAACATCTGCAGGTTTTCACGTTGGGTAAGAAAAAAAAAGTGAAATTGGTTACCGTGATCATTTTTTCACATCAACACGGGGTGGGTGGGGGGGGGGGGGGTCACATTTGAATAGGCTAGGCTAAGATAAGAGGTTACATTTATTGAACGACAGTAAGTTAACGTGCGGTTTCCCTACTTAAGTCGTCGTCCCGTCCCCCGTCCCCCCACCACACTCATTCGAAATTATGCTATGGCTTGTTGAATACAATAACCGTCGAGAAAGTCGTTGCTTCTTTTGCAGGAAGGCAAGACGATAGCAATTCAGCTTTTCATCAATACTAATCATTCGCACCTAGTCACTAAGTTCGAATCCGTGTTGGTTAAGTGAAATAATGTTCACTATTGATTGATTCAATGTCATTGTGCACGCATCGAAATATTCGATTAACTGTCTTTCCATGTTTGGTGTATCGATTGATATCGAAACCGTCGATCAAAAGTCATTTTCTGCTAGCCGCACCGAAAATGATAATAGCATATGGTTTATTTCAATCTTAAAAACTGAAGAATTATAAGCTATAAATAGATTTAGTCGACTTTGTAATGGACACCAGCGAGAGAAGTCTCAAAGGTATTTGAGAGGTCCATAAATTAATTGAAAAATCATGCACGGCGTAGTTACAATTAATATGGTTATAAAAAATCCTGCCTGTCTAGTTTTTTTCGGACTTTACTAAAGATTGGATTTGTATTCCATGTCAACAACATTACGGAAGGATTCTCGTCAACTCACTGGTGTCCATTGCACATAGTATAAGATCTCAGTTCACACGTGAAACGTTTAGTTTGTGGGGGTTTTAGAATTACCATTTTCGGGTATGTCGTCATTTATATAGGCCTACCCACACAATTCACATCCATAAACGCAGACATCATATCGCACTCCATAAAACACCACACACCCGAACTTCACACCTTACTTGCACACATACACAGCCCATAGCATACCTTAATACATACACATACATGCACACATACGCAGCCCATAGCATACCTTAATACATTCACATACATGCACACATACAAAGCCCATAGCATACCATAATATCTGCACCAAACTAACATTCACCCCCCTCCCCATGCCTAACATCCTCATTTCCCTCCTCTCCCCCCCCCCCCCCCACACACATTCGACGACGTAATTTGATTGGTGATTCCACACGATTAGTTTTTTACCTAGTGTCTGCTTGAACTACGTTCAGTGAAGCATGACCCGGTATGTAATGGGGTTTCAAGAATCTGCTGCCCATGACGAAGCCATCCTTTGTCCTCCCTATAAATGGGTGTGTATCCCAAAGCTAGGCTTATAGGCGTATGTAATAAGTTTTTAAATAAATTATCGAGGCTTTTTTTTGTAATGTAGTTATGACAATGTGTAAGATTTTGTTTTCTTTCGATACATTTTTGAAGCATAATTTTAACCGTTCGTATATGCATATATATACCCAGTGGCTTAGCGAGGTCGGGTGTCACCCGGTGCCGCACTTAATGGTGTCACCCCCCAGAGGCGTAGCGACCCTTCCCGGGGACACATTTTCGATTTGCATCCCCCCCCCCTCAAGTTTTTGATTTGCACCCCCTCAAACTTTCGATTTGCACCCCCCCCCTCAAGTTTTTCTCTATATATTTTGCTATTTTTTGCCTTGGTGTCACCCCCCTAAATGGTGTCACCCGGTGCGGCCCGCACCCCCCCCCCCCTCGCTACGCCTCTGTATATTCCCTAGATCTATATTTTATAAGCCCTTATAAAACTACCTGACTTGAACTTGTTCACTAGGTTGTGTCCCTTATCTTACAAGTGGCAGTTAACTCCCCTCATAAACAAGTGGCGACACCTACCATAGCACAAGTCACAATCTACAACTGACAACTGGAAACTACTATGACCGTATGAGGGTGAAATAAAACCTACTACACTTAACTACACACCTCGTTCAATTTTCTCGTGCTATTGTTGTAGGCCTACTCAGGAATGCACATTTGTCTGATAAGAAATCGCCTTAGGCGAAACCAAATAAAATCATAATTTTTGTTTAGGAATTTATTTTCTACAACTAATTTTGTACGATCCATTCTGTATTCTTCCTTCCTTGCCCGATCATCTAGATCTAGGACCCAGAAAATCTAGACTAGATCTAGATTCTAGATATAGATCTAGATTCATGATCTTGAATAGTACTAGCCTACAACGAATGATGAATTTTAATAGACTGAATAGATTTTGTGAATATAGCGTGAAGCGGATTTGTTACATATTTAGAATTAAAAAAAAAAAAACCTTCCTAGATCTAGATCTAATCTAGTTGTCTCTATGAAAATTGGAAGATAATTTAGGACACAAGTTGGGGTTAGTTCCTGCGTCCTATCTCAGTCTTGTTTGGTGTGTTCATGCACACAGTGAGAATATGGGGGGGGGGCGAATTTAATAAGGTGCGTCTATAGTTAAGATTTATATAATCCAGGCTCTGATATTTGCAGTTCAAACTTTATCCCTCAATTATAGTTAGTTGATTGGCTAAGTAAATCCCGTTTTCATCTTTGATTGTTTAATCAGTGGATTTGTTATAGGGCTGGTAAGTAGGTCACCAACCAGTTCTATGGCTCATGCAGGTTTTATTGAGCCGTACAACTAGTTAGTGACCTACTTACCAGCCCTATAAAAGAGCTGTGTGTCGACTCATAATGTTCTCACCCTTATTCTGTAGTCACGTTTGAGCGTATAATCTTACTGAATGTCGACCAGTTCAAAATCATGTTCAATTTCTTCAAAAAACTACACTTTTTTTTTTGCTGAGTTATCCCTAAGACTTTTGTAGGTTTTTATAAATAACTTTAGTTTTTTTCTGAATTAGTACTATAGTTGAGTAGTGGTATTTTTTTCATTCGTTTTTTTTCTCGTCAATATATTATTTTGGAGTTAAAAAGTTAAAATTAGAAAGTTCACAGTAAAAAAAAACAACCAATGACTTACAGGCTGTGTCGTTGCCAGGGTAACATTCCCTAAACAATCCCCGGTCTCTGGAATGGTAGATTTTGGCTCCTTCTGTATTCTTAATATCCGGTTCTGTAACCAGACTTCGGTCAACACGGAACTCCAGCCAGTGGTCAGTGCCGAAGGAGACTGACATGAAGACCAGGGTGATGGGACCCAGAATGGTCGCTATGACAATCAGCGCTGTAGCGCAGGCACTCATTTCTGTGGATATATTTTATAGAGGCATGTAAGGTTAAGATGTTTGATGTAGACCTATACTAATGATGCTATAAATATATTTTATAGAGGCATGTAAGGTTAAGATGTTTGATGTAGACCTATACTAATGATGCTATAACTATATTTTATAGAGGCATGTAAGGTTAAGATGTTTGATGTAGACCTATACTAATGATGCTATAACTATATTTTATAGAGGCATGTAAGGTTAAGACGTTTGATTTAGTCTTATATGTAGGCCTATACTAATGATGCTATAACTATGGACTAACGCAGGCAGTCATATCTGTGGATATATTTTATAGAGGTTGGTAAGGTTAAGATGTTTGATTTAGTCCTACATGTAGGTAGGCCTATACTAATGATGCTATAACTATGGACTAAAGTCCTGTTCAGTGCGATTTGTTTATAATATCACAACCAGGTCTCAACAAATTTAAACCGCCCTAAAGATTACAAGACGTAAAAACTAAGGTTTATTTCAAGAGAAAAAGAGAACAAACAATTCGACAAATGTTACAAATGTAACACCACCTTACCACTCCCCCTCCTCCATCCATCTGCCCATCTACAGAAGCTTGGTCTATAAATGACGTCACACTTATTTTAGGCCTTTTTACCCCCCCCCCCCCCCCAATCACAACACATCGTCAAAAAAGTCAAACTTTATACACTTTAGGCTACCCCTCCCCATTTTCAATTAAAGTTAATTAATCAGCTATTCTATCTTAATTATTATCTGGCCTAGATCTAGGTTAGGTAGGCCTATATTGAAATATTGAAGAGGTATTACATAAAATGCGATAGAACTGAAAAGCTCAGTTTAAAAACTTTTAAAAGGCAAAGATCTGGCGTCCTGCATACTATAATTAGCGCCCCAATTTTCACACATGATTACAACAGAGAGCCCCCCCCCGCCCCCCAGTAGTGTGACGTTTCGTGGACGGCCACATACGCTATCGCCACAACTAAAATATCCCTGACAGTCCACACCCCCACCGTCTATTGACAGAAATAATTGTTGAATCAATATGGTTATTATTAATTTTCCTTTAGCTCGACAAGCCGGGATGAGAACCATTCGCGACAACCATCGAACGAGTCTAGTCTAAGTTATGGTTAGAAATTCGCGGTTTGTTTGCTTGGTGTGTCCACGCAACACTTATTTGTACTTGTCTAACAGCGACCAAACATGACACTGTTGTTAAACAAACCGATAAATAACTCGTTGGTCTTCAAAATATAACATGGTTGGTGTATTATGAAACTAATGTTAGGAAATGATTGATTCCCCTTGATTGTCTCCCTTTGTTGGTTTACTTTCTCCGTCATCACATAGGTTTTTATCAATCAATTGTTTCTAATAACCTGCTTAATTAATTTTTAACGAAGAGGCCCACGATAGCTTAAAAATTAAATTGCTTCTCGTGTATGATATAGCGATTAGTTAATTTTTTAGATGTTTATCAAGAGCATAATTGTAATACATTGTCATGCGTTTTCCGTATATCAGACTTAAAAGACACCGGAATTGATGTACTGAATCAAGTAAATGTAATGTGCATGTTTGGGTACCTAACTCAAGTTAGGGAAAGTAAAGGCGGCTGGGCATAGTGCTGACCACACTATCTCTTCATACGCCGAGGTCACAGAAACAAGTAAACTCTACTTCACTTGCCCTATAGACCGTCAGGTTTGAAAGGGAAACTTTACTTTTACTTTTTTATGTTTGGGTCAAGGGTTAAAAATAGAACACTCTGGTATCTGGACGTGTCAGTTTAACACCAGTAGGGGTGGAGGGAGGGGGGGGGGTGTAACTGGGACACCCAGATGTGACACTATGGGGAGTGAAATTTGACACTGTGGACAATCGTCTACAGGCAACCAAGCGACGGGTCCATGTCAATTCAAAGAAATCAAATTCAAACAGAACAAAAATTAACGCGTCAAGTGTCGGTCTTGGTTTCAGTTAGTTCATAAAATTGTAGCTAACAGTTTGGCGCATAGCCTATATATTATATATTGGTATATATATATATATATATATATATATATATATATATATATATATATATATATATATATATATATATATATGTGTGTGTGTGTGTGTGTGTGTGTGTGTGCTTGCGAGGTTTCTTAACTGTCAAAAAATTAACAAGCCTTTATTTTTTTTATCTTTAAAAGCTATTGGTTGATCTAAAGAAATTTTGAATCTAGTCGGACATTTAATTGAGCAATTTTTTTTTGAACGGTCGTTCTCGCTTTTTCCTTTTTCACTTTGCCGAAAAAGCAATTAACATAGCAAAGAAATGTCAAAAGGTGGGGGATTATCCCCCTTGCTGGATGGTTTTTGGAACCTGTTCTAGCTAACTCCAACAGAAGTTGGATGTTGCATTTGAACGCGGTGGTTCAAATTTGCAACAACTGCGATCTTGTTTTGCTGGGGTTAAACAAGGAGCCTCAGCACTAAGGGTCGCATGCCATGTATCTTTAGCGATATAATTAATGTCGGCTTAACAGGGCAACGTTACATGGGAACACTGTAGCCCTTTTCGTGGGCTTTTGTTGACATGCTAGTTCGTCTTCGGCCAGAGGTTTTGTTGTTTGCCCAAAGCTCACTGTCCTGGTTGCTGATTGGCTAACGCTCGCGTCACGTGTTTGCTCTTCTGCGACCTTTATTTGCCGTCGTCTGCCCGATGTACGCTTGTCGTATTGTAAGATGATGTCAGGGAGAATGGGGAATTGGCTGGATTAAGATCATACAAATACTTTCAAACGCAACGCACGTATGGGTGGGTACTGTCTTTGAATAGCAATTCAAAGCGTGTATCTTGCTAGTGATGTCGTCATTTATAGATCTGATGGGCACTTGTCTGAGGCATGTACACTCAAGTCTGATGTGCATTGACATTGGGGGCCCACACTCATGGGTCTGATGGTCATTCGTCATAGGGGGGCCCACACTCATGGGTCTGATGGTCACTTGTCAGATGGGACCCACACTGATCCCGAGGGCACACATGTTGGATCATTGGGATGGGGGGGGGGGGCATGTGACCTCCCCCTAGAAAATATTCTGCGGCGCTCTTTGGTCCAAGTACACTTTTATTTTACCTAAGGTTTTATTGCTACATAGACAAACACTATATGCCTTCAAACAACGACACTCTCTTTAACGATGGGATACTGTTACTAAAGTTCGGAAAGATATAGTTATAACAAAGACATCAATTAACGCATGTTTAATGCTATTGAAACGATATAAATAAAAAAAAATATTTTGTTTTAAATAATTCAAAGTTTTCAGATAAAGTTCGAAGAAAATATTTTTTATAACTAGAAGATACCACTGATGACTACCACAAAATAGACAGTCCCCGCTAGCTCATCCTTATTTCACACGGAGGTAGATAAACAATGGTTCAATTCCGATTCGAGGACTAGGGTTCGATCCTCTTTTGTACCAAGTCCGACCCCTCCACACCTCCCCCCTCCCCCAGCCGACGTCTAAGTCAACAGTCACCTGCAGTTTTCCCATCCTACCCGTGGGCCGGCACTGTTGATACAAGATTATAGCGTCCTAACTAAATCATGACTAACTCGTCCCAGCTATGGGGCATGACTGACCCAATCTAAATTCGAACTTTTTTTTTCTTTTGATGACACAAATCCTATTTACATTGGGTCGGCGATGACGTATGCTTACATCATTTTGGTTTTTAGGTCATAACTCGATTTCACAAAAACAAAAAGTCTTTTGTCTAGATCTGTCCCTCTCTCTCTCACTCTGGTATACAGTCGTAACCCGCTCAAACTATTATCTTTAGCCAAGGAGACTGGAATATAATAAAGAATCGAGCATTTCTCGTGGGTTTCAGACAGACTTTTGCCCCCCCCCCCCCCCCTACGTCGTACCACCTAAAGGGCAGTTTGATCTGGGGACTTCTTAAAAAAACTGCAGCCCGCAATAAAAAGATTTTTGCGAATCCCCTCCCTTTGCCCCCTGAAGACTACGCCACTGAATGCAGATAAAAGTGTATAGAACAAAGACACCGCCTTGGGCGATATTTTTGTTGTTAGCTTTGTGGATCGACCCACTCATGACCGAGTTAATAAATCACGTATTGTTTCATATCTTCCGCGATCTCTTTTTAAAAATAACTTTCACTTATTCCCCTTTAATACGACCTACATCTACCGTACCGTACCCAGGTATAAATTTTAATATAATTGACAGTTGTATGTGTTGGGGATAAAGTTGGGGCGGGAGGTTATAAGTAGCAGGGGGGAGGGGTGGGGCGGGAGGTTATAAGTAGCAGGGGGAGGGGTGGGGCGGGAGGTTATAAGTAGCAGGGGGGAGGGGTGGGGCGGGAGGTTATAAGTAGCAGGGGGGGAGGGGTGGGGCGGGAGGTTATAAGTAGCAGGGGGGAGGGGTGGGGCGGGAGGTTTTAAGTAGCAGGGGGGAGGGGTGGGGCGGGAGGTTATAAGTAGCAGGGGGAGGGGTGGGGAGGGAGGTTATAAGTAGTAGGGGGAGAGGTGGGGGAGTGTTATTCACAGGTGTCAAGAAAAACCTTACAGTCACCTGTAGTAAATCCCCCTCCCCTCCTTTCTAAAAACATTTGCATTTTTAGCGTGGTTTGTGTTTTTGCGCCCACTGTGTCGCCTATTTAAAATGTAGTTGTTTTTAGAACAAGATTTAGATCTAGTTTAGATTTTTAAAAAAAACAAGCTTTAGATTTAAAAAAAAAAGTCGTTTCCAAATGTATCGTGATGTGTAGTTACATTGTTGCCTATAAACAATTCTATACAAATTATAGGATTGATATATTCAGTCAAAATACTACTATTTGAGTTACTGTCACACACTTTTAACTAAGTGGGTCCTACATGTAGAGCTTTAATACAAGACATGATTTAGTAATTTTTTTATTTTTTGTATAGTGTTAAGCACAGTAGAAATGAAATGCTTATTGCCATTAAAAAGCATGGGCACATGGTAAATCTTCAAATAATCTCACACTGTATATGTTTGGATCTGGTCTATGTTAATATCGGCACATGTGACAGATGTGTCGCACACAAACACAGGTAGGCGTAGAGGCGGTAGAGATTTATATCTCTCAAATAACGTGGAGCGACCCTTGACAAGGGAGACAAATCTCGGTGCTACGCGTCAGCACAGGCTATAGTGTCTATGCTAGTCTATAGGCTATAGGCAAGGAAGTTGTCCTTATTTACTTAGTCTGGGGTTACTGCGCATGTACACACCTACACAATAGCCCAACATTAAATAACATCACACAACGATTCACATCACAATAAAACGACAACGATATACCAGTGTCTCTTTCATACTTTTTTCTTTAGGGTGGGGCGGGCACTTGAAACTCTGGGAGGGGGGTGTCACGTAAATTTCCATGAGGGAGGCGGACACCTGTTAAATTTTTATTTTTTATACACAATTTTTTTTCGATTTCATTCGGGGGAGGGGGTAAACTGAAAGAAACTTCAGAATACATAGTGAACATTACGTCACTGAATTGTAATTTGGATTGTTTTTTTTTTAAATTTTTAACAGGACTTATGTGACGGCGTGTGACGTAAGAGTCAGGAAACTGGTACGTCACACTAGTTACAATAATTTTACAAACTGAAATAGATAGGTTCTTTGACTTTTGAAAAGACTGTATTGTCAACTGTACTAAAATTTGTATCAATGTTCCCCATCTCGACTTGGGGCTGCCAATATGTTCAGTGACCTGTAAGGTTTCAAAGGAACAAAAATGTAAGTGAGAAGGGGAGGTGAAGCTGAAACGGTATGACTTTTGGTGACAATAGGTGTGTTGGCAAATCAGATAAACAGCATGACGTCATGTATGACGATCCCTGATATAAATAAAAATGTTCATGTGTTTAATTCTCCCCTATCTACAAAGATACTTCAGAAACTAGCGTTAATATTGGTGGCTAATACAGCTAGAGTCATCATGAAACGCTACACAAATATAATCAAATCTATTTTTAAAACATTAAATATCTATCTATATTTCAGGTTTATTTACCGCCAGGTTTAACCCTATGTAAGTTTCTATCCTTGTATTTCTATCCCATTGGGCCTACAAAAAGTCAACCAAAGATAGGGTAAAATAGACCGTATTCAAATCAACTTCCTTCTGCCAAAATAGCTAACCTAAGAACACGGGTATTACATAACATCCGCGTTCAGAATTGCAGAGTCATTATCTCAGCGTTAATAATTAAGTCATTAAGTCATCGTTAACATTTCATTACTAGATTTTTATATCGTCGTTAACATCGCTAGACTTGTGATATCATCGTTAACATAACGAGCCTTATAATATTATCGTCAACATTACCAGACTTGCTATATCAGCGTTACTAGATAAAAAGTCAGTACACCCCATGACAAATTACTTATATATCGCCTTTGTTTGTGAAAATATTATATGCATTTCAATTTTATTCATCTTCCTTCATATTTATTTTTATATGGACTATGCTACTAACTATGTGTTTTAAGTAATCAGCAGTTTAATAGATTTATCAATACGTATTTTAAATATTTTAAGCCGATGTTTCAACGAAGAGCAATCATTAACTTGATGCTTTATCTTCTAGAATTCGCACTGCACCAAAGCGCAGTGGCGTGCAACTCTAGACCACATAGCCTCTAGATAATGTTACAACCAGCTCGTGTTTCGTACAAGACACTCGCGTGTACAGCTCCAGAAATAAACTTCACACAGGAGATCACGTCATCGGTCGTAAATCATAGGTGTGCTGAAACACGAGCCGTCGCAAGACAACGCCCATTTACAGCTAGATCCTGCCCGATTCTATACAGATTCTAGTGGTTACATACATTTGTGGCAGTATATGGCTCGATTCTATACAGATTCTAGATAGGCCTATTACAGGATACACAATATACAGCTATGTAGAAATTTTTACCCCGATTCTATACAAAAACTATATATATATACAGCTGTGTAGGAATATCTCTCCCGACCCTATCCCGATTCTAAATGCTACATTCGAACTAAATAACGAATGCAGAAATTATATATATATATATATATATATATATATATATATATATATATATATATATATATATATATATATATATATATATATATATATATATATATATATATATATATATATTATATATATACATATATACATATATACATATATATTATATGAGCGACTATTGTACTATTCGAAAGAAAAACTTTAACGTAGAAGTGTTGTGACATCAGGAGATATGAACTATGATAAACTGTGTGCCTGTTTCACAAAATACTTGAATATCCATATAATTAACTTATGATATGAGAACTTAGGTTGTATAATATCATGTAAGACAATAATTGGACTACACGCTTACAAGTTACATTAAAGACCTAATTAGTGTTAACAGCAAACATCAGTAATGTAGTATTTATAAACAGTTTTAAAAGCTGACTCTTTCTGAATTAGACGATTAATTTAATAACCTGTTATTTTAAAAATAATTACATATTACACACAACTTTATAATTGACTGAGACAAAGTTTCATACTTCTAAATCAACGTTGGCGTAATTTGCAAAAATAATATCTACAAAAACTATTTCAATCCATACCTTAACAAGGTTTTTAACTTCTCAGGCCAAACGATGAGGAGAAGAAAAAAAAATCCTGGAATTATAAAACTTGTAAAGTCTCTTGCCCGAAAAATCCAGCAAGTTTTGTACGAAACCCTCCCTTGTTGTAGCTCTGTGTTCGTGTGTCGTAGCTCTGCCGTCACCGCCCTTTAGCCCGTCACTCCGATCTTACCTGCGACAGGGGAAGGGGACCAACCTTGCAGGCTGTCAGGCATTCACAACCCACACTGTGCCCGCCACTACCCCGCGTGTTTGGTTTGGGTTGACGAAATTCATGCACACCTTGTGCTAACAAAATGAATAGGGAGTCACTTAGGGGGAGGGGGGGGGGAGCTTTAAATATCTTCGTACTTTGTTATATAATTTTGGAAAAAATAGGGCGATTGAGGCAGTTGTTGAAAGCTGACTCGGGTTCTGGTGTGCTAAATATAAACTGACTACATCATCAATTCATGCGATTAACAGTAACAGAAGTCAAACATTGGTTTTATACGACATGATATGACCTTAAGAATTGTATTTCAATAAGAACATGTTTAAAAAATGCAGGCAGTTGAATACAGAGTTTCTTCCAGGCATCTCTTCGGGGGAGGGGGGGGGGGGCCCAAAAAATTTTACCGCTCCGCCCGAACATAATGAAATTTATATAATTTATATAGAAAATATATAATTTTAACAGTGTCCGCCCCCCCCCCCCCGAAGAAAGTCTACCGCCCCCCCCCCCCCCGAAAATTTCAAGTGCCCCCCCCCCCCCCCCGGAGAAAAAAGTCTGGAAGAAACACTGGTTGAATAACAGTCAGCATTTTCGTAAGGCATATCTGTCAGGATTTTGTGGAGTCGTAACTGTCAGCATTTAATTATTGAGACCTAAGTGTCAGTATTTTTTGTCGACCCTTTTGTGAGTTATATCTATCAGCTTTTTGTTGATACATAGCTGTCAAATTTTGGTTGAGGTGTGTCTTACAATTTTAAAAATTGTGGTTCACGGAAGAGGGGGAAGAATGCACTGTAAAAAAGTGGGGGAGTGGGGATGGGGGACACTAGTTTGTAAATATTTTCTATAGAATTAATATATTTGTTTTATTTTGTGCGACTGAGGGTTGGAGGGGAGGGGGGGGGGGGTAGATACGGAAAGAAACTGCTCTTAAGTTGTGAGTTGGCGCCCAGTCCTCAAGTTGTGAGTTGGCGCCCAGCCCTCAAGTTGTGAGTTGGCGCCCAGCCCTCAAGTTGTGGGCTGGGCGCCCAGCCCTCAAGTTGTGGGCTGGGTCCAGATCTAAAGGTGTGATTGTTGTTTAGCCCTGCGATGCTTTTTACCCTCCCCACTCCATAAGACGGTTCATAAAACCTACAAACCACCCCTACTCACATCGGCACCTATCCGGATGTTTGTATTATTTTCTAATGTCAGTTTGTCATTAATTCCGATGCTATCTGTACCAAATTTCATGACAACATTCTGGATGGGTAAACATGTTTTCTACTTTTAAAGATTTTTTTTTTGCGTCTATTCTTTATCACACGGATACATGCCAGTTTCTTTCAAAACCAAGACCTAACCTTGAGTGGTCAACTTCAGTCAACTTGCGGTATTGTATTGTATTAGTGCTTATGTGGGGGAAGCGATACAAGTATACATTCACTAAAGTAAGGCATCACGTAGCTTTCTAAAATCTGCACTGGGAATGTATTAAGGTATGCTATGGGCTGTGTATGTGTGCATGTATGTGAATGTATTAAGGTATGCTATGGGCTGTGTATCTGTGCATGTATTAAGGTATGCTATGGGCTGCGTATGTGTGCAAGCAAGGTGTGAAATTCGGAATATTGAACATATACAAACTGCAAGAAATCCAGTGGCGGAACTAGAAAAAAAAGGCTCCCCCGCAAAAAAAAATTTGGGCCCCCCCCCCTATATGTATATATATATATATATATATATATATATATATATATATATATATATATATATATATATACATACATACATATATATATATATATATATATATATATATATATATATATATATATAAGTAGCCCGCTCCTCTAAATTTTAAATGGTGTATTACCTGAGTATTTTAATCAATTTTATATCAATGTATAACCACTCTGATATAACGAGCCAGACAACAAAGTCAACAATAAGTCCGAACTCATTTCGGGCCTGTAATAATCGTGTTTTACAAATGATTGTATTATGCCTTGTGGTTACCGAAAATTGCCAAAATAATGTTGGCTGGTCAAAATTATATAAACACGTAAGCTTGATTTTGCAATGGTTTCTCGCGTTATGTTTATTTTTATGATTTTTTGTATTTATATTATTAGTTTTGAATACATTCATTTTTATAGCTATAGAATTCTTTAGTATGCCTCATTTAAATAATAAATAAGAGAATAAATGGCTCTTTAATTTACATAGTACAAAACTATTTAAATGAACTTTGTGGGCACTTGTGTTTTAATGAAGGGCAGTAAGTCATGGAAGTAGTGTGAATGTTTGCCTATCTTTCAAAGCAGAGCTCTTGTAGATTTTATATTTTTCTACGCAACAGTGTGTGTTAGTTACTGTAGAACAATCACTGCTATAGTAGACCTGTTTGTTTTTTTACAAAACCACTATCAAGGTGCACGAAAAACATTATTTATGAAAAGAAAATTCATTGTTTTTTGGTCGGAATTGGGCCCCTAAAGGTCGTGGGCCCCCCCGCATTGCGGGGTCTGGCGGCACTGTAGTTCCGCCCCTGAAGAAATCCAGTTATCTGTTGTCAACTAACACTTTCTTTTGAGGAGTGACCAATCAGTTATTGTGTTACATTTTTATGAGCCGCGTTGTAGCCAATCAAAAAATTCCTTTCAGTCAGTTTTCTGTATTTTACTCCACCCTTCCATTCGGAGGTTAAAAACAAAGTGCTCGCACAGACAGTTTAAGGAAATACTTGTCACCGGCAACTTGCTTTGTTAGCCCAGAAATGCATCTTTGTTGCGCTGCTTAACAAAGGGGAGACAATTTTATTTCTCACGAAATAAAAACACGATTGTCTTCATGACATGCAAACTTAAGTCGTTCCTCGTTCGACTTTCTACGTTGTAATGTAGTTTCGGTTAGTGTGTTGCCTACATCCTGCTGTCCTAATACAACTGTCGTCATCCTGCTGTCCTAATACAACTGTCCACATCCTGCTGTCCTAATACAACTGTCCAATCCTGCTGTCCTAATACAACTGTCGTCATCCTGCTGTCCTAATACAACTGTCCACATCAGGGGCGTAGCGAGGGGGGGGGGGGCGGGGGGTGCGGACCGCACCGGGTGACACCATTTAGGGGGGTGACACCAAGGCAAAAAATAGCAAAATATATAGAGAAAAACTCGAGGGGGGGTGCAAATCGAAAGTTTGAGGGGGGGGGTGCAAATCGAAAACTTGAGGGGGGTGCAAATCGAAAGTTTGAGGGGGGGGGGGTGCAAATCGAAAATTTGAAAGTTTGTCCCTGGGAAGGGTCTCTATGCCTCTGGGGGGGGGGGGTGACACCATTAAGTGCCGCACCGGGTGACACCCGACCTCGCTACGCCACTGGTCCACATCCTACTGTCCTAATACAACTGTCGTCATCCTGCTGTCCTAATACAACTGTCGTCATCCAGCTGTCCTAATACAACTGTCCACATCCTGCTGTCCTAATACAACTGTCGTCATCCTCCTGTCCTAATACAACTGTCCACATCCTGCTGTCCTGATACAACTGTCGTCATCCTGCTGTCCTAATACAACTGTCCACATCCTGCTGTCCTAATACAACTGTCCACATCCTGCTGTCCTGATACAACTGTCGTCATCCTGCTGTCCTAATACAACTGTCGTCATCCAGCTGTCCTAATACACCTGTCCACATCCTGCTGTCCTAATACAACTGTCCACATCCTGCTGTCCTGATACAACTGTCGTCATCCTGCTGTCCAAATACAACTGTCGTCATCCTGCTGTCCTAATACAACTGTCGTCATCCTGCTGTCCTAATACAACGGTCGTCATCCTGCTGTCCTGATACAACTGTCGTCATCCTGCTGTCCTAATACAACTGTCGTCATCCTGCTGTCCTAATACAACTGTCGTCATCCTGCTGTCCTAATACAACTGTCCACATCCTGCTGTCCTGATACAACTGTCCAATCCTGCTGTCCTAATACAACTGTCGTCATCCTGCTGTCCTAATACAACTGTCGTCATCCTGCTGTCCTAATACAACTGTCGTCATCCTGCTGTCCTAATACAACTGTCGTCATCCTGCTGTCCTAATACAACTGTCGTCATCCTGCTGTCCTAATACAACTGTCGTCATCTTGCTGTCCTAATACAACTGTCCAATCCTGCTGTCCTAATACAACTGTCGTCATCCTGCTGTCCTAATACAACGGTCGTCATCCTGCTGTCCTAATACAACTGTCGTCATCCTGCTGTCCTAATACAACTGTCCACATCCTACTGTCCTAATACAACTGTCCAATCCAGCTGTCCTAATACAACTGTCGTCATCCTGCTGTCCTAATACAACTGTCGTCATCCTGCTGTCCTGATACAACTGTAGTCATCCTGCTGTCCTAATACAACTGTCGTCATCCTGCTGTCCTAATACAACTGTCCACATCCTACTGTCCTAATACAACTGTCGTCATCCTGCTGTCCTAATACAACTGTCGTCATACAGCTGTCCTAATACAACTGTCCACATCCTGCTGTCCTAATACAACTGTCGTCATCCTGCTGTCCTAATACAACTGTCCACATCCTGCTGTCCTAATACAACTGTCCACATCCTGCTGTCCTAATACAACTGTCGTCATCCTGCTGTCCTAATACAACTGTCCAATCCTGCTGTCCTAATACAACTGTCGTCATCCAGCTGTCCTAATACAACTGTCCACATCCTGCTGTCCTAATACAACTGTCGTCATCCTGCTGTCCTGATACAACTGTCGTCATCCTGCTGTCCTAATACAACTGTCCACATCCTGCTGTCCTAATAGAACTGTCGTCATCCTGCTGTCCTAATACAACTGTCGTCATCCAGCTGTCCTAATACAACTGTCCACATCCTGCAGTCCTAATACAACTGTCGTCATCCTGCTGTCCTAATACAACTGTCGTCATCCTGCTGTCCTAATACAACTGTCCAATCCTGCTGTCCTAATACAACTGTCCAATCCTGCTGTCCTAATACAACTGTCGTCATCCAGCTGTCCTAATACAACTGTACACATCCTGCTGTCCTAATACAACTGTCCACATCCTGCTGTCCTAATACAACTGTCCAATCCTGCTGTCCTAATACAACTGTCGTCATCCAGCTGTCCTAATACAACTGTCGTCATCCTGCTGTCCTAATACAACTGTCCACATCCTACTGTCCTGATACAACTGTCCACATCCTGCTGTCCTAATACAACTGTCGTCATCCTGCTGTCCTAATACAACTGTCCACATCCTGCTGTCCTAATACAACTGTCGTCATCCTGCTGTCCTAATACAACTGTCGTAATCCTGCTGTCCTAATACAACTGTCCAATCCTGCTATCCTAATACAACTGTCGTCATCCTGTTGTCCTAATACAACTGTCGTCATCCTGCTGTCCTGATACAACTGTCCACATCCTGCTGTCCTAATACAACTGTCGTCATCCTGCTGTCCTAATACAACTGTCCAATCCAGCTGTCCTAATACAACTGTAGTCATCCTGCTGTCCTAATACAACTGTCCAATCCTGCTGTCCTAATACAACTGTCCACATCCTGCTGTCCTAATACAACTGTCGTCATCCAGCTGTCCTGATACAACTGTCGTCATCCTGCTGTCCTAATACAACTGTCGTCATCCTGCTGTCCTAATACAACTGTCGTCATCCTGCTGTCCTAATACAACAGTCCACATCCTGCTGTCCTAATACAACTGTAGTCATCCTGCTGTCCTAATACAACTGTCGTCATCCTGCTGTCCTAATACAACTGTCGTCATCCTGCTGTCCTAATACAACTGTCCAATCCTGCTGTCCTAATACAACTGTAGTCATCCTGCTGTCCTAATACAACTGTCGTCATCCTGCTGTCCTAATACAACTGTCGTCATCCTGCTGTCCTAATACAACTGTCGTCATCCAGCTGTCCTGATACAACTGTCGTCATCCTGCTGTCCTAATACAACTGTCCACATCCTGCTGTCCTAATACAACTGTCCAATCCTGCTGTCCTAATACAGCTGTCGTCATCCTGCTGTCCTGATATAACTGTCTACATCCTGCTGTCCTAATACAACTGTCCAATCCTGCTGTCCTAATACAACTGTCGTCATCCTGCTGTCCTGATACAACTGTCCAATCCTGCTGTCCTAATACAACTGTCGTCATCCTGCTGTCCTAATACAACTGTCGTCATCCTGCTGTCCTAATACAACTGTCGTCATCCTGCTGTCCTAATACAACTGTCCACATCCTGCTGTCCTGATACAACTGTCCAATCCTGCTGTCCTAATACAACTGTCGTCATCCTGCTGTCCTAATACAACTGTCGTCATCCTGCTGTCCTAATACAACTGTCGTCATCCTGCTGTCCTAATACAACTGTCGTCATCCTGCTGTCCTAATACAACTGTCGTCATCCTGCTGTCCTAATACAACTGTCGTCATCCTGCTGTCCTAATACAACTGTCCAATCCTGCTGTCCTAATACAACTGTCGTCATCCTGCTGTCCTAATACAACGGTCGTCATCCTGCTGTCCTAATACAACTGTCGTCATCCTGCTGTCCTAATACAACTGTCCACATCCTACTGTCCTAATACAACTGTCCAATCCAGCTGTCCTAATACAACTGTCGTCATCCTGCTGTCCTAATACAACTGTCGTCATACAGCTGTCCTAATACAACTGTCCACATCCTGCTGTCCTAATACAACTGTCGTCATCCTGCTGTCCTAATACAACTGTCCACATCCTGCTGTCCTAATACAACTGTCCACATCCTGCTGTCCTAATACAACTGTCGTCATCCTGCTGTCCTAATACAACTGTCCAATCCTGCTGTCCTAATACAACTGTCGTCATCCAGCTGTCCTAATACAACTGTCCACATCCTGCTGTCCTAATACAACTGTCGTCATCCTGCTGTCCTGATACAACTGTCGTCATCCTGCTGTCCTAATACAACTGTCCACATCCTGCTGTCCTAATAGAACTGTCGTCATCCTGCTGTCCTAATACAACTGTCGTCATCCAGCTGTCCTAATACAACTGTCCACATCCTGCAGTCCTAATACAACTGTCGTCATCCTGCTGTCCTAATACAACTGTCGTCATCCTGCTGTCCTAATACAACTGTCCAATCCTGCTGTCCTAATACAACTGTCCAATCCTGCTGTCCTAATACAACTGTCGTCATCCAGCTGTCCTAATACAACTGTACACATCCTGCTGTCCTAATACAACTGTCCACATCCTGCTGTCCTAATACAACTGTCCAATCCTGCTGTCCTAATACAACTGTCGTCATCCAGCTGTCCTAATACAACTGTCGTCATCCTGCTGTCCTAATACAACTGTCCACATCCTACTGTCCTGATACAACTGTCCACATCCTGCTGTCCTAATACAACTGTCGTCATCCTGCTGTCCTAATACAACTGTCCACATCCTGCTGTCCTAATACAACTGTCGTCATCCTGCTGTCCTAATACAACTGTCGTCATCCTGCTGTCCTAATACAACTGTCCAATCCTGCTATCCTAATACAACTGTCGTCATCCTGTTGTCCTAATACAACTGTCGTCATCCTGCTGTCCTGATACAACTGTCCACATCCTGCTGTCCTAATACAACTGTCGTCATCCTGCTGTCCTAATACAACTGTCCAATCCAGCTGTCCTAATACAACTGTAGTCATCCTGCTGTCCTAATACAACTGTCCAATCCTGCTGTCCTAATACAACTGTCCACATCCTGCTGTCCTAATACAACTGTCGTCATCCAGCTGTCCTGATACAACTGTCGTCATCCTGCTGTCCTAATACAACTGTCGTCATCCTGCTGTCCTAATACAACTGTCGTCATCCTGCTGTCCTAATACAACAGTCCACATCCTGCTGTCCTAATACAACTGTAGTCATCCTGCTGTCCTAATACAACTGTCGTCATCCTGCTGTCCTAATACAACTGTCGTCATCCTGCTGTCCTAATACAACTGTCCAATCCTGCTGTCCTAATACAACTGTAGTCATCCTGCTGTCCTAATACAACTGTCGTCATCCTGCTGTCCTAATACAACTGTCGTCATCCTGCTGTCCTAATACAACTGTCGTCATCCAGCTGTCCTGATACAACTGTCGTCATCCTGCTGTCCTAATACAACTGTCCACATCCTGCTGTCCTAATACAACTGTCCAATCCTGCTGTCCTAATACAGCTGTCGTCATCCTGCTGTCCTGATATAACTGTCTACATCCTGCTGTCCTAATACAACTGTCCAATCCTGCTGTCCTAATACAACTGTCGTCATCCTGCTGTCCTGATACAACTGTCCAATCCTGCTGTCCTAATACAACTGTCGTCATCCTGCTGTCCTAATACAACTGTCGTCATCCTGCTGTCCTAATACAACTGTCGTCATCCTGCTGTCCTAATACAACTGTCGTCATCCTGCTGTCCTAATACAACTGTCGTCATTCTGCTGTCCTAATACAACTGTCGTCATCCTGCTGTCCTGATACAACTGTCCAATCCTGCTGTCCTAATACAACTGTCGTCATCCTGCTGTCCTAATACAACTGTCGTCATCCTGCTGTCCTAATACAACTGTCGTCATCCTGCTGTCCTAATACAACTGTCGTCATCCTGCTGTCCTAATACAACTGTCGTCATCCTGCTGTCCTGATACAACTGTCCAATCATGCTGTCCTAATACAACTGTCGTCATCCTGCTGTCCTAATACAACTGTCGTCATCCTGCTGTCCTAATACAACTGTCGTCATCCTGCTGTCCTAATACAACTGTCGTCATCCTGGCCGCCCTTCCCGCCCTCCCCTAGCTACGCCTCTGAGGTTATCCACACAAGCAAGGGCGATTCTCGGTTGTTCTAGTAAGAGAAAACATTCATTGAACAATGCTCGTCTAGTGGTTGCCCCTTGGTTGTTGAATTAAAGGGAAATAACCAATACAAATCTGAGGCAGTGGTTACACACACTTGCTCGCCCACGTAAACGACTGTTTTGTTTTGCCCAATAAAAATGGCAAGCTTGTTTGTTCTTTTGGGACAGAACATTTTGACGTCAGTGACTGACATTCTTTTACCCAGAATTCCTCAATTGCGTAGATTTACAAACAATAACATTCGATATTGTTGTTAATGAAAAATTACATTTCCGTAAATTAAAATGGATTTTTTTTTTAAATTTATGACAAACAGGCTTTGAAAACAATTTCAATATCCCCGCTGGCTATGGCTAAAACTCGTTCACACATTTCTGGTACAAATACGTCAGGATTATGGGACTAAATTGATAATTGGAACTGCATTACATGTAGCATTTGTCGATCGATCAACCCAGCATTGATTTATTTATGACTATCGCAAATATTGATGAAGGGTGCGGATGGATGGAGTAGAAGGGGGGTGGGTGGGGTGGGGTTAAATTAGATAATCACTAACATCGGAAAAAACTCAGCATTATACTTGAACAGAATGTTATTTTTAAAGAAATAATATTTAGTACCCTAATTATACCCGAGCTTTATCTAGATATGATGAATCATGTCTTATATAATGTATAGGGTTTGCCTACTATATTACAGGGTACAGTCAGCAATGAGAAACAAGGGCTGCGGGGCTTACGTGGGCTCTGCTAAAGAGAGTTGCCAAAACAGTCCGGTGGAAAGGTGTAACTGCAGTCCTTTGCTCCATTGTTACAGGATATATATATATATATGTATATATATATATATATATATATATATATATATATATATATATATATATATATATATACACTTACATATATGTAGCCTATGGTGCAAGAGAAGTCGAAGTCGAGTTCATTTGTGTATTTGACCTCAGCCTATAATGGAATAGTGTGGTCAGCACTTGGCCTAGTCGACTCTACCCCTGTATTGGTGAATCAATTTATATTTTAAAATGTACCAAATCTTTAACATTTCAGTCCTCACCTCCCTCACACCCCCTCTTATACTTCATCCTCCCAGCCCCATCCCAGTACCTCCACAGCCCAATGTTCTAGAAACCCCAAGCAGACTTCTATTAACCACCAACACGCGCATTTACAATAAAAACCGTTACACCATCGATTCGAAATCAATCAATTCTTTGACAAATGCGTTCGTACGGGGACGTTCATGTTTCGTTAAGTTTAACTTTTTATGGCCGTGAGCACAAAACATATATTGCTTTCAGTGGCGTAGCGAGGTCGGGTGTCACCCGGTGCGGCACTTAATGGTGTCACCCCCCCCCCCCCCCCCCCGAGGCATAGAGACCCTTCCCAGGGACAAACTTTCAAATTTTCGATTTGCACCCCCCCCCCTCAAGTTTTCGATTTGCACCCCCCCCCCTCAAACTTTCTTTTTGCACCCCCCCCCCTCGAGTTTTTCTCTATATATTTTGCTATTTTTTGCCTTGGTGTCACCCCCCTAAATGGTGTCACCCGGTGCGGTCCGCACCCCCCGCCCCCCCCTCGCTACGCCCCTGATTGCTTTTTCTTCTGACACAAAGGAGTTCTTTTGAGTTTCGAGAACACTACAATAACACTTATAAAAATGTAGGCCTATTCTTCTGGTAAAATAACAGCCCTTAATAACTTTTGACTATATGACTTACTTGACTTATATGATTTCTACTAGTACCGTAGAGCAGGGCCGTAGCGAGGGGGGGGGGGGCGCACCGGGTGACACAATTCAGGGGGGTGACACCAAGGCAAAAAATAGCAAAGTAACAGGGGGGGGGTGCAAATCGAAAGTTTGAAGGGGGGGGGGTGCAGATCGTAAACTTGAGGGGGGGGGGGGTTGCGAATTGAAAATTTGAAAGTTTGTCCCCGGTAAGGGTCGCTACGCCTCTGGGGGGTGCCGCACCGGGTGACACCCGACCTCGCTACGCCACTGCCGTAGAGACAGGATTTTGTCATGGAGATGTACAGTTTTTCTCCATCTAAAATTGTGGTTTTTATGACATTTAAACTTTTGCAATGTTAGCTTTGAAAAGAACACGTTTGCACCTTCGCCAGTATAGCTGTAACTACTGTTGCTGTAACTACTGTGGCTGTAACTACTGTAGCTGTAACTACTGTAGCTGTAACTGCTACTGTAGCTGTAACTACTGTAGCTGTAAGTACTGCAGCTGTAACTACTGTAGCTGTAACTACTGTAGCTGTAACTACTTCAGCTGTAACTACTGTAGCTGTAACTTCTGTAGCTGTAACTACTGTAGCTGTAACTACTGTATCTGTAACTACTGTAGCTGTAACTACTTCAGCTGTTACTACTGTAGCTGTAACTACTGTAGCTGTAACTACTGCAGCTGTAACTGCTGTAGCTGTAACTGCTGCAGCTGTAACTACTGTAGCTGTAAATACTGTGGCTGTAACTACTGCAGCTGTAAGTACTGTAGCTGTAACTGCTGCAGCTGTAACTACTGTAGCTGTAACTACTGTGGCTGTAACTACTGTAGCTGTAACTTCTGTGGTTGTAACTACTGTAGCTGTAACTTCTGTGGCTGTAACTACTGCAGCTGTAAGTACTGCAGCTGTAACTACTGTAGCTGTAACTACTGTGGCTGTAACTACTGCAGCTGTAAGTACTGTAGCTGTAACTACTGAAGCTGTAAGTACTGCAGCTGTAACTACTGTGGCTGTAACTACTGTAGCTGTAACTACTGTAGCTATTTCGCAGCTGTAACTACTGTAGCTGTAACTACTGCAGCTGTAACCACTGCAGCTGTAAGTACTGCAGCTGTAACTACTGTAGCTGTAACTACTGCAGCTGTAAAACTGTATCTGTAACTACTGTAGCTATTTCGCAGCTGTAACTACTGTAGCTGTAACTACTGCAGCTGTAACTACTGTAGCTGTAACTACTGTAGCTGTAACTACTGTAGCTGTAACTACTGTAGCTGTAACTACTGCAGCTGTAAAACTGTATCTGTAACTACTGTAGCTATTTCGCAGCTGTAACTACTGTAGCTGTAACTACTGCAGCTGTAACCACTGCAGCTGTAAATACTGTAGCTGTAACTACCGTAGCTGTAACTGAACAGTCAGTCTGGGGTCCATGGGTGAGGGTTCTGACCCATCCCTATATACCCCCCCCCCCCCCCCCCAGTATCGTTTTTTGGATCTATGGTAACTAAACTAGCCATAAGCAGTTCTAGTGGAGTATGTAACGACTTTATAATTATAATTTACACGTAACTTCCCTTATTTGGTGTTTCGTGATTACACTAATCGTTGAGGTATTCGTTTATGCAGCTCGCTTGCAGGTTTATTTGTTTAGCAGTGAGGGAAGGGAGAGAATCAAACACAAGGGAGCGAACTGTGGTACATCCTGTACAATACCGAATACAAAATAGAAGATGTGGTGAATTTTTATAAGGTTTTATAAAAACGTGAAAAAATGAAAGAGAAAATTTTAAAGTTTATAAGAGAGGCTGCTGTTTTATATGTGTTTAATTTAAAATTGACTATTAACTATTATTTGTTAAAGTTGATACCGATCTTTACATACGTAGGTTTTTACCAGTGTTTCTTCCAGACTTTTTTCTCCGGGGGGGGGGGGGGGTAGACGTTCTTTGGGGGGGGGGGGTGGACACTGTTAAAAGTATTTATTTTCTATATAAATTATATAAATTTCATTTCGTTCAGGGGGGGGGGGAGGTTCGCTCCCCCGAAGAGCTGCATATTTCACTACACCAATATAAAAGACTTAGGGAATTTTATATTATTTCCCTTATAATTTAATTACATATTTTGTTATTTACTAGACCCACAAAAGTCGTTACATCTTGGTTGATGGCTGAATGAGTTGTATATTGATACAGTAATGCAAATATTTTGTACAGTGAATCTTACAATTTAATAGTTACTTCCCATCCCTAAATATAAAGTGTGTCAAGGGAGACAATAATTACAATTTTACTGCATTTAAAATCGAACAAGAGTATATTTCTTTTGTAGACTATAATTCATAAACAAAAGAAATTCAAAACAAAATGTATTGTCTTAAGTCTCAATCAAGGTGACTGTATTGACTAGCTTTGGTCGTCACTCTTTCTTCAATTATCTAAAAATGACACAATTGGGTTCAAACTGAAAAATAACATACATCAAGATCTACAAAATTCTCAGCATTTGCTCCGATACAATATCAAACACCAATACAAGAATTAACTTATCACCGTACAATGTAACATGGCTTTGCACTGTGAATTTTTTATTAATTTTTTTTTCTAGAAAGTTCAATCCTAATTTAATTATGAAACAACTGAACAGACCTGAATGAAATTCTTGAAGATCTGTTTGTGATTAAACTTAAGATTAAATATGCCTGCTATTTAAATATTATGGTGCATCATCGCTATTAGTGTTATTGACAAACATTTCAACTACCAAAACAGCGATTCTCTATCTAGTAACGAATGGAAACCAAGACAATGGAACTGCATTTCAACAGTCAATATTAGAGATGAAAACGTGGACATAAAAGTACATTTAGCTCTCTATTCATCCTGATTTCTTTTATTCTGCATCAGACCCCTTATTCGCTTCACATGGGCACGAGAATAGGGTGTAGTTATCGACCAATTTACAGAGCTGCCAAATGGAGAGTTCGTCCCAACAAAATATACAGGCCTACCTACAGGGTGGAGGGTTGGTTTGAAATTGATAATTCGACAGGTGTGCGCCTAGCTTGAGACTGGAAGCTGCACAACTATGTAACAGGTCATCCATAAACAACGTCACGCTTTTTAGAACAATTTTAGCTCTACCCCCCCCCCCCCCATCGTCAAAAAACAAAAACAAACCCAGACCCCTCCTTCCCACCTTAAATGACGTTACAACTAAGACTACCACTCAATATAGTATAACAGGAAACCGAAATATAGCTTATTTCAATTAGAAGCTTTGCTTTTCGAGATAAGTCTATCAACTTATTGAAGTTGCTAGTATTATTTGGGAGAGTGTGACAACAAATTGTGCTATAGTAGCCTACACCATCTACAATGTTTCTTCCAGAATTGTTTCTCCCGGGGGGGGGGGGAGGGGCGGACTAAAATTTCCGGGGTGGGGGCGGCCACTGTTATAAGTATATATTTTCTATATAAATTAGATTTCGTTCGGGGGGGGGGGCGGAGGGGTAGCACCTTGGGTTTACCGCACCAGGTGTCACCCTACGTAGTAACGCCGCTGCTTAATACTGACTTGAGTCCAGCGAAACATAGTTATTAAAAAAAAAGTCTTTTAAAACCTTCGGAAAAAAACAACGGCTAAAGTTCAAATTTTAAATTACTTTTTAAAACGTGTGGTGTCACACTTTCTAACACTCAACCCCACTCGTCACTAAAGACCGTGCCCGAAAACTAAAATTTACCTATCAAAAAAAAAATATTGTGTGTATAGTCATACATATTAAGCGCCATGTTATTAATGTTAGTCCTGTAGTTGCTATTTACTATTTGAAGTATTTGGGGCAATGTCAACTCGTTTTGAGCATTAGTATAGGAGTAGGACACTAGATCTATGTCTATAGTTTGTACTAACCCTAGATCTCTCTCCATTTTAAAACAAATCTTAGTCAATAACCCGACATAGTTTAATTTTTTATAGATCTACTAGAATCTAGTAATTTTATAATTTATCATTCGGCGTACAAATATCTTTCCTCTTTTGTTCTGGACCTAGGCTAATAAAAATAATATTGTTAGTAATGATAGGATATTTTAACATTTATAATATTTAAAAAATCAAGTCTATTTTTAATCTACTCATATTGTTAAATGTTTTCTAATAAATTAAATTAGGCCTAATAATATAAAAAAGCTGGCTAAATTACAAAATAGTCAACTAAATCTAGATCTAGATCTACTATTTTCACGCTTAATGTACCATTAGCTTATTATCTGCGACATTTTGAAACTAAAACAGACTCGTATCCTGAGTAAGTTAACTAATCTGATCTAGATTTCTAAATTTAAATCATATTAAGTTTATACGGCATATCATTTAGGGTAAAATCTTAGTTTAGCGTCGTAAATTCGGCCAAATCTAGTAATGTAGGAGAGAGTGCATTAATGAATATGTCATTAAATATGAGTATATTTTCGTATATTTTGATAAATTATTATAAATAATTGAATAATAGATCACCATTTATGGTTAAATCAATTTAAATATCCTGAAATTAATTTTTATCAACCCTGTTCGAGATAGTAAATTTGCTATTAAAAACAGCAGCCATCTTAAGAAAATGTTATTTAGAGTAGCTTCCCTTTCATTGCTATTCGTATGAAAATGTATTTAATATGATTGTCTTGTTGTATAGTACGTATTACAAAGCATTTTTTTAAAAATTCTGCTCTTTAAAAATTGAATTTCCTAACAAACAACTTTATTAATTCTAGAAGCTTTGTGAGATGCAACTTGTATCCATGTTTTAAATCACGTTTTTTTTTACTAATGTTTATTTGATCTTACTATTACTAGAATCTATATAGTTTGAGATTTTTCTTATTGTTTGAATGTTCACTATTTTCATTTCAGGTTTTTCTTTTCATCAATTAGTGATTCTATCGTAACTTATGACATTTTTTTACTTCTCTTTACCTTAATTAAACCCCAACCTCCGTCATATTTTTGTTGTCAATGTCACAACAAGTCATAAGGGGTCATCCATAAATGACGTCACACTCGTAGGGGGTAGGGGGGGGGTCCGTAATTTTGTGACGATGTGAGATGAGGGGGAGGGGGGGGGGGGCTCAGATGTTGCGACGTCACATTTTTGCATTATAAAAAAGCAATGTTAGAAAACGAATTTTAGACGTTATTTCGCGTTTTAAATAACTGTTTTAATAAATTGTATAATGTAATAGTTTAGACAAGATTTTGGAAAAATATCGATGTTTAAAAAAAATTCAACTGCAATTTTGAGGGGGGTTGTAGGTTGAGGTGTGACGTCATTTTAGGGGGGGGGGGTCTGGCTTTTTGTGACGACGTGTGACGGAGGGAAGGGGGGGGGGAGGTAAAAATAGTCAAAAAAGCGTGACGTCATTTAAGGATGACCCCTAATGTAAAAAATTACGCTTCGCTCTGCCTTATCTAAGATCTCTAGCCATAATTTTGACAACAATAAATGTTTGTCATCATTTATATATACAGAGAGACAAAATGTATTATCCACCAGCTTCCCTCGTAAAACATCATCTAAAATAATCAGCCACTCCACCCCTAAAGAGCGTGTTGTCATTATGGTCGATCGCAAGTCTCCACCTGCCAGACACATTTTGGTTATCCTTTGTTGTCAAAATGTCAATATCAAGTACCCAAGTGAGTGATATGGGGTTGTCCATAAATGATGTCACATATGATTTGCTACGGGAGTGCGTGAAGATTTGTGACGTCAACTAAAGCGGCTCCGCAATTTATGACGTGTTGGTCTCATGAAAGGAGGTGAACGGGGAAAAATACCTAGGTGATTGATGGAGAACCTCTATAATGCTTTGTTCAATCAAAATAACGATAAATAAGCATTAGTATACGTATACCTTGCTTAAAACGAATCATCACAAATGTTGCAAGCCTGCTAGTTTAAGACATTTGGCAAAACGGCCTTAACTTAACACATTATCCCCGTCAAAAAGGCTTGCCAACAAATGCCTGCCGACGAATAAGCCGCGTCTAATGCGGGGCGTTAGGAATACGGCCATTAGCATGGGCTGCGTTAGAGCACCAGTAGGCTATCGCGCTTTGTAAGATGACGTAAATACTTAAATTCAATTTCGCTAAACTGCGCGAAAATTTAGTAATGTTCCATCGTTTGAGGAAATTTATTTTCTTGGACTTAAACTTAAATTGAAATATCATGTTGACTGTCTGGCTCTTAATTTCCGAATATCACTTTTAATGTATCAAGATTCAGAACTATAATTTACTTTAATATAAGTGTCATCTTATCGTTTATTGTGGTTTTTATAAAGCGCAGAGCAGCTACAAAATCGGACGGCCATCCTGTTTTCACCAAGCTTCTTTTGGAGCTTAATATGGGTAGTCTAGTTCTATACGGTGTGAGCTTAATGCATTTTTAAAGGGCCGAAAGTATCAAGACAGCAAGCTTGCAGAAATAACTACGTACGTTTAAATGGACGAGTCATAGATGTGTTAGGGGCTGTTTAATGAACACCAACTTATGTAATCAAACTAAACGTCGCAAAAGCGTCAAAAAGGCAGTGCTTGTTTTTTTTTCTATAAAATTAGCTTAACGGTCGGCGGTACCGCTGCATGACGTCACGCGCGAGCGTTAACTCGGTGACGATGTGCTAAGTGGGGGAATGAAAAAGGTAGGGTTCAAGAAATGCGACTCGGCAAGCTTTTTACATTTCTTGACCCTTCTTAATAGTTCTATCGTCCCCACTGAGAAAATGGATCACCAATGAATGACGCGTCATACTTCTACAGCTGGTCTTTCTCCCACAACCATCCCGTTTTCACGAGAAAAAAAACCTGACCCGTCTCCAAAATCACATCGCTGAGTTCTACTCAACCTCTCCCCACCACAAATCACAATTTCTATCTGAAACAATATGTTCATATGTTTGCTCTGTAATAATGCACGCTGTCATTACTATCTTAAGAGCGACGTCATTTATGAGCGATCTAATATTGATTTGCTTACTGCAAATAAAGTGTTCAAAAGTTCGACCTCCCAACAATTGTTGTGGTCTTGGATGCACACTATTAAGTCTGATAAGGTCTATTAGTCATTCATGTCAACTATATTTAAAAAAAAAGAAAAATTACTATACAGGGGGTCATCCATAAATGATGTCACGCTTTTTTTGACGATTTTTACCCCCCCCCCTCCCCTCCGTCACACGTCGTCACAAAAAGCCAGACCCCCCCCCCCCCTAAAATGACGTCACACCTCAGCCTACAACCCCCCCCCCCCTCAAAATTGCAGTTGAATTTTTTTTAAACAGCTATATTTTTCCAAAATCTTGTCTGAACTCTGTCAAAATAGAGTATTTTAATCAATTGTTATTACAATGTATTAAAACAGTTTTTTAAAACGCAAAATAACGTCTAAAATTCGTTTTGTAACATTGCTTTTTTAAAATGCAAAAGTGTGAAGCGTCGCACCATCTGAACCCCTCCCCCTCATCACACAACGTCACAAATTTACGGACCCCCCTCCCCCCTACGAGTGTGACGTCATTTATGGACGACCCCCGGCATATATTAAAACAATACAAAACAATCATATTAAACCACAAAATCAACACAAAAGACATGCGAATAGACAATGTATTGTTTTTAAAACATGGCCGCTGCTTGTATTTACTCATTGTTATCTCGAACGGGGTAGTTTAAAGTTTATTCCAGGGTATTTAAGACTATTTATGACTGGTTTGGTCTTGGATTGTGATTTGTTATTCAATTATCTGTTATGTTATGTAAAATATGACATAAATATGGCCAAATGAAAGAAATATTCATTAGTTACCTTCATCGCACATTACTAGCTACGTTGGAATTTACGACGCTAAACTAAGATTTTACCTCATTTAGGTTGTATTTAATGGATTAAGTGTATCTATTACAATATTGTATGCATTAAGACTTATTTAGGCTCAAATTTCTGTTGAAGCTCACGAGATAAAGAATTTATTGGGACTATTAACGGTATAGTATAATAGCTGAATGACTAATTTGATAACCTATTGTCGATAAGTTGAACTTCCATTTTCTAGATCTAAAAATTGTAAAATCGGCAGTCTAAACTATCTAGAAATCTAGATCTATGTATTGAATTACTTTTAACGATTTAAATTATAGTGATATCACTTAATTGGTCTGTATTTTCTTTATAGAGACATCAACACTAGATCTACTTCTCAATCTCAGTTATTCAAATTTAGGGCCTACCTACTTTATAGTTTTTCTTACTAAATCTAAAATTTACGCAATTTTCAATATAAACATGACCACTGAATAATAGACATCCATATTTAATCCATTAGGCACTAATTTTGAAGTTTTTAGTTCATTTTAAACAAAATTACTTAATTTAATATTTATTGACACTCACTGCCATGGCCAACACATCTCTCCATGACAACTCTTCTAACCCTTGATGCTAAAGAAAACCACAAATCAGGTTAGACTTTTTAAGTGGCCATGCACCCAGAGTTCCTCACTAGTGATCTCAAATAGCGGTCACGTGGTTTTTAAAAAATAAAAATAAATTGGTTGTGATATGAGAGCCGATCTTATAAAAAAAGTGCCGACAATATTTGCTTTCTTTTTACATAGACTGATAGACTTAATAATGCTTTACTTATATGATCATTTTTGTACCTACATAGTTGATATTTTTCAAATTCTATTAATTTTAATGAAACCAACTTTTGAATTTAGCCTCCGTTCTCCAAACCAAATTTTAAAATGCTTTTCTGGCATATCTAACCCTGCCACCTATTGTTTGTTGTTATGACACGGAAATCCCGCCATTTTGCGCGTGGTAAACATTTTTAAATTTAATTAGTAGAAGGTCTCTGGAATTTGGCCAAAAAATCGCCGGAAGTCATGCGTCCGGTCCGGACGCCATATTGTTGTTAGCAACCGACCACGCCTCCAAGTTAGCGAGTAATACTACTACTTTAACTTAGCCGAAGTCAGAAGTGGCTAAGTAAATTGCTAAATAAAAATTAGTAAAAGTTTAAATTAAAATAAATAGGCCAAGCCCAAGAATGCTATCTAGATTTGCTTTAATCAGATGTTTTAGTATTTAGTACACCATTTCCTGGATGTAAAACATAGCATTTTCCTCATTCTAAATTACAAGTTATTTTATGGTGAATATAAAAACATGAAGTAAAATGTTTAGGCCTATATCTTTTATTTTCAGCACTATACAAGATGGCAGATTCTGATGTGACTCTTGAAACTCAAAACAATACAGATGAGTTATTAGGTGACTCTGAAAATGCTAATGAACCTGTGCAGGAGAATGATGCTAATGAAACCAATATAGAAGATGCCTTAGCTGATGCTGAGATAGCTATTGCATGTGAAGCTGGAGATGACCATATCAGTGATGCAGAGGAGCTGAAAATGGAAAAAGAAGATGATGATGAAGAGGAGGAAGAAGATGATGATTTGAACAAGGATCAAAATGTTGATCCTAATGTAATGCCGCAAGTTAATGTGGCACTTCTAGGCAGTAAGTTCTTCTATTGTCCATGAAGTGTAACTTAATTTTTAAATGGTGTCAGTTTATCATAAATTTTGTAAAATAAAGTTCAAATTAAGAGCAGAATTTTTTAAACTTTCAGCTCGTAACTGGCAGATAAAAGTGTACCCACTTAAGGCTGGAGATTTTGTCAGTGGTCAAATATCAAAAGTGTTCAAAAATGCCAGAGAAAGCTTGCTATACATTGTCTGTCAAGGTAAAAATGCTAGAGGGTAAGTGTCAACAGACATTGAACATGACTTTTATTTCAGCCTATAATACACATGCGTAAAGACTATTCAATAAATTAAAATTCTAAGCTTGAAGTTACTTTTTAAATGTAAAAAAAAATTAATGCATCAGCACTATTACAAAAAATCCATAATTTCTTAAGATAATCTTTTTATATTGTCTTTGTCTTGTTGCTATTTAAAAATGTGACTTTATTTGTAATTTTGAAATGCTGTACTCTGATAAATAGAAAAGGAGAGATGTATGTATCAACTGCAAGACAAGCTATCAAGGTTGTTCACAACCTCATGAAACTTGATTTCCTTTTTCCTGAAGTTAATATTGAAATCATCAAAAAGAATAATGATGGGACTACTGAACAAAAAGGTATTTTAAAAAAAAAAAACAAGTTGGGGATGCTAGTTAAATTTTTTAAAGGTGGATGTCAGAGGAGATGCAGAGACAAGCATTTCTTTTACATTTACACTAAGAGTTTATTTGTGTGGTAGTTATATAAAAAAACCCACTTCTTTCTACATCCATGTAGTATTATTTGAATATCATAAACTCCTGTAGTGTATCACCTTCCATTTACAAGGTATAGACTTTGGATGTAATTTTGAAAATTCTTGTTTATAACTTGCTGCTCTTAATAAGATTTGATGTGTAAATAAAATACAAAAGCCTCTTTAATATCTGCTTGTCCATAGTGCAGATAAATTAGAGCTCATCTGTTTCTTTGATTTAATCATATAAAGGGAATTGGTTGTCATGCCCAACTGCCTTTACTTTGCTTGATTTTAGTCAGGTATCCTCGGGGCTGGTTGTACCCAAGGACATCAAAGAGAAATGGAAATTTGAATATCCTAAATCTTGCTATTTAATATTTAATGCTTAAAATGTACAAATTCTTGTTAATATTTTGTTATTTTAATTTTAGCCTTTTTAAGATTCGACACAAAGCTGGTTAGGATGTTGTGTACTCCATCTCTTCCAAGAAGAAGTATGTATTATAAAGATTATTTCCTTTTCTATTCTATTCTTTTTCTACTGTTAAATTAAAGACTTTTAGCTTTAATTATTTGACACTGTTGCAGAAATAGTCACCAGTAATATCTATCAGCTAAACTTCCATAAAAACTATTTCAGTTAGTCCTGTGAATAGCTATATTATGTTTGTTCCATGAGACACTTAAACTTAAAACATTAATTACATTATTTCCTTAAAATACCATTTTTTAAGAATAATGTATCCCACATATATAGAAAATGTACTTTAACAAATGAATATCTCCGTGTGTTTATTCCAATTAATTCCATGCATAGATCAGGCAATTAAAGTCAGAAAAAAAATGCAGCATAATTCTGTTAATGTCTGCATCTCTTGGCCTATATATGTACCGATTCTGTTTATCATTTATCTTGCTAATCACTATCTTCTTAATTTTCTTATTATGTAACAGATATCAATTCTCTCAAATACATATACAGATATTTTTAAACAAAGCATAAAATATCTTTAAGTTTACAAAAATTAAGTTTTAAACTTTAGGCATCATTCATCATTTTTTGTAAGGAATTAACAATACAGCTGTTAAAGTGGTAGGTTTTTAAATTAAATGGTAACAACAATGGGGTTTATTTCAACTTTTATAATGCAAAAATCAAATAATTTGAATGTATTGGCTTTTATTTTTTACAACGCATCTTATGGCTTACCAGTATTCGTTATGGTAAAAGTAATTAACATTAATATTGCGAGTAAAAGTATATTAACATTAATATTGCGCACACAAAAAAATTAACTGCAAACCTGTTTATAAAATAATATTTAAAAAGCCATTTTAAAAAACAAGCCTTGTTTTCAAAGAAAGGTATCACAAGTTATATTTCAATGACTTTCCAACCGTCGCTATTTAATAGGGTTAAATAAGACCTATATGTGTATGTTGTATACACATGGTAAATTGATTCTCATCAGCAATTATCAACCGCTGTTGACTGATGTAAATCTGATTCATTTCTAAAATCGTCTGGCATCTGCTTGAGTTCGTGAATACACCTACATTGTTTGATAAACTTGTAAAAGCTATTTTATTTAAGAAAGCCAGCTGCGTGCTGTTACTGCATGTGTGGTTACATTCCAAATAATTTCTTATATAAACCTTTTTAAGTTACGCCAAATAGAAAACTGGAGTAGTTGATTTGAAAATGATACACACTGTGATACTAACACAAAAGCTGAATCAGTACATGTTAGAACTGTACCATCACCGAACATCTCAATATTTTTGTATTGCATGGCTTTAGACGAGTACTTAAGAAATGTTTAAAGAAATGTGTGTAGTCTTATCAAACTCCAGCACCATGTAATTTTATTTGTGGTACCCTATTCTTGGAATTTTTTAATATTGAAATATAACTGAACAATGCTGTTCTGCATTGCTTAGCAATAAAGATACATAACAAATTTGGTGGAAATGTATGTTACAGTATAGATGTTTCTAGAGACATGTTAATCATCTATAATTTGCTTGTTGAAATCAACCTTGTTTGATTAATTGAACAAGGAGTTCGGGTGAAAACTGCATTCTGTAACAAGGCATTGTGTCTCAATCAAAAGCTTTTAGCTTCAGTCCAGTGTTGAATGTTGTATGGAAGACACCTCAATGGTGGCTGAACAGTGTTGACAGTTGTTGTAATGTCACCATGGTGTGTTGTCTGGGGCCTGGTAAATAAACCATCAGTGTATCAGTATCGACTAGGTTCTTTTAGATAGTGAACCTGAGATTGCAGTTGCTAACTCGGTTTAGCTGTTGACCATCAAAAATTTATTATTTCGGATGGCTGCCAGGTATTTGTCAGGCCCTGAGACTGAACTTTAAGCGATTTGAATTTGTTTCCCCATCCAGGCAGTAAAAAACTAAGAAGCAGAGTAATAGGTTCGGTTTTTGTGAAAAACCTGCCTACTAACACCACAAAAGATATGCTCCGGGTCTTGTTCCCGTTTGCAGCAGAAGTGAACTTCAACCCAGACAAATTTAAAGATGGGTAAGTTTAGCCTACACTCTTTCCAAGCCTAGCTCTGAAGAGCTGCCAAAACACTTGAACTCGTTGAGCAGGTAATTGAGCAATAACTTGTTGTCCCCTGCTGCAGCGGTGTTTAACTGGCATGCACATGCCTAATGGCAGTTGGTTTGGGCTGTTTCAAGATGTATTGCTGACTTTGTAAAAAAAAATAGTTCATCTAAAGTCAAATTCAGCAGTCAACAGAAACATGAATCAGTTGATTTTTCTTGTGAAAACCTTTGATGGTATTTCATGAAAATAAAAACTACATAAATTAAGAAAGTCATGTAAGCTAAAATTTTCTTTAAAGTTGTTTGAACTAGTTTTATAATAATTTTATTCAGTGATGGGTTATCATTACAGTAACAAAAGTTGTGAGTTTGGGATTCATTCTACATGATTACTCTATAATGACTACTTGATTTTTACATTCTCTTTGTGAAAATGAAACTTTAATATCATAAACCGTGAAATCAAATAGCGCTCTGATTCTCTACTTGACTTTATATATACATACAAGGCAAGTTCTGTATACATTTATTTGGGGAGAAAAAGTGTTCAATATTTATTTATTTTTAGTTAGCTATGCAAATGATTACACATTTATAAAAAAAAGTCATTTTGTCTAAGATAATTTAGGTAATACAAATTTTTTTCACATTGAATAATGTTTTGATATTTCAAATTGAAGTATTTTCTGTTTGTTTGAGGTTACTGACAGTAATTATTGTGCTCTCCACTAAAGTAGATCAACCACTTTTTCAGAACTGCACGTTTGGTCCTTGAGAACAGGAGCTATGTCTTTCCTTGTTTAAAGGCTTTTGCCAAAGTGGAATTAGGAGGAAATGTGCTAGAGCTTCATCCCCTTGAGAGTAAGCTAATTTTTTTCTTTCACGTCTCTTTGAATGATGAAAGCTCATGTTATGAAACTAATTTGTTTTGAATGATTCAATATTTTATCCTGAGTTATAATTTCACAAGAGTTTGATAAGTAACTTCTTTTGTCACAGCTTCTGAGGTGTGATTTAGCATCTTTAAAAAAAAAGTTTACATTTTTGCATATCTCTTTTAGGTAACATTTTGTGAAGTTTGTATTACAGTTATTAGTCAGCTGACACAAGACTTACTAGTACCAATGTATTCACTGATCACCATAGAATAATTAACACACCAATAGTTTTGTTAGAATGTTAGCTGTACATCTCCAGAAAAAAGAGAGCACAGTGAAAGTGACAAAATATCCTACAGTGACGATGAGAAGAAGCCTACCATTACTACAGAGCCAGAGGCTCAGACAAAGCCAGCAGATGAAACATCAGCTGGAAGTGAAAATAACGCAGGCCAGGAAGTGAATAACACAACAGGCAATGAGGAAGAGAATGTATCCACTGGAAATCAAGAAACAAAACCTAGCATTACTCCCACCAAGCCAGGTGAAAATAAAAAGGTGAGTCATGAATTCTAAATTTATTTGGTGTCTTTTTAAATGTGCATTAACTGATTTGATCTTCTCTGGTTCTTATATTGACACAATCTTCTTTTTTTTAAATGAAAAGTATAATTTTTGAATTACATGTAGGCTATACCAAAAGGTTATTTAAATTTATGTGTAAGCCTAAATAGTTGTAGTTTTTCAACTATTTCAACAACTGATTCCAAGTGCATTTGTCATGATCTCCAGGGGCACCACATATTGTTTTCTTGGGGTCGCTGACTTGTAGACTAAAGCAAACAAAAAAATAATTATTGTATGAGGGTCTCTGGTCATTTGTCTTTTATAAAATGTGATCACCACTTGAAAGAATTTGGGAACATGTGAGGATGTCATAATGCAAGTGTGAAAGGTTGTTAGGACTTTCTTGACAATGTGTGAAGATGGGAAGTGTGGCATCATAATTTTGCTCTTTAAAAAAATATTTGCTGTTTAAATTTTTGAAACACCTTTTGTAATTAGAAGTCAACCAATGCTGACCCAGTTTGCTTGATATTTTAGAAATAACTATTAAAAACAAAACACTTTGGAGGGGAGTGGTATGTGTGATGTGGAGGAAAGGGGTTCTGACCATGTCAGATGGTTAAAAATCATGAAAAATGGCAATGTCATATAGTAGACACCTTTTAGTCAAGTGACTTGATCCAAGTGATAGTAAAAGAAATTGCACCACATTTATTTATGTTTAACTTGATTGGACAAACACAAAAAGTTTTCTTTTTTTAAGCCTTTTGTTCCAAGAGATGGTCAAAGAGGTCGCGGGCGTGGCAATTTTAATCCTCGAAGGAGGACTAGGCCTCCTGGTGATTCAGTAAGTTTATTTGTTTTGTTTTTGACAAAAATTAATGCCAACAAGTCTCCACAAAAGTTCCCAACAAAAGTGATGTGTAAAAACTGACAAACAAAAGCCCTAAATTGTGTCTCCTAACATGGTTTCTGACAGTTGTCGCTCATTCTAGCTTCACATTTCTACAGTCTTATATCTACTTTTAAAATGCAAGCTCTTGTATTGATTACCTTTAAAACAACAATCTATTTACGACTTATGTAATTTATTTCCTAAATACTACTTATATTTTAATCTACTATACTTGAGTGCAAAGTTCTGAATCACTATTTTTATTTCCTTTTTATTTTTTATCAGGGACCTAAAATGCCATTTTACAAACCTGATATCCGACGTCCAGGACCTCCTAATCGTGGAAGACCAAACAGAAATGACAACAGGAGAGGGGGCTTTGTTAGAGATGGACCTGTTAGGAGCCCCAGAAGACCAAATCAAAATAGAGGAAACTTCGCGGGGGGAAATTATAACAGAAATGCAGGAAACTTTAATTCTAGAAATAACAATTCTGGTGGGAGATTTGGTGGTGGAGTTAGTGGAGGCAACTTTGGTCGCAACAATCGACCAAACAGAAGGTACAATGACAGAAGTTTTGGTAATACAGGAGCTGCTGGACCCTCAGGTTTGTTTAGTGGCACAACTATTTAGTAGATATCAATAGTTTTAGCCAGGCATAGCTAACTTAGACCAGTATAATCGTGTATAATTATATGAAATTTATAACTGAGAAATTGATTGGGTTCTTATTTGATTCTTTAAGGTGACATGGGTGTGAATGTTGAGGCAACAAAAGAAATGATGCTGCTACAGAATCAGCTGAGTATGGCAATCAAAAACCAAATAGCTATGCTAAACCAGACCCAGTTGGCTGTGGAACAAGCCAAGAGAGGGGCAGGAAGCTTGGGACTAGCTGCTGATGTCCTCCCTGGGAGTTCCTCATGTAAGTCTAGAACATGCTGGAACTTTTGCTAGCTTGGTGGACATTATTAATTAAAAGTTTATCAAAGTAGATTTCAAATGGTAAACTTAGTTTAAATGAAATAGATACTAATTTACCTAGGTTTGTTATCAAGAGATTTTTCTCAAACTTTGTTTTGTACTGGATCAATTTATTATCATTCATTTAAAAATATCAGCCAAAGATTTATAATCCTAAGCTTTGTTTTCTAGTGGATGATTCCAACAGGAGTTACAACAAAAGGAGGTCCACTCAAGCTGGCTTTGGTTCTGACTACTCTGATGATGGGTATGGTGGTAAGAGACAGCGCACTTGGGGAGAAGAGAGTGCTGATTACTATTTGCTTCAGCAACAGCAGCAGCAACAACAGCAACAACAACTTCCATTAGATTACACCTCAGACAGACATTTAGAAGATGCTGGGTCATGTTTTGGTACCAGTTACAATTCCAGGTACGTGCATGTTGTTGGTTATACAATTTAATTGCTCACTTAAAAATACTATGGTTTGTCTATATGATGGTTTTTAATCAATCAAATAAAGACGCATTATCAAAATTATAAAATAATTTCTTTGTATGTGAAGGTGTTTTAAAGTGTTGGACTATATGTGATGGGAGGAGAAAAATAATGTAAACATTTAATTTTCTCTCTCCACATAGCCTACTTTTGTGTTTTGCACACTAGCAAATATTCATTTAATATTTTCAGGAGTTTGAGTCAGACAAATTTTGGCTATGATACATCCAACTATGGCTACCGGTACTGAAGTCAATTATAACTGTTGTAATATAGCTGTTGTTACTTTTTATATTTAAAAAAAATTTGTAATTATTTTTTTGGCTAAGTTGGTATTTTTATAGGGCTTGAAAAATTAATACAAATTAGAATTGGCTTTTTAAAATTAGTATTTGCATAAGCTGTTTTTTTTAAATACTTCTTTTCACTTTTTATATTGTATTTATGTAAATTATTTTTTTAGGCTTTTTATTTTTTTAAAATGCATCATGGGTGTTCCTACAAAAACAAATTATTTACTTTTATCTTAAAACTTAATGTCACCTTTTTGCTGAGTTTCCTTGTTTGAATGAGTGTCACAGACCAAATAATGTCTTTAGGATAAAGAGTGTAGTCTAAACAATTGTATGAGAACTATGATCTGTTGATATTTTGTATGATTAAAAGTACTTTCAGTAGGTTCAGACTTTTTGTTACTTGCATGATCAGACCACACCATGTAGGTGACATCTCCTAACACATGGAAATCACATGACTTTTTAATATCATGTGACAGAAAGGTTAAAACCATTTATGTCAAATACTAGTTAATTGTGATCCATTATCTGTCGTTTGCATATTTGCATATCCGAAGGTGCAAGCACATGGACATGACTTTTAGATATTTGGCTCAGTGCTGCGCATTGCAATAGATAGAACAGCCATCTTGGAACAATTCTTCCCTGGAAATGACAAACATATTTGTGTAAAAAAAAAAACTCTTTAACTAAGTAGTGCATACAAATCACCAGGTTTAATTGATTAGGATAACAGTCATAGATTTCATTACATACATCACATTGTCATGTTAATGTCATATACAGATGAGTTTACTAGAAGTAAAAACAGGACATTCAAATATCAGTGATGTGGGTGGTTGATGGGCTGTACCAGTGACCGACATCAAATTGTGCTAGCCTATACTGAAGGTTGTGTGACTGTTCTGAACCACCAAATAGAAGAACTGTATGCCAAATTGTAAAGCAGTACACTGATTCTACATGAATCTTGAGAGAACAGCATTTTGGTAAACCTGTTTAAAGCCAAATATCAACTCACCTTAATCGTTTCCCTTCAGTTAATGCATGGAAAATTGTAATTCTTACATAACACCTAGCTTTACACTAAGACTAATTATAAGGTCAATAATTAACTCTTAGGTAAAACTGCAGTGATAGTATTATACTATGAGCTAAGGTTTAAAAAATGATACAGCCCACTTAAAAAGTAAGTGATGAATGAAGGGTCACTTGTTTATTAGCATTAGTAATAAATAACAAAAACATTAACTAATTTAACAGGTGCCTAACAAAGTCAACATTTAAACAAGAATATTTTTATTGTATACATACCAACTAAAAAAGTAAATATTTCTCCTGTGGTGTCATACAAAAATAGGTGTTAATCATAATGGTTAATCAATTTGTAATGTCAGGATTTGGGTTAGGGTGTCATCAAATGATGTCACGCTTTATGACGATTTTTACCCTTACATCATCAGAGAAAGTTGGACACCCTCCCTACATAATGACGTCACCTACAGTTTTATTTTAAATATTAGATTCAGCATTGAGTATATTAAATGCAATTACAATTTACAAAAAGTTTTCCAAAACGCGAAATCGCAGTAACAGTTAAAGTACTTAGTTCAGTTTCTAACATTACTTTTTTAAAATACAAAAAATGTGACGTCACTCTATCTGGACACCCCACCCCTTCTTCACACATCGTCACAAAATTACAAACCACCTCTCCCTAGGGGTCATCCATAAATGACGTCACACTCGTAGGGGGAGGGGGGGGGGGTCCGTAATTTTGTGACGATGTGTGATGGGGGGGGGGGGGGGTCAGATGTTGCGACGTCACATTTTTGCATTATAAAAAAGCAATGTTAGAAAACGAATTTTAGACGTTATTTCGCGTTTTAGATAACTGTTTTAATAAATTGTAATAGTTTAGACAAGATTTTGGAAAAATATCAATGTTTAAAAAAATTTCAACTGCAATTTTGAGGGGGGTTGTAGGTTGAGGTGTGACGTCATTTTAGGGGGGGGGGGGGTCTGGCTTTTTGTGACGAACTGTGACGAAGGGGAGGGGGGGAGGTAAAAATCGTCAAAAAAAGCGTGACGTCATTTATGGATGACCCCCTAGGAGTGTGACGTCATTTAAGAACGACCCCTTTGGGGCAGGGATAGCATTGCATTGACATTTTGCAAGAAGTATTAGTTTTTAATAAATTACACACAGTAACATAGCACCCACCCACCCTTTTAAAGGAGATTCCGTTATTGTCCTTTTATTGTAGCATTTTCTGACATTTGTGGGGAGCTTGCTCTAAATCCATGTTTGGTGGAATTATGGTCTGTATTACACCAGGTTGATCCAGTGATGCATTTTTCAAGAATTGCTTCAGTAAACATCATTAGCTCTTCTCGATAGGGAGTGTAGTGGGGGTGTTAACGAAGGGAAGCAAATCCAGCGAAACATTAGTGAGAGAATGCTATATTTCTTGGTAAATTCGGCGGAACCCGAATGTGTTCGTTTTATCACAAGTACAAGTAAATTTTCGTTCCGTAAAAAAGAACTTTCGCAATCCTTTAAAACACCACTGTTAAACCTCATTACATTAAACATACAAGTACAAGTGAACATTTAATTACATTTTGTTTTTAATTTTTAGGGAACAGGGGAAGCCACTCTCAGTCTTAGCTGGATAACTGGTTATGTTGTGTAGGTAACCCGAGTCGTCCTCAAAATACGTCACACACCCGATGTCAGAGGGTGGGGGTGATATTTAGTGACGACGGGTGGGGAATATGGGGGGGGGGGGGTGGATCAATATCAGCTTTTCCTCCCTATACTTGTCGGGGGAGGGGTGGCATGAGCGTAACAAAATGTAGTTACGCCGTTGGAAGGCTTGCCGATTTACAGCACAAGAAACATTGTTACGGTGGTTTCAATGGCGTTCTTGTGAATATTAATTTAACAATTATTAATGATAATGGTATAGAGTAGGTCTAAATTTTACTCGGAATTAGGAGAATTTAAAAAAATAAATATCTGTACAGATTCACTGAAGAATGGGCCAAATAAAACTTGAGTTGTCTTAAAACAGTATCTTTTTTATCTGGCACAACATAGTCTGGATCTAGGTCCAGAGCGGGTGGCGTAACTGTTGGACTTGCCATTCGAGATTGTAACTCCACATAAACTGATAGTCCGTATGCTCGTTCAGTGGCCCGCTACTTCTTCGATGAGGCTCTAACTAGTGGCGCTGTGATGCCAGGAAATGACGTCGCTTCACTCAGTGGGAAAGTTTTAACAAAATGGGACTGGCAACAGCTGGTAGTTGAGCGCGGGGATGATCCCTCTGTAACGTCCTGAAACACAAGACATGTTTGAATTGATTCTTTAAATTTAAATTGAAAGACTATGTTTTTACATTAACTTTTAGGTTTTTCTCGAATAATTTGCTACACCAGGAAGTTGGTTAAATGTATGTCACAAGATTTGTAACAAGCAGTAAATTTCTGGCACTATATGCATATATGCCTAGTCTTACTAACAGATGAGCTTCCCCCCCCCCCTTCCCCCGGATACGCTATTGACCACAGGCCTTATATCATTACTCAAATCCAACAACCCTTCCAGCAGGATGTCACTGATGAACATAGGACAATTTATTATTTAGTCTTTAATATACAACCTACATGTGTACATGAAATCAAGAGAGACAACTTCAATGAATTCCCACACTGAACAAAAGAATCAAACATACGTGTCACAAATGTCATGATGCATCAATTATTCTTTTATTATAATAGTAAATAAAATATGTCACTTAAATATGTGAATCAGTGTTGTTTTTAAGTATATTAATAATTTAAATTTATTTTATTTTGGAAAAAAAAAGACTAGAATTTTAAAAATAATTTTATTTTTTATTTTAGACCAACCATTGGATACATGTTGCTGACGGTGAAAGATCTATAATCAGCGTCGTTTTTTTTTTTTTTTTTTAAATTTCCTCTTTTAATAAAAAGAATACATCTTGGAAACTTAGCTGAAGAGACAAATCATCCTTGTAATATGACATGATGAATCACATTTTCAATTCTCTTTCATATCCAAACTTTAGGTCTAATCCGAAATTTAATAATACACTATTTTAAATTTCAGGCTTTGGGCATTAAATCAGACATTTTGTATTATTTGAAAACATTGACCTACATAAGTCGATGGGAATGAAAGTATGTGTAAGAATGAAACTGTAGTATTGTAAATTAAATCTCCATCAGTCCCCGTGCGTTGATGATGCATACTGTTATTCTACAGCGTACAGCCGACGTTAACATTACACATCTAAGAAATGTTCATCCATATTCTCTATTTCATCCTTCGTTATATTAATTGTTATATCCACTCTACCCTACATCTACCGTCACTAGCACATCCACTCAATCCATCTTTATTAAAACTACCCATCAAGCATTGCCGTTTCTCACCAACACAAGTGACATTGTCTTCGTACAAGGAGTCCCGTGGGAAATCACGACAATAGGCATATGAACAGAGAGGGGGCATTCATTATATTGTAAGCATTGAGTCATTGCGATAAATTGATCGCAGGGACAAACTCACAAATATTATTGATCATTAGCACGGTGGGGTGGGGTAGAAGTGGGAGATGGGGTGGAGAACCCGAGCAAACAACTCGCACACATTCCAGCGGCACCGAGAGTATCCCGTCTCCATGGTAAATTTGGGTGGCGTCTGTTGCTATTGGCACACGTGACTCGCGTCGTTCAAATATTGGGTCATTAACCGAGTTTGTACTGTATCAAGCATGGGGTTTGTATTGTATCAAGCACGGGGTTTGTACTGTATCAAGCATGGGGTTTGTACTGTATCCAGCACGGAGTTTGTACTGTATCAAGCATGGGGTTTGTACTGTATCAAGCACGGGGTTTGTACTGTATCAAGCATGGGGTTTGTATTGTATCAAGCACGGGGTTTGTACTGTATCAAGCATGGGGTTTGTACTGTATCAAGCACGGGGTTTGTACTGTATCAAGCACGGGGTTTGTACTGTATCAAGCACGGGGTTTGTACTGTATCAAGCATGGGGTTTTTGAAATAAAAATAGCTCAGTTTTAGCAGATCGATTTTCCTCACTCAATGAAAGACAGCTGTTTTCAATAACTTGATAGAGGTCAACATTTGAGATAAAAACATCCTGTCAGGATGTACTACAGCAGCGGCTGACCAGCGTTTCTTCCAGACTTTTTTCTCCGGGGGAGGGGGGGGGGGGACGACGACGACTTGATTTTTCTTTTTACAAACAACCGTCATATTTCCCATCAAACACTGCGCATCTAAGGTGAGGAAATGGCCCGTCTAACTTAAACTTATGGCCAAACTACAGCGTAAAGATGGCCAAACTACAGCGTGAAGATGGCCAAGCTACAGATGGCCTGCTTGGCGAGGAAACAACTAATCTAGTGAGAGATTAGTCCGTATTGTGAACTCTGATTACCAGCTGACGCTAATCCTAATACGTTTTCATACTTAACAGCGTACCTTCAATTACGGATTGTGTTTAGGTATTCGAAAACACGCTATCTGATACTCTATTAGCATGACATACAGACGGACAGACAGACAGAAATAGAAACTGACAAACAGACAGACAGATAGGCAGACAGACAGACAGAGAGGCAGGTAGGCAGGCAGAAAAGCAGGCAAGCATACAAACAGACACACACACACACCAACACACACAATGTGTATGCTGGGTAGCCTATGTATGGGCAAAAAATGGGAGAAACTTTCCGGCTAGACAACGTACGTCTACTGCCGTCAACGCCACTGTTACCGACTATCACAACACTTCACATAACGTGAACAGGGAGGTAAGCACATCATCATCAACCAAACATGTTCACAAGCACATCATCATCAACCAAACATGTTCACAACACCCGCATCTATTTATAGAACAAGGTAGTCATACACCGTTCACTAATTCGTTACCACGTCTTGTATGAGCGTGTGCATGTTGCAGTAATCAAAGGGTGGTGACGTCATCAGGGGGGGTGGTGATGTCATCACTCTTGTCACGCTCTGAGTTATGCACACACAATACTCGAATACATGAATCCTGAACATATGGTACTCGAACATAGAGTACTCGAATACCTGAATCCTGAACAGGGTACTCGAATACTTGAAACCTGAACATAGTGTACTCGAATACCTGAATCCTGAACATAGGGTACTCGAGAACCTGAATCCTGAACATAGGGTACTCGAATACCTGAATCCTGAACATAGGGTACTCGAATACCTGAATCCTGAACATAGGGTACTCGAATACCTCCCACAGTGCAGAGAGTACGAGAATAGTGCACTGACTAAAGCCATAAATGAAGTTTTGCTGGCTTTCTGTTAAATTACTCAGATTTAAACCTTTACTTAGCTAGCTAAATTAAAAAGTTAAATAAGGCAAGATAATCCATTACGGTCGCTAAATTAAAATAGTAGGCCCACATCAATGGAAAAAAAGATAATTTAAATCACGAGCTAAATAAGAAGTTAAAAGCTTTGATCTTTGAACACAATGAAACAAAAGGTTATTTTTAGGTCATCGACTGGGAGAAAATTTCGTGACAACTACAATGTCCCAGTTACTTTACATCAACGTGGCATAGTCGCATCTCGCATGTGTTGATTAAAAGAAAAAAAAATTGAAATCGAGAATGTAATCTTACCTGTTATAAAATAATATTTCCTACAAAAGACCTTATATTATTTTACACTTCCAGGAACTCCCCTAAAATCTCGGCATTATTTGGTTCGTCAGCTACTTTTGTTTTTAATTAAATTATTTAAAAAAAACCTTATTAAAAATAAATTGCTTCTTCTTTATTAAAACTTATTTAGTGTTTTAAAAACCAGTCAATTATTTCTTGATCATATACTTCCAAGCATTCTCATGTTAAAAACAAATGTGTCAAAATAATACAAAAGAAAAACGAGGCAGAGTTATACAACATTGCTCAATTCAAACCTCTTACATGACTTATTTGTGAGTAATGGATTACTGTGAGTAACCGAACTTAGGTGTGAGTTACGGAACCTTGCTGTGAAGTTTCTGACTATCACAACAACAAAAAAACCCAACAAAATGCTTAAAGATTGAAGTGCTAGAAGTACTATGACGCTAATTTAAGTACATGTCTTTTATCGATACAGTTAATAAAATAGTCTACTATTTTTAAACAATCAATACCGTACTTTTAATAATAAATTATAAGCCATTAAAATATAAAATTACTAAAACGAGATGGTAAATATATGCAGCGCTATTATTAATAGTATTAACATAATCCACGGTTGGAGAGGGTGGGCTAATTAAACAACAGCTGTAGCAGCAGGCACTGTTATAGGTGTATACATGAGTACTGTTACACCTGACGCTACTGACATGTGATGATACGGACAGTTAACTTCTCTCATGATATTGACACGTGATGATACGGACAGGTAACTTCTCTCATGATACACGTGATGATACGGACAGGTAACTTCTCTCATGATACACGTGATGATACGGACAGGTAACTTCTCTCATGATACATGTGATGACACGGACAGGTAACTTCTCTCATGATATTGACTCGTGATGATACGGACAGGTAACTTCTCTCATGATGCACGTGATGATACGGACAGGTAACTTCTCATGATACACGTGATGATACGGACAGGTAACTTCTCTCATGATACACGTGATGATACGGACAGGTAACTTCTCATGATACACGTGATGATACGGACAGGTAACTTCTCTCATGATACACGTGATGATACGGACAGGTAACTTCTCTCATGATACACGTGATGATACGGACAGGTAACTTCTCTCATGATACACGTGATGATACGGACAGGTAACTTCTCTCATGATACATGTGATGACACGGACAGGTAACTTCTCTCATGATATTGACTCGTGATGATACGGACAGGTAACTTCTCTCATGATACACGTGATGATACGGACAGGTAACTTCTCTCATGATACACGTGATGATACGGACAGGTAACTTCTCTCATGATACATGTGATGACACGGACAGGTAACTTCTCTCATGATAATGAGGAGTATAATTACAGACAGGTGGGGATAGTTTTAGAAAAACTACTGACAGGTGACAACTGATAGGTGACCGCTGACAGGTGACCTTACTAACAGGTGACCTTACTAACAGGTGACCTAACTGACAATTGACGTTACAGATAAATAAGGTTGCTGACGGGTGACCTTTCTGTCAGGTGACAGGTAAACAAAACAAACGTTGCTAAGATAGACCATAGTTTTTTTTATTGTTTTTTTTTTTTAAATTTTTTTTTAGAAACATAGTACTCAATTATTTAAACTCATAACCTTAAGTTTATGTCTCTTGTCTACATCAACCAGCCATCGTTTCCATCCAGTTTTCCACTTTCGCATAAAATACTACGTAGCAAAAAGAAAATAGCCTACCAACTACACCTGGGAATACTGTTAACACTCTGTTATTTGCACACACACACACAATTATTTTCCCCACAGAGTTGTTATAACTATAAGTATCATTCCCACAAAACTCGACCCTAGGTTCAACCAATTACTCAAAGTATGGCATTACCTCCCTTATATTATTTCAAACCGGTTCCCTCCCTTGTACTATTACACCATACCTACACACAAAAGCTTTTATTTGTCGCACTAGATTAACATAAATACACACTGCTCTCATTATATCGAATTTCTCATAAATTATACATCCGTTTACTAAAAAAACCACCGGAAAAGGGGGGGGGGGGGGTATTGTAATAAAAAAAGTGACAAGCATGTGAGTAATATTTGAAATCGATGTTGGTGTGTTCAGTCACACCCAGCGATGTTGGTGTGTTCAGTCACATCCAGCGACTAGCTCATGTTGGTGTGTTCAGTCACACCCAGCGATGTTGGCGTGTTCAGTCACACCCAGCGACTAGCTCATGTTGGTGTGTTCAGTCACACTCAGCGACTAGCTCATGTTGGTGTGTTCAGTCACACCCAGCGACTAGCTCATGTTGGTGTGTTCAGTCACACCCAGCGACTAGCTCATGTTGGTGTGTTCAGTCACACCCAGCGATGTTGGTGTGTTCAGTCACACCCAGCGATGTTGGTGTGTTCAGTCACACCCAGCGATGTTGGTGTGTTCAGTCACACCCAGCGATGTTGGTGTGTTCAGTCACACCCAGCGATGTTGGTGTGTTCAGTCACACCCAGCGATGTTGGCGTGTTCAGTCACACCCAGCGACTAGCTCATGTTGGTGTGTTCAGTCACACTCAGCGACTAGCTCATGTTGGTGTGTTCAGTCACACCCAGCGATGTTGGTGTGTTCAGTCACACCCTGCGACTAGCTCATGTTGGTGTGTTCAGTCACACCCAGCGATGTTGGTGTGTTCAGTCACACCCAGCGACTAGCTCATGTTGGTGTGTTCAGTCACACCCAGCGACTAGCTCATGTTGGTGTGTTCAGTCACACCCAGCGACTAGCTCATGTTGGTGTGTTCAGTCACACCCAGCGACTAGCTCATGTTGGTGTGTTCAGTCACACCCAGCGATGTTGGTGTGTTCAGTCACACCCAGCGACTAGCTCATGTTGGTGTGTTCAGTCACACCCAGCGACTAGCTCATGTTGGTGTGTTCAGTCACACCCAGCGACTAGCTCATGTTGGTGTGTTCAGTCACACCCAGCGACTAGCTCATGTTGGTGTGTTCAGTCACACCCAGCGACTAGCTCATGTTGGTGTGTTCAGTCACATCCAGCGATGTTGGTGTGTTCAGTCACACCCAGCGACTAGCTCATGTTGGTGTGTTCAGTCACACTCAGCGACTAGCTCATGTTGGTGTGTTCAGTCACACCCAGCGATGTTGGTGTGTTCAGTCACACCCTGCGACTAGCTCATGTTGGTGTGTTCAGTCACACCCAGCGACTAGCTCATGTTGGTGTGTTCAGTCACATCCAGCGATGTTGGTGTGTTCAGTCACATCCAGCGACTAGCTCATGTTGGTGTGTTCAGTCACACCCAGCGATGTTGGCGTGTTCAGTCACACCCAGCGACTAGCTCATGTTGGTGTGTTCAGTCACACCCAGCGACTAGCTCATGTTGGTGTGTTCAGTCACACCCAGCGATGTTGGTGTGTTCAGTCACACCCTGCGACTAGCTCATGTTGGTGTGTTTAGTCACACCCAGCGACTAGCTCATGTTGGTGTGTTCAGTCACACCCAGCGATGTTGGTGTGTTCAGTCACACCCTGCGACTAGCTCATGTTGGTGTGTTCAGTCACACCCAGCGACTAGCTCATGTTGGTGTGTTTAGTCACACCCAGCGACTAGCTCATGTTGGTGTGTTTAGTCACACCCAGCGATGTTGGTGTGTTCAGTCACACCCTGCGACTAGCTCATGTTGGTGTGTTCAGTCACACCCAGCGACTAGCTCATGTTGGTGTGTTTAGTCACACCCAGCGACTAGCTCACGTACAGCGATGTTACATTGACGTTTATCTGATGTGGTCTACACCAGTGTACAGTGACTAAGTCTGTCACAGGTTGTCTGTCTCTTTTAAACATACACTTATACCCATAAACACACGCATTTACACACATATACACAATATTTACAAATATATATAGGCATTCATATATATATATATATATATATATATATATATATATATATATATATATATATATATATATATATATATATATATAGGTATATATATATATATATATATAGGTATATATATATATATATATATATATATAAATATATATATATATATATATATATATATATATATATATATATATATAAAGAGAGAGTGAGAGAGAGATACCCTTTGAACATAAATTGGGGTGTCCGCCCCGGATGCCAACATGGTTAGCTACGCCCCTGGGTCAAGTTGTTGCCAACTCCCAACTACCCAAAAACCAGATGGGGAAATGAAACCACATAGGAGCGCGATAGGAACAAAGGGAAACAATCCTGTAAGGCAGCTCTTTTAAACCAAACTGCAAATGGATAAGAAAGGGATCATAACTCGAGTTCAAGCTAAAAATAAACACTTGTTACGGAAAAATTTAACTTTCAAAAGCTAAAAAGAAAAATATGTGTTTTTCCGTCGACCAAAATAATGAGGATAAAATAACTCTTTATTCTTAACTACACGATTACGTCGACTTGCCTGCCCTAGCTGAACTGTAGACACAAACTGGATTACCGCCCTGTTTGATCAGCTGTAATTAGATGCAGGGAGATAACCCAATCATCAGCTCGGCCAAAGTGGGGTATCAACAAAGTAGCCTTGTTGTAAGGCAAGGGAAATGGGTTATTTGTTTGCAATTGTCTCGTTTAATACACGTTTAGTCAAGTTTTTGGATATTCTTATTTGTATGCGATTAGGAAATTATTGTAATGAATGCACAACCACACAGTTATACTTGAATATCCTCGTTCACATTCACGTATTACATGAATATGCATAGTTATAAACAGTTAGGTAGACCCATAAACCTTTTCTCTTTAATACACACACACAAACATAACAAGTACTTCAGCGCACAAACATCTGTACATAAGGAAACCTACATATACCTGCATGTGTAAGCGGAATGTGTCATCATGTAAGAGCACTTGTGTAAATATAGTACACAGATGATGTAATTAAGGTACACATGAGGTAATTAAGAACAAGCTCGTTAGCATTGCACGGCGAACCACGCATGGTATTAATGGATGTCAACATGACAATGCAGCGGTATTTCTGCAGCTATTTTTAAAAAAAAAAGGAATCTTACAGACCTACATCCCCCACCCCCCTCTACTCAACACACATAAAAATTCCGGCATCTCGCCACATTGTATTAACGCCTCACACTAGTACAGAAACGTAGTTTTTCCCTGTGTACGCAGAACACATATTAACTTCATTCCAAGACAGATTGTCTAGTAGGTGCAGCTAACCTACTTTACGTAACTAATTTATTACCACTGATTTTGAGCTAGTCGCTTATTTTATACTGCGGGAGTTGCATCGATATTGGGTTTTTTTGTTGTTTGTTTTATAATTAGACAATGTGTATAATACTAGTGTCTGTTAAACGTTGCATTAAAGGCCTATATATATATATATATATATATATATATATATATATATATATATATATATATATATATATATATATATATATATATATATATATATATATATATATATATATATATGCACAGACCTATACATATTTATATGTACATTTATATTTAATATACACTCTTATATATATATATATATATATATATATATATATATATATATATATATATATATATATATATATTTATATACTGCAATCAAGCAAGCCCCTGCTAATCTCAGGAAAAAAAATGTATTGATCTAAGAGTTAACCCTCTTGAACTTAAAGTGTGTGAATTATCTTTTCCTGGCGTGTAGCAGACGCGAAAACACACGTTTTCACAAGATCAGACGACAGTAAGTAATATCAATGTTTGTCTAGTTAACGGAAAAAATAAAACTGGGAGGAGGAAATGGGGGGGGGGGGGGGTTAGAAAGGTAGACACGATATCTGTTCATCGTTCTAATGAAGAATTGTTCAGGTATGTACATCCCATGTCAGTTGTTAGATTGTATTTCGTTGCATCAGAATTGTAAAGGAGGATCTAAGGATTGGATTGGGGTTAGGGTTGAATTTGGGACAGGATTGTATTGGGATCATGATTGTGTTGGGGGTCATGATTGTGTTCGGGTCATGATTGTGTTGGGGTCGGGGTTGTATTGTTTGGGGTCAGGAGTTTGTATATTTGATTAGTCATACTGGGGTATTGTGTATATCTTGCAAGATTGGCATGTTTAATTTATAACTTTTGATCTTGCGACGGTTATTGACCTTAAGGTTGTTGATCTACTCAGTGGCGTCGCTAGGTCGGGTGTTACCCGGTGCGGCACCTCATGGTGTCACCCCCTCCTTCTTTTTTTCTATGTAAGTTTTGCAGATGGTGTCTACCCCCCCCCCCCCCCCCCCTCTTATTCATTAACTGGCAAAAACATATTTATTCTATGTGTGATGACGCAAGATTACGTCAGACATGTTTAGCAGATATAGGTTAGCAGAAACAGACTATAGGCCTAGTTGGTTGGTTAGAGAGGCCAATGGGCGCACAGGGCTGACCGGTCACGTGGGACGGTCATGGGACGGTCAGCTGACCACTGAAGCGTGGGCCACTGTTAGGCCGGGAGATCATGATTAGTTAGCGGGGGCAGTTGATAGGTAGCTAGCGAAGAGTAGAGAAGGTGTTAGGTAGCGGCAGAGACGGCCGAGAATGTAGATAGTTAGGAGATCATGATTAGCTAGCGAAGCTAGAAGGTGTTAGGTTGTAGAATGTAGAGAACAGTTAGTGTTAGGATTGGTCATGGGAGTGCGTAGTAGTAGGTAGCATGTGGTATGAACAGTCAGTAGTAGAAGTAAATAGTACAGTGTAGATCAGTTAGGTAGAAACTTGAACATATATATCATTTTAATAAAGAACAATTATAGTTGAACTTGAACTGTGCGTTATTGGATTCATTCGTTCCGCCTTCTTAAAAAAATCCCCACCCTCACAACTGGTACATCTAGTAGAACCACAAACAAGATCCTCATTTCGTACCATCACGACTGGTGGTAACCATCATCAAAACACCTGTACCCTCACAACTGGTGGAGCGCGTGTCGAGTACAGGAAAGACTGTATATCGGGTTACTCATGACGGAGTACATCTGGTGTACAGCTTTCTTCAACTCAACACAACAGCGGGTTTCTTCAACCGGAACGAGTTTGGATTAACAACACAAGGAAACAGTCAACATGTCCAAAAAGATAAGTACCTTCCAAAATTTTTTTTAAACGTTTGGGTTTAGACCTGTGCTGGATATTTGGTGCCAGCGGTTTTTCTGCCTCTTTCTTATCTGTTTCTTCAACCACACTACCCTTAAAAATGCCTCCATTGTACGAAGTGGGCACTAAAACTGAGCTTAAGTCAGGCCTAGAAGAGTCAGGTAGAATTGATAACTCGTTACTAGATATAAATGTTCAGAATACAGTCAAAGTGAAAAGCAATTCAAGAACTATTGAGGATCCAGATATTCTGGATGAATTGATTATTAGGCTTGGACAATAAACGACAACAGAAAATCGAGACTGGTTATTAACTGTTAAAGAATTTGACGCAAAAACTCTAGATGATCCAGATGCTATGGAAGATTTGATCAATAGAATTGTAGATTATAAGGTAACCGGAGATCCAGATTCCTTGTTAAACGAAGAAGAATATGATGCAAAGAAAGATGCCGAGTTAGCAAAGAAACTTGCCGGAATTAAAGAAGAAACAGAAAGAATTCGTAAAGAAAGAGAAAAAATGAGAGAACTTCGCCAAGCCAAACAAGAAACGGTGCAAAGTTTAGATACTAATAATAACAACCAGATAGCCCAAACAACATTTTACTATTCCTACGACTCAGATTCAGATGACACGTTCAGTGAAGCAAGCGAAATACCTACTACAAAAAGTGAAACACCACATACACTCCAAAAACATAATAGCGCAAATCACAACATTCAGATTAACTACAGTCAACAAAAACACAATTACAGTGTCAGATGCTACTATTGTAATAGAACAGGCCACAAACAAATAAATTGCAGAATACGATATTATGATAGACGCCAACAAGATGCACAACGCAACAGACCAAAATATAGACAGATAAATAGAATAGCTTTTATGTCATCGTTTACAGAAGCCAGTAGAAGAACAGACATATTTAGATCAAAAGTCAATAACAAATACGCAACATCAATTAGGGATACACTATGCTCCACAGTGGCAGTACGTAACACATTCGTACAACACCACCAATACACAGGCAGAACACAACTTGTCCACAGTTCAAGAGGCAACACATATGTTTGGCCAACAGCTATAGTCACCATAGCCACACCCTCAGTGTGTAAAACAGTTGAAGCAGTTGTTTTCAAAAACGGGCCATACGATATGATATTAGGCAACATTACAGGAGTGAAGCAATTTAATGTAGAATTATTGAGCCACAAGCAACAAATAAACAAGCAGCCCAGTATTCGAGACAACGAAAAAGTAGACGAATTGCAATTCAAAACGGACAAGTTGATAGAAAAAATTAACGAGGTTATTGAGGATCATTCTATAAAGATTACCGAGATTGGTGCAGTTGTTCTTAACTTAAGACTTCAGAACGACACAGTCAGTAATAGATTGCTGAGATTGGAGAAATCGGTAAACAATGAATCAGAGGAATATGTAACAAGGAATTTGATAGCAGACAGAGAGCACGGTTACTCCTGGTCAGCGTTAAACCAGATGACCCCATCAACACACATACACAAACACAAGTATAGTAATCATAGACCATGTGAAGGCTCGCAACACCTTTGTCCACACCGAGCCCCGCCCTATCGGTCCTAGTGTGGTATCTGGTATATTAATGCCTGGATAGAATTTGACCTGGACCGCCCCCACTGATGATTTGAATAATGAACATTATGGTGAAGTCAAGTCGAGGTTTTTTTGTATGAATCTAAGTCGCCGAGAAATTGGCGCGAAGTCAAAGAAGTTATTCGAAGTCAGTTAAGTCAGTCAATAAGTTATTGAAGTCGTAGTTGAGGTCATAGTGACGTTGTTGGAGTCATGTTGCAGTCAAAGAAAAGTCTTTGAAGTTATATTACAGTCGTTGAGGTCATAGTGAAGAAGTGAAATCGTCGAAGTTATAGTGAAGTCTTGGAAATCAAAGTGATGTCGTTGAAGTCTTTGAAGTCAAAGTAAAGTCTTTGAAGTCATATTGAAATTGTTGAAGACAAAGTGAAGTCTTTGAAGTCATATTGAAGTCGTTGAAGTCAAAGTGAAGTCTTTGAAGTCATATTGAAGTCGTTGAAGTCAAAGTGAAGTCTTTGAAGTCATATTGAAGTTGTTGATGTCAAAGTGAAGTCTTTGAAGTCATATTAAAGTCGTTGAAGTCAAGGAAAAGTCTTTGAAGTCAAAGTGAAGACGTTTAAGTCGTCGAAGTTTAAGTCGGTCAGAGAAGTCTTTTAAGTTGAATTGAAGTGAAGTCGTCGAGGTCAAGTTAGTCTTCAAAGTGAAGTTAGTCGTCAAGTTGAAGTAATTGAAGTCGTCAAAGTGGAATCAGTCGTTAAATTGAAGTCAGTCGAGTTACTGAAGTCGAAGTGAAATAAGTCAAGTTACTGAAGTCAGTCGAGTTACTGAAGTCAAAGTGAAATAAGTCAAGTTACTGAAGTCAAAAGTGAAGTCAGTCATGAAGTCAAGCCAGCCAGTTTTTTGTCAGAAGTCAGTTAGTGAGAGCTGCTCCACTATATGATCACGTGTTGAAATGGCACGATACACACTCACATGTCTATTCTTTTTGTGAAGCTATTTCTATGCTCTAGTAGTGTTTACGTCTATTGAGTTTATTAGGCTTTACAGATTGCTGTTAGATTAGAGTGTACTGATTTTTTATTTGGTTAATTTTGTAATGTTATTTTTTAATGTTTGTTATACCGCCAGACAAATGTTCAGCACGTATAAATTTGGGATTGAGTTTTTTTTTTAAATGGAAGGTACCTCTGTCTGAATACTTGTCTGCGCGGGCACTAAGATGGTCACGTAAAGCCATTACTCATAATCTCGTAATACAATTTTCAGACCCACCAACGCTTACACAGAATGAGACGAGATAAAGCAAACACTTCAAAGAGTGCCGCCACCTGAAGCCCTGATTACGTTGAATTACCTGGACAGCGAACAGCCCTGCTGAACAGAGAATTGCCCTGGTCAAGACAGCGGACGCATCGCCACCGCTTCGCCCCCGCACTGGGGTTGAATAACAGACCGCCAGCTACGTACACCTACGTCGGCAGATACAAAAGGTAGAAGACCCATCGTCCAAGTTCCCAGCGTCGGAACGTTACGTCATTGTTCGCCACCGCATCAGACAGCTCCAGTTCATCGTATAACCACTCTACGTGGACGTCTCAACCAGCGTTGAGATGAGATTGTTGCGTCATCACATTGACCAACGAAGTTACGCATACACCCGCCTCACGGGAATTTACATCAAAACTTGCCACAACCCACCCACCACAGAGGAACGACAACAATTACATAACTTACACATACACTTACACTGCTCGCTGAGCCGTTCAACCAGTTACACATTCTACTAAGATTAGCTCAAGGCCAGTACACGACAACCTAGCCAGAACTGAGTTGCACATGATTGGATTCACACATAACATAACATAGAATTACATTATCAAGCAGAAACACTACAGACGTCAGGATACCTACACAAGAACGAAAACAATGACATTTTTTTTTCAGGAACACAGACACAAGATTTTATGTTTTTGTAAACTGTGCTGTCCCATTTTGTATTTGATTTACATGATTGATGTTAGGGATAGAATAGATTAGTAAGATAGATAGTTGTTGATGTATTAGATTAGTAGTAGACGCTGAAAAATATAATTTGTCAGCTACAGAAAGGGAGGGAGATATGTGATGACGCAAGATTACGTCAGACATGTTTAGCAGATATAGGTTAGCAGAAACAGACTATAGGCCTAGTTGGTTGGTTAGAGAGGCCAATGGGCGCACAGGGCTGACCGGTCACGTGGGACGGTCATGGGACGGTCAGCTGACCACTGAAGCGTGGGCCACTGTTAGGCCGGGAGATCATGATTAGTTAGCGGGGGCAGTTGATAGGTAGCTAGCGAAGAGTAGAGAAGGTGTTAGGTAGCGGCAGAGACGGCCGAGAATGTAGATAGTTAGGAGATCATGATTAGCTAGCGAAGCTAGAAGGTGTTAGGTTGTAGAATGTAGAGAACAGTTAGTGTTAGGATTGGTCATGGGAGTGCGTAGTAGTAGGTAGCATGTGGTATGAACAGTCAGTAGTAGAAGTAAATAGTACAGTGTAGATCAGTTAGGTAGAAACTTGAACATATATATCATTTTAATAAAGAACAATTATAGTTGAACTTGAACTGTGCGTTATTGGATTCATTCGTTCCGCCTTCTTAAAAAAATCCCCACCCTCACAACTGGTACATCTAGTAGAACCACAAACAAGATCCTCATTTCGTACCATCACGACTGGTGGTAACCATCATCAAAACACCTGTACCCTCACACTATGTCTTGCAATTTTTTTTTGTCACCCGGTGCGGTTCGCACCCCTCGCCTCACGACGCCTTATGTTGTTTTTTTTACCTACTGATATTGACCTATTGAACTACTGACCATGGGTTATAGAAATACAGAACTTCGGTTATAAAACAAATGACCTAGGGTTATAAAACAAATGACCTAGGGTTATAAAGCAACGGACCTTGGGTTATAGAACTACTGACCTTGGGAGATGTGTGGTTGCAGCCCTTTGCTCCCCAGGGGCCATAAAGGAATGATGATGACCTTGGGTCATAACCCAACTGACCTTGGGATATATAACTACTGACCTTGGTTCATAAACTAACTGACCTTGGGCTATAGAACTACTGACCTTAGGCTATTGAACAACTGACCTTGGGCTATAAAACAACTGACCTTGTTTTATAGAACTACTGACCTTGGGTCATAAACCAACTGACCTTGTGTTATAGATCAACTGACCTTGGGTTAACATGAAGCTCTGTCTGTGGAAGAGCCTGTGGTCGCTGGGGATGGACGGCCGTCTTCTGGCGATGTGACTCACGTCTGGCCGTCTTAGGCTGGACACCAGCCGTGGTCCCGTTGATAAACTCGGCGTACCTCTGGTCAAGAGAGATCAGAGAGATAGAGAGAGGGGGAGAGAGATAGATAGATAGGTCAGAGATCAGAGAGAGATAGAGAGATCAGAGAGATAGAGAGAGGGGGAGAGAGATAGATAGATAGGTCAGAGATCAGAGAGAGATAGAGAGATCAGAGAGATAGAGAGAGGGGGAGAGAGATAGATAGAGAGGTCAGAGAGATCAGAGAGAGATAGAGAGATCAGAGAGAGATAGAGAGAGGGGGAGAGAGATAGATAGAGAGGTCAGAGAGAGATAGAGAGATCAGAGAGAGATAGAGAGAGGGGGAGAGAGATAGATAGAGAGGTCAGAGAGATCAGAGAGAGAGACAGGGACATAGAGACAGAGATAGAGAGATGGAGAAAGAGACAGAGAGAGAGAGACAGGGATAGAGAGAGAGAGGGAGAGAGAGACAGAGAGAGACAGAGAGACAGGGATAGAGAGACAGGAAGATAGAGAGAGAGGGAGAGAGAGACAGAGATAGAGAGAGGGAGAGAGATACAGAGAGAGAGACAGGGATAGAGAGACAGGAAGATAGAGAGAGAGAGAGACAGAAAGAGACAGAGACAGAAAGGGGAATAAATAAGGTAGCCAGTTAAGATACGTGTAGTTGTAAAAGTTAAGAGTTGCATTCAGTTTCCTTTACATATAGTGTTGGAGTATGATTTAATTTCACCCCCCCCCCCACATCTCAACAAACCAACCAATATTTATGATAGTCTGGCTAATATATTTTTTATGTAAATAATATGTCTTAATGTTATAAAAAAAATTAATGAGCGAAATTTGACGTAATCAATTGTCATTTAATCATCAACAACAGCATTTCAATTCTGATACAGAAACGTTTTTTTTTTAATGCAGACATTTATTTTTACAAGCTTCAGCTAGAGGCAAACCAGTAATATGAACGCTGATTTTTATAAACTTCTTTTTTAATAAATGTCTGGATTTCTTGTGAAAGACCAATGCTACTATAAATACAATATATACCATTTTTAAATCAGTATTTTGTAAACTGATAGTTTTACTAACAATATAGGCTTATACAAATTACATAGGTGAAGCAAGAAAGAGTTTAGTTAAAAAGACAATGATAAAAAAGGAAGAATTTAGTTAAACGACGTTGTCAGAAAAGGAAGAGTTTGGTTAAACACTGACAGAAAAGGAAGAATTTAGTTAAACGACATTGTCAGAAAAGGAAGAGTTTAGTTAAACATGACAGGAAAGGAAGAATTTAGTTAAACACTGACAGAAAAGGAAAACTAGTTAAACACCGTCAGAAAGGGAAGAGTTTACCTGAAACTCCGGCGCCGAGAAAAGTTTGATCGTATTGTCAGGCACGGACGGAGATTTTTTGTCTTTAGATTTGCCCGTCACGTGACCTCCTTTCCGCGAGTGCCCGCTGTCCACGCCCTCCCCCGCCCCAAGGTCGGCGCCGACCGACCGTCCTTTGTGCCGCGAACAGCAGACGCAGCACAGGCAGAGGTCCCGCTGCAGACGGTGCTGTCTGTGAGCGTACCAGGAGGCCAGGGTGGCCATGACCCCCAGGACGATGAGGCCTATGCCGAATGCCTTGAGGACCGTCGAGTGGGGCGTGGCTCGCTTGAGGGCGTACACCATGAGGACAATGCCGATGTGGAGGAAGAGCAGCCCGGACAGAGCCGTGTAGGACCATAGCTCGTCTTTCAGATTTTTGGCGACGATTCTGGAACAGTTGGACCCCATCAAAGGCCAGAGTACAACCGCTGAGGTCTGTCACAACTGGTTGACACAAGTGTCAGGAACAGCCGCTGATGTATGTCACAACTGTACAACCACGGCTGTCACCAACAGCCGCTGAAGAAACATCACAACCATTTAAAAACATCCAGCTAAAATCCACATCCAACACAAGTCAATAGAAACTGGATATAGATCTAATCCTTATCCTGTAATCGCCATGTCTCGTTAGACGATAGAGATCATAACTAAAATAACTATGAGTAGTAGCGTCTAAGTTGTTGGTAAACAAATCCCAGCATTCAATGCGATGAACTTGCTATCTCGTCGGTTCCACTTCCGGGTGACTACAAGCAAGACGATGACAAAAAACACGCATTGTGTTTTAATAAAGATCAGGGGCTTGAACAGAGTCGTAATTAATCAAACTCGAGGTTAATTAGAAGATTCAATCACGACAACAGCAAGATGTGTTTTGCATTGTACTGGAAGTCTGGGGTGATAGTCGAGCCACATTTCACGCAGACGTCAAAGGGGTCTAACTACTGCACCTGAAAGTAATTGTATCACATTTAATTCTATCTTTGATTTTATTGTTAACGTTACCTCCCCTACTAGTTCAAATGAACTTATTTAACGTTACCTCCCTTACTAGTTCACGTGAACTTATTTAACATCACCTCCATTACTGGCTCAGACGTACTCACGAATCGCAGACGTTTATTTTTATGCGCTGTGGGTTACCTCACAACAATCAGCTCGTGGCCTGGTCTCAATTATACCAGAACTGCGTACCGCACTTAATCACAGAGCCATATAACCATAGCAACGCGATTTGTGTACTAAGGGGCCATAACTCTGTAGATCTGTCAGCATTAACTCAGTAAAGAAAAACGGAAGCTTGTCTAGCTCCATCTTGTATCGGCGAAGATAAAAAAAAAACAGGGGCGGATACGGCGTGTGTGTGGGCCCTTGGTTGAAATTTTTTACCACTGCCCCCCCCCCCCCCCCAACACACCTACTGCGAATAGTATGTAGTATGATTACTTCCTCGAGAGTAATTGAAAAAAAAATTATGCCCGTCTATATATATTTTGTATTTCTTTAATTCAGGTTAAATTAATTTTAGGCAATATCTTTATCAGTGTTCGATAACAAAAGCAAACACATGTTACACATCAATATGTGATTACACGTGAAAATCTTGTGATTCTCGAGTGAGATTTCAAAACACAGATCTGAAAGGTAGTTAACTTAGGGCTAAAATGTTTAGATATGTAGAAGTAGACAATACAGTAGATTTTATGTTACAAAAGACTTGGTGGAATACATTCTGAAATCACATTCTATAGAGCTAGGTGCTATACATACAGAACAGATATGGAATAGTTGCCTGTGACGTCAGACATGTTGGGAGACTTTATAATTTTATAAAGATTTTGACAGACTATTTTTACCGTTTCCTCTGGGTTTTTTTTTCTCCTTCTAAATTGTAACATATGAAATACGTGTCGTCATATTATGCGCGACTATGGCCCGTTAACTCGGGCTTTTATTAAGGATTTGCTTCCATAGCCCTTGTCCACCAAAGAACAATCTTGAACGCAGCAGATGTTTGATTTTTTTTTTAGATTTCTCTCCTAGAATGGTTGCTACCGCCAGCTAACGAGCCTCATCTGCCCGGGGTCCGAACTCTGGACTGTAGGAGTTAGCAACCATGAGCTCTCCAGCTCTACCACACCGCCCCTCCCTGTATCTGTTTTCACTGTTCCCTCTTGCATGAACATCTATCGCGAGTCTATTTTCTACATTAAGTTTGTCTCAAACACGTCAAAATTTTACCTCTTTCCTACCTGGACAGAATCATCTCATCAATGGAACAATCGGACATTAAAACAACACACGCATGTTTGTTTAAACCCGCCCTCTTCCCCATTCATTACATGTTACATACATAGTAAACAAGCTAAAGGGGCGTGGTGAGCTGCTTTGCTTTACTTTCGCTTTGATGTGTAAAGAAAAAGGTTTATCAAGCGAGCGGAGAGTAAAACAATTGATACCAAACAACCCGTTCTTGGGCTGTTCGACCTCCACTATAATCCACCACATTTGTTCACACAATCTAAAGCCACACTCCACTAAACGACTACATCATATATTTATACAACACATATGTGTAATAGTTCTAAGGTGATTCTTGTTTAAATAAAGGCAGTAGAGAGAATAGTTTAGTTGTTCTATCAACTTAACCCTGGCCCCGAATCCTGACCCAAACTCTAACCCTAATCCTGAGACTCAGACACATCAACACAGACACAAAACACCCTACGTCTCTGTTTACTGACGTACCCTGTGTTCTACGAGTATCTTTAAGAACCTCTCGCAATTCACCTATAGCGAACCCTGAACCTCTCGCAACTCACCTATAGCGAACCCTATGTTCTACGAGTATCTTTGAGAACCTCTCACAACTTATCTATAGCGAACCCTATGTTCTAAAGTATCTTAAAGAACCTCTAGCAACTTATCTATAGCGAACCCTATGTTCTACGAGTATCTTTGAGAACCTCTCGCAACACATCTATAGCGAACCCTATGTTCTAAAGTATCTTAAAGAACCTCTAGCAACTTATCTATAGCGAACCCTATGTTCTACGAGTATCTTTGAGAACCTCTCGCAACACATCTATAGCGAACCTGTCATTGCAACACACCAGATATGACCATACTTCAAGCTAAATGCCCTTACAAGAGAGCCCCCCCCCCCCCAACAGTCCACAGAAGAGAACAACTCACACAAGAAAAACAAATCAGAACAAATGGTCTGTAAAATAAAACATGATATAGGCCAACATATTTCATTACCAATCACACCATAAACATTGAAAATATGAAATCAAATTTAGCAAATAATTTTTTTTTAAATAGGAAAATGTGAAATAGATAAAGTTTATTTGATACATTTTTCACATGGCTCTTAGGGAATGTACCCAACATTGGGGCGATGTACCGTAGGACCATTAGACTATGTATCAATTAGTGGGACCATTAGACTATGCACCAGTTAGTGGGGCCATCAGACTATGCACCAATTAGACTATTAATTACCAACTAGACTATGCACCAATTAATTAGACTAGGTACCAATTAGACTATGTACAAATTAGTGGGACCACTAGTCCAAAACAACACGCTCTATATGAAAATGAATTTACCGTACACGGCACATAAAATGTATTTTAATTATCGCCATTTTTAACAGCCATGCTAAAACAACGATAGGGGGCCGACAGCGCGAATAGAATAACACATTTTCTTTCTTGTTTTTACACGGGGTATTTGGCAGTCAACATGACAACATATCAGGCAAGTATTCCCTACTTTCCCTCTACTTTGTCATCATGCCAAGTCAGAGTTTTCTATGCGAGTTTTTTTCCCTTGTTGTTAGCGTCGCTAAGTAACCAGGGTTCATGGCAAAATACAGAGGATAATGGCGAGATGGGGGATGGGTGGTTGGATGGGTGGCGGGTTGGGTGGGTGGTTGGTTGACCGGGTGGCGGGTTGGGTGGGTGGTTGGTTGAACGGGTGGCGAGTTGGGTGGGTGGTTGGACGGGTGGCGGGTTGGGTGGGTGGTTGGTGGGTGGATGGTTGGTTGGTTGATTGGTTGAACGAGTGGCGAGTTGGGTGGGTGGTTGGACGGGTTGGACGGTTGGGTTGTTTGTGGGTTGGACGGTTGGTGGTTTGGATGGGTGGTGGTTTGGACAAGTCTCTTAGTGCCGGTTAGACTGCTAGATGGCTCTCTGGATTGCTTAACTCTGATACTTTAATGTTGTAAAGTGAGACATGCACAAGCAATTATAAAAGCTCCAAGGCGAAAAAAAAAACAACAACCCACAAGCATAGGCTTTAAGTCTTCGACTGAATAAGCACCAGTTTTATTCCATGCCTCTAAAACTGTTCTGACATAAATTTTGGTTGGGTTACCTTTTTAATGGATTTTTTTTTCTTTTACCGAGTACGACTATAGATAGTTAAGAAAATCAGTCTAACAGTTTTGAAAGTCGCCCCCCCCCCCCTCCACCCCTTCCATAAAGCTGAATTTCCAGCTACTACCCCAGGTCCCTATAAAGTAACCAACACTCAACAAAAAGCCATTGATAAGGTCCCTATTATCGATCTATGTCAAAAAACATATTGTAACCCCGCTCTACCTTTACAAACCGTTCAATCGATTACGGCGACAGATTGATCAGAGACACGGTAGGTTTTAATTACATTCCCGCGCACCTTTTTAACATCATATCCCTTGCGATTTTTGTGAATCCGCATACGGTAGGTGCGTAAAGGCTATTGAAATAATAGTTGTGAATCAGTTCGAGGTAGATTTATGAGGGCTATTTAAACAGTGGTTATAAATACTCTGAGATATGTGGTATCTTTTTACAGCAGTTTTTTTTTCTTTCTGAGTATAAAACGTTACGCTAAAGCACAACTATATTATGTTGTATTATGTTGTCTATATTTTTTGTAACTCAAACTATCATGGCATTTCGTTTTCAGGATATCAGAAAGGCAGAAATCTCTTCGGGGGAGAGGGGGGGGGGGGAAAGGACAACCCGAAAAAAGTCTACCCCCCCCCCCCCCAAAACGAAATTGAATTTATATACAAAACATACTTTTACCAATGTCTACCCCCCCCCCCCCCCAAAAAAAAAATAATAATATCAAGTCTCCTCCCCCAACCCGCAGAAAAAAGTCTGGAAGAAACACTGTAGAAAAATCTGATTGCGCTAAAATGATTGTTAAAATCTCGTGGAGTCCAGTTGTCGGATGGCGTGGTCTAGCGATAGGGACGGGTTCGGTTCCCGGGTGATCACGTGCTGGTCACGTGCTAGAACCCCACCAACGGCTGGTAACATGGGGGGGGGGAGGAAGTAATGCATTCTGTGGCAGTCTGCCTGGCTTGTGAGCCTTGATGTCAGCAGTCTGTGTGAGATTCAATGATAGTATCTATGCCAGTGTCAATGATAACGGACCCGCTCTAAAAAAAATTCAACCGAGAAACTCAATGATCGGGCATTATTAGTTCTAAATTCAATGTCGTTATATCTATGAATTACTCAGTGATCAGATCAATGACAGAATCAGAGATGACCAATTTGCATGGGGTGTTATGTCTGCAGATCTGAGAGAGAGAGAGAGAGAGAGAGAGAGAAAGAGGAGAGGGGGGGGGGTTAAAGAGGGAAGGGGACTACAGAACATACGGAGCTGTTCAAGTATTTTTTAAAAAGTTATTTGAATAAATGATAATAAACTGAAAATTAAAATACAGTTTTCAAATTCCTTTACCCATAGCAGTGGCGTAGCAAGGTCGGGTGTCGCCCGGTGCGGCACTTAATGGTGTCACCCCCCCCCCCCCCCCAGAGGCGTAGCAACTCTTCCCGGGGACAAACTTTCAATTTTTGATTTGCACTCCCCCCCCCCCCCTCAAACTTTCGATTTCCACCTCTTAAAAGACTATTTAATACTCGAATTAATCACTTAGTTAAGTGGAATTATAATTTTTCTCTATATATTTTGCTATTTTTTGCCTTGGTGTCACCCCCCCTAATTGTCACTCGGTGCGGTCCGCACCCCCCCCCCCCCCTCGCTACGCCACTGATCCAGAGAAAAAATATGCCGTGAAAAGAATCGATCCCTAGTCCCTACCGACCTTAGGATCAAACACTAAGGCGGTACCATTAGCTCTTTTAACCTACTGTTTACTATAATGTTTCGTTAAGCCGTGTGTAAGAACTTAATTCATGCACCCGACACTGATGTATAGATCTATTCTTCATATTATTACTGAAATGGAATCTTCTAAATAAGGGGTGTTAGCTAGCTAGTAGTCAACTGTTAACTAATATTATCAGCTTATGTCAAGACAAAGCCTACACATAACCATACCCTCAACTCTTAACCTAGACATAATTCTCTAAACTGATTTTTCTACACAACTAACAATATAGCACTATATTTTTTGGAAGAGTCCATTATTGATCACGGGTAGGAGAAATACGTTGTATACTTTATAGACTTTCCCACGTGAAATAGTTCCTAACAAATGTCGAATTGATTGCTCGCATAACAGACTAAACCAAAGCTATCCCAATACAAACTTGATGAGATAATCTAGTTAAACCAAAGCTATCCCAATACAAACTTGATGAGATAATCTAGTTAAACCAAAGCTATCCCAATACAAACTTGATGAGATAATCTAGTTAAACCAAAGCTATCCCAATACAAACTTGATGAGATAATCTAGTTAAACCAAAGTTATCCCAATACAAACTTGATGAGATAATCTAGTTAAACCAAGGCAATACAAACTTGATGAGATAATCTAGTTAAACCAAAGCTATCCCAATACAAACTTGATGAGATAATCTAGTTAAACCAAAGCTATCCAATACAAACTTGATGAGATAATCTAGTTAAACCAAGGCTACCTCAGTACAAACCTGATGAGATAATCTAGTTAAACCAAAGCTATCCAATACAAACTTGATGAGATAATCTAGTTAAACCAAGGCAACCTCAGTACAAACTTGATGAGATAATCTAGTTAAACCAAAGCTATCCAATACAAACTTGATGAGATAATCTAGTTAAACCAAGGCAACCTCAGTACAAACTTGACGAGATAATCGAGTTTTCACAAATTTGTTCCCCGTCCGTAGAGATCAATGTATGTACTCTTCGGTAGTGTGGTTACGTGGAATCTCTAGCACATTATTTTTTATTTGTGTAAATGATAAATAACCAAAATGCAGAGGCGTAGCCCCTCCCGGCGCCCGGGGACAAACTGTCAATTTGGCCCCTCCCCCCATATATTTTTTATGTTTATAATTCAAAGCAGCAGCTAAAATGAGCTTTTAATTTTTTCCAACCCATTTTGGCGACCCTAGGGTCGGCACCCGGGGACATGTACCCCCCCCCCCTTCGCTACACCTCTGCCAAAATGTTACAGTTTTGGAAACTAGAGAAGTTGTACTATAATTAAACGTAATCATAACGTCTCGACAATATAAACAAAACTAATCTAGTGTTTAATTGCAAAAGGAGAGGAATTTTATATAAATAAAGCAGTTGTATTGGGTCAGTAAAACTAGATCTAGTCATTAAATATATGTACTTATCTGGAGCGACAACACCGTTGCTGTGAGTTTTAGGCCTACCACTATAACTACATATACAAAGAGAAAACCTAAGTTTGTTTACTCTTTATTTTTAGTTCATTTAACAGCTTTTAATTTTAAAAAATTTAATACATTCTTTAAACACTCTTTTTTGTTCTTTTTATACACAGAATATGTTTCGTGACATTTCTTGAACCTTTTCCCCGCCCAGTGTAAGAACGGACGAACCCCTCCCCCACCACCACCCCACGTATCATCTTGTATTTCAAACATGAACGACTGAACAACACACTGATATCCAGCACTAAGCCGGCTCTCAAACTCAGATTTTTTTACTCACATGAAAATGTCCATATTAGAGGAAAAATTGTTGTAGATCTAACTCAAAACGTCGTGCTAGCGAAGGAAAGTTTCACCGGTATCAAGTAGACCAGGACTCTATAAATAAACCATAAAGATGGCCTTTTGATAATGGATATTCAAGTGGGAAAACGGGTTTACCCATAAAAAACCATTAACGTAGGATTAAGATAAAATGACAGATCAATATGGCAAACAAAACTAGACGGAACTAAAACAGTAGGCGTAGTATATACTACTAGATCTATATACGCTTTGTAACCTTGTACTTTGGGTCTACGCTAAAGTAAACAACAGCAAAAAATAACGTATAATTTACATTTTTTCAAATCCTTGTTTCAAGTTCTGCATTAAAAAAAATGTCATTGTATCAGATCACGATCTGTGTCAATACAAACATGGAAGATAAAAGTAGTTCTCTTGTCTTTTTACCTCTTTTTACCCGGGAATCGCTGTCTGCCATCAAATAAATTGTTTAACTGCGAACATATTGTCGATACACACAGACGACGGTTGTAATGAAACCTGGTAATCCTTTGAAGAAAAAAAACTGCGCGAAACTAAAAATAAAACTCAGGAGAGATCACTCTATCCATCTGTAAGGGGAGGTAAATGAGCTGAGATGGGGCAGAGATCCACTCACCTGTTGCGCGAGTCGTTGCTCGCCCGCCCGGCACAGCGGGAGGGGAGGGGATGTATGACTGTCACGGCGACACGCCGGTGCGGCAGCTGACGCAAGAGGGTCACGTGATACTCCCGGCTGTGATCGACTGTAGCCTCAACAAATACATATTGATCGTACAACACTATTGATTGATTGATTGATCGCTGATATTAAGTCATAAGCACTTGAGGTGTTTTATAAGGATTTATCAATTCGTGCTAAGTTAATAGCGCACCTGTGCACTTCGACACGCACGCACACGTGCACGCACACACGGGTAAGCAAGGGATTAAAGCTTGGCTAACCTGTGATCTGGAAAACACATGTCGATCTTCTTAAATAAAAAGTAAAGGTTGTTGATCTCGTAAAATTCTACTGAAAGAATTCGTATTTCTTTTACACTAGGTTATCCCCAACCATTTTGACAGAAATATGTGACCCCCACCCTATGGTCAGCTATGTAATATAGAAGATTGTGCAAATGTCAGTAAGACATTTTTCAATCCCCACCTTTCATTAGACTTCATTATACCACCCAGCACCCCTCATATAACCTTAGACCAGCCAACATCCCTTATATCACCTTACACCACCCAGTATTCCTCATATATTCTTATATCATCCAGCACCCCTCGTATAACCTAGGAACACATACTTTATCATCACAACTTAGCTCTATCATTTTTATTTTTCCTTTAAAAAAGAGTAATCAGAACTACATCATTGTGGAGAACATCGCTGTTTTAATTTAAAAGAATAATTAATTTTAATTATAAGAATACCGTCATGTAAACCTGACACTGGAGTGAAGCAAAGATTGCAGAGGGTAAGCCTGCAGTTTCCGTGTCTTCATCCAACCAGTCTAAGTAACTGAAGCTTTACACAAGAAGAATACGGTATTGTAATTTGTTCTATCCTACTACACCGTCCCTGCTAGGCCTACAATATAACAAATACTCCCCTGTCCATTTTGCTGTATATAATTTTGTATATATTTCCATCTAGATATACGTGCCTGCAGTCTCTATTTCAACTTTCCCAACTGGTGGCATAAGAAGTGTCACACCATGTACACGCCCCTCCCCACACCAAATATATTAATGCAATGGATTCTTAGTCAACGTCGTTCAGTTAAGGCACGCACACCTCACTTTGTAAAGCGAACGTCCAGTAAGTTTATTGTGTGTATCACATCTCTTAAGTTTTGACGGTTTGTGTTCAATTCTAAAGATCAAGTCCTTAGGTCTATATGTAACTGATCCTATCATGCCCAATATAAAATTTGATTAAAATAACATTCTGGTACACTAGTAATTAAAAATATGGGACACAAGAAAAAGAAATATTTATAATTTTTATTTATAATAAGTTTTGTATAAAAAATGGGAAGATATAAATATAAGAAAACATGAAACAATTTTTTTTATTTCTTAAGTATCAAAGTCAGCACATTCAAGTTCAACAAAGGATTCGTATCCGACCAACACAACAAGGGGAGGTAATTTAGAATAAATGATTTCACTGTAACACAGGTTATTTCCCTTACAATAATGGACATTGGGTTAGTCAGACAGGAAGTCCTTTATAAATTGGAATGTATAAATAAAGATTTTATATAAAATATAAAGAGTCCTTCACATTGTAGATTTTTCATATATTAATTTAACATTTAAGTATCACAATAACATATAATTTCTTTTGATTTCTTTATAGTAACTTTAGATATTCTTTAAAATAATTGAAAAAACTTACTACAAATACATTCTTAACATGAACTTTGTTTTACTGGCATTCCTTTAAAAAATTTAATAAAGCATTTAACTACAGAAACCAAAATAATATATTATTTAAAAACATTTTCAACAATTTTGGCATTATGCATAAATAATTTTGTGAAGGTTTGAAAAAAAAATAGCAGTAAAAAAATAAATAACATAATCTCCACTTTGAAAGGCAACTTTGGTTGTTGACAGAAAAAGTTTCCCATTCATACAAAAAAAAATTAATCTTTCAAACAGCTTTCCCCACTTATCACTATAGCTGTTGGTAATTTCTAATGTTTTCAGCAGTAAATCTTTTAATGATGGTCATCAACATGCTTCAAATTATAAGTTAAGTTTATATTTTCAACATCAAGTGGTTTTTTTTAGTGCTGTAGAACAAAGTTGCTGTTGGTAGTGGTGGTGGTGAAGTGGTCTGTTACAGCATGGTCATATCTGGTCGAGCATGTTGGTGTGGCTGCTCAATGGCTTGAGACTGACCACTGGTGATAGAAAAAATTGTTTGCATGAAGCAAATGGACCCTACAGGTGAGCAAGTGATTAACCTCTCAACACGGGTCTAACTAACATCTTTAAGTCTTTTCATACAAGGCTGTGTCAGTGTGTACATTGGTTTTTCAAAATTGATTCATCAAAGTATATTATTCTAACATATTGGAGTAAGGGCTAATAGGATATCCTTTGGGGGTTGGGGAAGGGCAAATAGGATATCCTTTGAGGGGTTGGTGAGGGGCTAATAGGATATCCTTTGGGGTGGGCTAATAAGATATCTGTTGGGGGTTGGGGAGGGGCTAATAGGATATCCTTTGGGGGTTGGGGAGGGGCTAATAGGATATCATTTGGGTGTTGGGGTGGGGCTAATAGGATATTCTTTGGGTGTTGGGGTGGGACTAATAGGATATCCTTTATGGGTTGGGGGTGGGGCTAATAGGATATCCTTTAGGGGTTGGGGAGGGCTAATAGTATATCCTTTAGGGGTTGGGGAGGGGCTTATAGTATATCCTTTAGGGGTTGGGGCTAATAATTGGCTAAGAAAGTACTTACACTTGATAGATTGGGTTAACAGCTGCTGCAACTCTAGGGTCATGTCCAGTGTGGGTCACATGTTCAACAGTGTTCTGGTCCAGGGTCATGTTGACCTCTCCGTAGTCGGGGATGGCCTCGTCAGGTGGGACGTACATATTCAAACTCTGAAAGACAATCAGCATTGTTAGACAGAACATTCCAGAATGATTGTCAGAACATTCCAGATACTTGTTCTAAGTCTAAAAGCCAATCCTACATTGCTGTCATCTGAACAGACAACCCTTAGTACCAAACTAAGTTAAAACTCTAAAGTAAATGTGTTATCTCCCTTACCTGTGTCTCATATTCCCTCATAAACCCTGGAGGTTCCACAAAGTCTGGGTTATCAAATGTGGCCTGGTACACCCGGTATTGGTGAATGAACTTCATGTACCTGGCAACAAATACAGTTTCTCTTTAATAACTCTACAAGGCCAGTAGCTATTTTCACATTTCAAAGTAACAAATTTAAAAAAAAAAAGAACAATTAGGCTTACACTGAATTTTTTTTAAAACTGGCATATGTGAAAATGATGATGTCAACTAAATTTTCTTACCTGGCGTATGTGAAAATGAGAACGATGATGCCAACTAATGAGAGGAGAATAATGATGGCAGCCAGCGCAATGAGGGCGGCCCATGGGTCATCCATCCACCAGGTGTAGGACTTTGTCGGCATGTTGCGGTACACGATGGCACTGACAAATGGTGTTCTGACTGTCTGAACTGACACATTAAGTGAGCCTCCTACAGCTGTTGTTACTTTGGAAATTGCATCTTTGGATGTGATACTGTGAAGTAAGCATTATGTTTGGTTAATTATAATACCCAAAAGCATGAACAATGAAATTAGATCAATTTATAAATTACTTTACCTTGTTTAAAAAAAAAACTATAAAAGCTATTCACAAAAATTTGAACAATATTTTCTTACAGATCCACACTAGAAATTGTTTGATAGGTAAGTCTAAAAAATTAAGCTTCCTTTTCAATCATCAATTAAAGAACACATTCTTTTTAAAAAATTAATGTAAGAATTAACTTCAAAACATTTAATATGCAAAAAGAATATTTTTTTTGGCAAGTTTATAAAATTTGAACAGCCACCAAGGTGAAAAACTAGTTGTGAAGCTAAGTTTTGTGTTTGGACTGAAGTAAGAACAAACAAGGCATGGGGGAGACAACATGCAGGAAACTGTAGCTAGGTTAATGTTCTTGAGTCAACACACTGAGCAGGTGAGAAGTCCAATCTGGCACACCTGGTTGTTTACATGGGTCAAACCAAACAAACTGACAAAAGTGTGGCCTTGACAGGGGACCTAAGCCAAAAGGGACTAAGAGCTTCAACGGTTGGTGGGGTGGGGGGGAGGGAGGGCATTTTTGAACTATTTCTGTACACTTTTTGTATACATTCTGACCTGTCTACAACACTTACCCATTAGGTTCTGTACACTTTTTGTATACATTCTGACCTGTCTACAACACTTACCCATTAGGTTCTGTACACTTTTTGTATACATTCTGACCTGTCTACAACACTTACCCATTAGGTTCTGTACACTTTTTGTATACATTCTGACCTGTCTACAACACTTACCCATTAGGTTCTGTACACTTTTTGTATACATTCTGACCTGTCTACAACACTTACCCATTAGGTTCTGTACACTTTTTGTATACATTCTGACCTGTCTACAACACTTACCCATTAGGTTCTGTACACTTTTTGTATACATTCTGACCTGCCTACAAAACTTACCCATTAGCTTCAGCATCTGTCTGATTGACCAACTGGTAATACTCTCTGGGTAAAGCAGCAACAAACGTAACGTCAGTTCTGAAAAATAAAATAAAAACATTTTATATTTTGATTATAAAAATAAAATAAAGCACAAAACAGAACCATATTAAGATTTAAATGTAATACAGAAATGTTTAGCTAAAAAAAAAAACCTACGCTTTTGTGTCCACATCGTAGGTCCCATTGACTGTACCGGGTGTTCTCTTTGCCTCAATTCTCTCAATGATAATAACATAACCAGTCGAGTTTTGTAGAGCCCTGGGGGATATCAAATTTTGGTTGAAAATTAATGAGTTTTCTACATTTAATTAACAATTTTTGTAAAGTAATGAGTTTTGTACATTTAATTAAGATTTTTTGTACATTATAAGCATACAGATGCGGTATGGCACAGTACTAAACATTTAAACAGATGCACAGTACAGTCTGATGCTTACAGCCTGTAAATTTCCTTCTGTAAGAGGACGTCAGCCATTGGTCTGTTGACCACTAAAACAAATCTGTTGATTGGCCGGATCAGATTGACCTGTGTCAAGAAAAAGTGGACAATCAAAATCCAAGTTTGGATTCACCTTTAGCAGAATAGCTAAATAAACAAACAAACTTAAACATTTTAAACAATTCTACAAACATACACACACAAAAAAAGGAACATCCACCCAATGTAATACAAGATAAAAAATTTCATTGTTAAAAGTGAATAAAGTTATATATTTTGTTCTATCCTTCAGAAAAGAAAACTGCTCATCTCTTAGGCACATTCAGAAATTTCTTTTGGTCTGCATCATTAAATTTTTAGAATTCAGTTAATCTTTTAATTAATTACTTTATTTAAAAACTTAATCAAGGAAATATTTTTTTTTAATAAGACGATATATAAATTTAGAATAAATCTTAAGAACTTATCCTGGCAACAAATCCTGTGAAACTTATCCATGATCTCTACAAACTGAACACAGCTGGGTCTAGACAATCATTCACAAGTGATGGACAAAAATAGACTAACAAAACCCCACATACTAGTTACACGTGTACGTTTCCACAAAAAATTTTTTTTTTTTAGATATATTCAATATGTAAACATCACATTGTCAATAAAAAAAATATTTAAGTATTTACAGAGGAAAATATTTGCCACTTACATAGCAGTTGGCTTGGACAGATTTGAATCCCTCAACATCTTGACCTCTGTCGTGGGCCTCTGCTATCAGCTTGTAGGGCAGATATTTGTTGTTTTTGTCATCATCAGAGAACTCTGTGGTTGTGTAGAGACTTCCGTCAAGCTCATCAATGTTGAAGGGGGGAGGGTTGACCAGAGGCATGTCCAGTTTGTAGCGCACTTCTCCATTCAGACCTTGATCTATATCTGTGGCCTGTGACAAAAATAAATTACTTCTTCAACTACCCTATATGGATTTTTTTTTCTTTAATAAAAATTACTTTTGTAAAATAGAAACGCTTTTTAATAAACTATTTTATAAATAACTACTAACAGTTAAAAACCATTCCAGGAACAGTTTTGTAAAAACCATTCTGGGATCAGTTTTGTAAAATAAATTTCAGGAACAATTTTGTAAAACTGAGTAAAAAACATGTTTCCCTTATTTTTTTCAAAGAATTGGAAAAACCGAAAATAAAAATAAAATTTAATTCCACCGCTAAAATTGATCTTTTTTTTTACCTTGAGTGGAATAGCAACTGTTTCAGGGGAAGACAAGTAGTCTACTGCGGTGATGAAGATGCCTCTTGTGCCTGCAGGCGGGTCAATGTCATTTCTTGGATATTTGTTCCACACCCAGGCGGGTGGGTTGTCATTGACATCCACAACCTCAACAACCACACGAGCGTTGGGCCATGTGTCTAGGAACAAACAGAACCGCATGAAAAATTATCTGTTTGTTTCATCGCATTTCATTACGTTTTTTTATTCTACTTTCACAATTTCTCCAAGAGTAAATAAATTATTTTTAGCTAGAAAAAGAGTAAAGGATGTGTACTAGCTTCATACTTTTAGTTAAAAAAGGTCTAACAAATAAATTTAAAAAGAAAAATTTCATCGCTACTATTTGATGAATAACAGCTGAAAGGGGAACTTACTGTAAATGGTTACTGATGACTGTCTCTTCTTTCTGCCATTGGTGGGTGTCAGTGTCTTCTTCTGGACTGTCACATTAAAGTCATATCTAGCCTGTGTCTCTCTGTCCAATGTTGCTAGCAGGACTATCAAACAGTTCTTCTCATTTTCCACAGTCTGCACGTAAAATATATCTGAGGAAATAAATATTTTTTATAAATTATTGACCACTGTATTTTATTAGGTTTCAAAAAAGGAATTCTATACAGATTCATATCAAACTCAGTGACTAGCAAATCATCATGCATTTTGTTTAGAAAAAACAACTCACCAGTATTGGCATTTAATAAGTTACATTCAACTTGGCTTTGATCCTGGTTTTCAACTTTTAGATATGTCACATTTGAGCCTACTGGAGAATTCTCTTTAATGCTCACACTGGAGAATACAACAAATAATGGAAATGGAAATTAGTCTATTTTCTTTAAAAAAGAAAGCTAAACTTTCATATTGTAAAGTGGTAGCGTTCTTGTTGTAAAACGAAATATACTTACAGGAAAACAGGCTGTCTGAATCCAATTTGGCCCCCCAGTATAGTGGTGGGGGTGACACCAATGCTGACATTGACAGTTGTCAGTTTGTCATGTCTCCAGTTGTTGTCTCTAGCCACAACCATAAACTGTAATTGGCAGAAATATTTTTTATTGAAACATCCGTTCATTAAATTTGAAATTTAAATCTGTTATTGTCTAGTTATCAGTTAGACGGAGGGTAAAAAAAGCAGACACTGTCACAAAAAGGTAAAATTTAATTACAGTGCTCTTTTAAATAATTTCTAACAAAATGGTATTGACAGGACATTTCAGACAAACACAAAATGTGGCTATAGATTTTTGTATATAGTAAGAGAGAATCCCAGAACACCTAGCTATAAGCAGTACTATTTGGGAAGGGCACTTATAAAATAGAGAAAAAAAATAATTACAGTGAATGTTTGGAATTCTGTGTTGCTTATCGTTGCCAGTTTTTTGTAAACCGTTCCATCCTGGGTGACACCAAAGTATCTGGATTGTTTATCAGCCTCAGAGAAATCCCTCAGCTCATAAGTAATCTCCGCATTTGGAGTCTGAAAAATGGTACAGGAAGCCAAGTTACCAGATGGGAAGCAAAATTTTCATTTAACTATTTTAAACAGTTTATTTTTAAATGTTATGTGGGTTTGAAAAAAAATATTTTCAAATTTGAAAATTTTATTGTAATTGCATAAAAATGTTTTTTAAGAATCAACCGTTCTAAAAATGTTAAAAATTAAATTGGGAAAAAAAAAACAGTGGCAGAACCTTAGAAAAAAATATTGAATCATTTACTTTATTCTGACTTACATTTTTGTTGAGCTCAATGGTACTATCATTGTCCACAGCAGGTAAAGTTAAGATTGGTGTGTTGATAGCATCGCTGGAGGTGATGTTGGCTAATACGACAGCAGGTAAGAACTGTGGGGCGTACATGTTGCGTACAATGTGCAGTTTGACAAGTGAAACGTCAGATCTTGGATTGATGGCATTGTCTTGAGCTCTCACATAAATCTGTGTTACAAATAAACATTTTCTTAAATAAAGAAATAATCAACATTTTAGTCTCCCCTCTTGAAAAATAGAATACAGTATAAAGTAAAAGGGTTGTTAAAAATCTTGTAAAAAAATTATTAAAAAAGTTTTTTTGAGTCATTTTCTTGAATAAAATAAATTTAGCAGGTTAAATCAATATTAAAATAAAAATATTTATATTTGGTGATGCTTTTTTCCATTAGCTCTGAGAAAAGTAACTTACATCATAGTCATTGGCTGATGTATAATTTGTCAATGGTTTAGTCAAGAACAGCTGGCCATTGTTGGCGCCGATGGTGAAAAAGTCTGTAGCAAAGCCAGAAGTAGGTTGGGGGCTGGTGGCTGTTTGGTTTATGATGGAGTAGGTGATTCTTCCACTGTCACTCTGGTGGATTAGTCAATTGACACATTTTAAACAGGAAATAATAAGACTTAACTAAAAATGTAGAGAAGTATCACAATTTTAAGTAAGATTATTGAACGTTGAGAAGAAACAATAATTAGAAAAGTAAATAGGAAGAAGAAAAAAATTCTGAAATAACTTAAAGCTTAGGAAAAAATTAATACTTAAACCGCATTTACACTTGTTACATGTATACTATACTCGTCTAAAAAGACTTTCAACAAGTTAGCATACAGGTTCCGAAGGAAAAATGTATTCATATAACATTAAATAACTGCAATTTTTTTCCCTAGTCATGTATAGTATACATGTCACAGTGTAAACGCAGTGTTATATTGTTTAATAATAATAAAGGAAGAGAAGGTTAAAGTGGCTAAGACGCCAAAGAATAATCGAGACAACTCACAGATGAGGCGTCTTTGTCTGTAGCTATTATTGTCAACAGCTCGGTGTTCACAGCCTGGTACTCTGATATGTCTCTGGTCCAGAGCCTTTGGCTGAATTCTGGTGCGTTGGGATTTCTTCGGACAATGACTGTGATGGTGGCATCGGCTGTTTTAACTGATGGCTGGTTATCTGATGCTATTACGGTCAACTGGGGGAAAATTATTTTCATAACTGCCAAGGTCTTATTTTGACAAGTTTTTTTTAACAAAAATGTCAAAACTAAATTATTTTGACAAGTTTTTAACAAACATGTCAAAACTATCTTATTTTGCTAATTTGTTTTTGTTTCTTAAATATTAAAATTACCTTTTGCCAATTTTTTTTTAATCATAAATGTGTATTTTTTTTTCATTTAGTGTCTGTTCTTAAAATGTGTTTATGAAATGTGTAAGTAGTAATGTATGCAGAAACCTGAAGATGACTTACAAAAAATGTTGAGCTGGGAGCCCTAAGCACAGACTGAGATAGATAGACTCTGCCAGTGGTCTCGTTGACAGCAAAATACAAGGTATTGATGCTGGTGCGTTGGAGGGAGTAGGTCACAGGGTTCTGAAAAAAAGTTGCAACCAGATGTGAGAACCATTTATATATGAATTAGAACATTTATGAGCTTTGTAATTTATTAAAATTTATCAAATTAGCATTGTAGGATAGTTTAAAATTGTACTTACACCATCAGCCTCTGTGGCCTTCAGATCCACAATGGAGCCCTGGACAGGGTAGTCTTCTGGGATTTCTACTATGAATGTATTGTTGGGGACAAACACTGGGCCGTTCTTGTTACGAGACACATTGATTGTTACTGAAGCGTCTGCTGTCTTTTGTGGTGAGCCACTGTCTGCCACCTTGATTGGGAACTGTTGGAGGGTAGATTTGATACTTCATGAAAAATTGATTTTTTTTTACATAAATTGTAAATTGTCATTTTTTATTTTGTGAAAGTTTGTTTTGTTATTTCACATAAATTTGTGATTGTCATTTTGAAAGTTTCACATACACTGTAGATTGTCATTTTATGAAAGTTTGTTTTCTTATTTCATATAAATTGTAGATTGTCCTTTCATGAAAATTTATATTTATAAATGTATTATTACAAAGATCATGTAGAGGGGACAAGATACAAAATTTGATTTACTGACAAAGTTTACAAAGAGAAAGGAAGACATTTTTAGCAGCTTTCTGCCCCTCTAATGTCTCCTAATTAATTGACACCCACCATGTTGTAAGACAGAACAACAAACAGCAGACTTACACTAGCTAGTAGACCAACAACAAACAGAAGACTTACACTGTAGCTGGTAGTGCCCCTGTCATCCAACAAACTTCTGGACACGGTCAACTCTCCAGTGGTTGGACCCATGTAGAAGTACGTGTAGCTGGTCAAGGGGTTGTTGCCCAGGCGAGATATGGTGTATGTGAGTTCTCCAGACGTACCCTGTTATTACATCAAAGTGTTGACAGGAATAGTGAACTTTATACAAATATTCTTTTAATCAGTCAACAGATAAAATAAAACTCACCTCAATACATGAATTCAATAGATTATTAAAAAGTTTAATCAATAAATGAAACGAATCAATTATTTTTAAAAATGTATCAATAAATAATTATCAAATTATTTTTTTTAAATATACAAATTCAAATAGGTTTATAATAAATCCAATAAAGGATATTAAAAAATATTTTGAAAAGATCAAATTAAATCTTACAGAATCTGGGTCCGAGGCGCTGATCTTTCCAAACACATCTCCCAACACCTGGTTCTCTGGGATGTTGAAAACATAGTTGGTTTGGTTAAAGGCAGGGGAAGATGGATTACGGTCAACTGTAATTCTGATGGTCTTGTAGGCCTGTACAGTTGGATCACTCTGGCGGTAAGCACGAATTCTGAACTGGAAAACAAAACAAACAAAAAAATTAGCCATTGAAATCTTCAATAATAATCTGAATACACAAAATCTTCAAAAGAATTTATAGAAAACAATCTTTAAGATCTATATTGAATTCATGTAAAAAAATAATCCGAATATACAAAATCTTTAAAAAATAATACAATGGATCTGAGAACAAACTATCCAATGATTCTAAATGTTTGTTATTTAAGTGAAAACACTCAATGTTTGGATGACTCATTCTATGATCAGGCATTTCTTACCAGGTAAGATAATGATTTGAGTGGGTCATCAGTGAATGGCTTGACTTGTGTCACAGTGCCGTTATTGGGATCAACAACAAAAGCTTGGTTGGCGAACCCATCAGCCACAAGCTCATACAAGATCACACTCTGAAATACAAACACATTCTAAATATCAAACTCAATTCTAGTTTGTAACATAATTTACTTGGAGTAAAAAAAAGACAGCCTTATTTAAATGCATCACTTGCACAAAATTTGTAAATTGCAGCTTTAATATTTTGTAATTTAAAAAAGAAATACTTGCTTCTGTTCCCTCATATTTGTTTTTTAATCTGCTGGAAACTTTTTGATCTTACTAAGTCTATTCAAGTTTAAAATCTTGTCTTTAAGATGTTTAAATTATGGCAAATTATAATTAAAAAAAAAATGTTTATGAAATAAGTGTTGATGTGGTGACTTGTAAAGAGGACTTACACCACCAAGGCCATCTGTGGCCACTGCCCTCTCCAAGAAGGATGGGACAGGTGTGCTCTCAGACTTCTGGTAGCTGACTGAGCTGGGATTGAAGGTCAGCCCAGCACTCTTGCTGATGGTAATAACCACTTGGGCAGTGTCAGACAGAGGTGGTATGCCTTTGTCAGCCACCTTGATTTGGAACTGAAATAGCACATTTTAAATTATGTTGAAAGTATGTATAAAGTACCTATCTATGCTAAACATACACACATCTTTAAAACAAAATCCATCCAAATTCTTATCACAATCAAGGGAAGGAGTTCATGAAAGTATTCTAATTGATGCAGTTTATCTTAATTTTTCTTTAATATTTTGGCTGATACATTTTTACAAATTTAATTTTTATAATACTCTGAAAAGAAAATAATTTAAAGGTGAAGGTCCTTACTGTGTATGATGAATTCAGATTCTGCAGTGATCTTCTAGCAAAAATATTTCCCATGTTGTCAATGCCAAAGATTGTGTTGGCTGTAGGGTCAACTATGCTGAACTCCAGTTTACCATTGTCAGAGTTAGCTACCTGAAACATACAAAACATCTGTTTTTTTTCAGAGATTTATTTAACTATCTTTTTATAATTAAACCTTTTTTTTTCAAACATAAGTATGACTATTTTACTTTTTTTAAAAAATAAGGATCTATTTATATATCTTTTTAAAAAGCAGTGAAAATGAACTGAGTATGATTAAAATAGTCATACAAATTTGAAATCTGAAATTTAAATGTATTATTTTTCTTATTTTAAAATTACTCTTTAAGTAATTAATTTTTGTAAGTATTTCAACAAATTCCAAGATCTTAAATGTCATTCAAGAAATAAACATATTTTGGTTAGTTATTTGAATTGTCTCTTTGTTAATCATAATTTTCTCTGCTTGTGAAGACTGCTAGCACTTTTTCTTTTTGTAAAAACTGCTAGAACTTTTTTCTGTTTTCTGCTTCTGAAGACTGCTAGAACTTTTTCTGTTTTCTGCTGGTGAAGACTGCTAGAACTTTTTCTGTTTTCTGCTGGTGAAGACTGCTAGAACTTTTTCTGTTTTCTGCTGGTGAAGACTGCTAGAACTTTTTCTGTTTTCTGCTGGTGAAGACTGCTAGAACTTACGTTGGAATCTGGGTCAGTGGCTGTGGCAACCATAAAGGGGAAGTAGACGTCCACAGTGTCTGAGATCTCCCTGGTGTAAGGCTGGTTCTGTGTGAAGGCTGGGGGGTTGTTGCGGTTCACAGTGATGGTGACTGTTGCTGTTGATGTTTTAGGCTGGAGGCTGGTGTCATGGGCCAGCACATACACCTGACAGGTGGAGCACAAAATTTACTCAATAATAAAATTATTATAAATATAATATGGGGGACACGTCTACACAAAATGTAGTGCACATATTTTAAATAAAACTTATTTTTTGTTTGTTTGAAACACTTTTTTAAATTTAGGGAAATGAGTGTGGTTTACAGTTTACAGTGTGTTTTGTAATAAATTGAGTGTAACTTATAGTGTATATGCTTAGTATAAATAAATTAAGCGTAGCTTACAGTGTATGTTTTTTTATAAATAAATTGAGCTTGGCTTACAGTGTAAGTGCCTGGTATAAATAAATTGAGAGTGGCCATACAGTGTATGTTTTTGTATAAATAAATGAGCGTGGCTTACAGTGTAAGTGCCTGGTTTCGCTGGGTCTAGGGACACTCTGTTCTTCACAGTAATCAGACCATTGTAGCTACCAACAGTAAAATAATCAGATGCACTTCTGCTGGAGTCCACTTCATAAATAATGGTATTTTCTGGTGCCTGTCAGAACATTGAGATATTTAGTCAAGAAAATACTTGTGAAATTTTGTTTGAACAATTTAAAAACTAAAAAAAGAATGCAAGCAAGAGAAATTTTTTTTTACCAGTGGATCGCTGTCGGTTGCCCTTACGGTGACAACACTGGTACCAGCAGGGTCGTAATCGTTGATGGTTGCTGAGTAGGTGACTGGTGAGAAGACTGGGGCGTTCATGTTGCGGTTAAAGTTGATGGTCAGGGAGGTCCTGATCACATCAGATGTAGCTTGAATATCATAGGCCTCAATGAACAGCTGTGAAAAAGGTTTTTTTTTTGTTAAGTTCACATAATTTTTTATGTACAGGAAAATCCAGATGAAGAATAAAAATGTTTGACTTACCACAGCATTAGACAAGAATTTCATGGTCCCGTCAGCGACAAGGTTGTTGGTTAAGTACACCTGGCCTGTGTTGGCATCAATACTGAAGAAGTTGACAGCTGAGCTGGGAGCTCCACCATTGAACCTGTATCTGATGTTGGTCTAAAAGAAGAAAAAGTTGATAGTTAATCAGGGGCTGCATGGTGTCAATGGCATGGCCTAGCAGTAGAGCACTGGACTGCTAACCCGAAAGTCTTGGGTTCAAATCCGGGTGCAAGTCAGTCGTATGTCCCTGAGTCCACCCAGCTCTGACGAGTACCTGCCTATTGTTAGGGAAACTAAAAGCAGGTGGGCCTAGTTCTGACCACACCATCCATTCATATGTCTAGGTCACATAAACAGGTTAATTCTACTTCACCTACCCCATGGACTGTCAAGTTCAAAAAAGGAGTTTTTAATTTAAATAGTCTCAAAAGATGATTGGATTGTGGTTTGGTAGGAAATACAGAGCGCAAAGCCTGGGCAGCTAGTAGAGATGAGCCAGGGCCTACATATCTGTCTTTGTCTCTCTATACAGGTGAGAGGATGGTAATTGGTCTGAAGAGCAAGGGCTAAATAGCAATGTAGAAATTATTCTTGAATGTCCACTGTTTAGTACTTTGCAATTTTTATTGATTTAAACAATTTTGAATACCTGATATTGTAGAACAAGCTTTTAGATGCAGCTAAATAAAGGCTAATACATGAACACAAATTCTAGCCAGGTCAAATTTTGTACCTGTTGTGTATTTTGTTTGGTGGCTCGTACTGCCACTGTCACTTCTGTGTTGATGGTGGTGTTGATGTTGATTGTTGCAGTGTAAGGTGCACTGACCCAGGTCAGAGGGTAGACAACATTGTTTACATTGATGGTCACTGCTCTTGTGTCAGTCTTCTCAGGGTTGCGGTTGTCAGTGACTCGAATATCAAACTGAAATAAGATGAAACTTTTGTAAACCTACGTTTGAGGAAAAAGACAACTAAAAGTTTAGTAACAAAGTTAAGTAAAATTGTATACAGATGTAGCCCATTTACATTGTAGCTAGAGTTAAACTAGTAGTGTAGACAGATTTGTAGCTAGAGCTAAAATAGTTGTGTAGACCGATATGTAACTAGAGTTAAAATAACTGAGTAAATAGATTTGTAGCTAGAGTTTAAATAGTTGCGTAAATAGATTTGTAGCTAGAGCTAAAATAGTTGTGTGGACAGTTTTGTAGCTAGAGTTAAAATAGTTGTGTAGATAGACTCAACTGAAATGTTACAAATATACTCACTGTGTAGACAGTCTGATCTTGGAGTGGACGCAACAAGATGATTCTTCCTGTTGAGCTATCCACCATGAATGTATTGCTGACATTGACGTTAGCATTCACCATTGAGTAGGTCAACCGATCCTGTGTAATTTATGCAGAGGTTAAAGATCAGATGGATGAGTTATATCAAAGTTTTATAATATACTTTAACTTTAGTTTTAAAATTCAAACTTCGTTTTGTTGTATTGGGTTGTGGAACTGACATAAAAAAAATTTAACATCAATGCATAATTAATTAGTTTGAAAGCAAGTTACCCCATCAGCATCTGTGGCCCCCACGGTAAGGACTGTGTTGCCAGGGGAGAAGTTGTTGTTGATGGTGGTGCTGAAGGGTCCGTTTAGCACTGGAGCATTTACATTTCTGTTGACGTTCACTGTTAGAGTTTCTGTCTTTCTGTTGTTCGGCCATGCTGCATCATACACCTGGACTGGGATCTAACAAAAAAGAAGAATCGGATTAGCAACAAAATAACAGGAACGAATTTTCTTTTTCTTTTTTTAACACAAAGTTGGGATTTTCCATTGCATAACATCCACATAAAATTAAATTCTACCCATCCTGCCCTCTCCACATGGCTCCATGTGGATATCATAAATGGAAGATCCCTAAACACTTAACATTTGAGTTTGGATATTTGAAATCAAATCCTACCTGGTAGGTAGTTTGTGTGTCTAGCCGTGGAGAATTTCTGATGGTGATCAGACAATTGTTGTCTATTTGGAAAAACAGGCTCACTGGGTTGTTTGCTGCAAGCTCACAAACTATTACGCTCTAAAAGGAAAAATATGCATTAGTCTATATTGAACATACTACTTTAAAATTTAAAAACAAATGTTAACATTCTATTTGAATAAAATATTTTTTTCTCACATATATTTTTAAAAATGTTAACATTCTGTTTGAATAAAATGATATGTGTTCACACATTTATTTTACAAAAATGTTAACATTGTGTTTGATTAAAATGCTATTTGTTCTCACATTTGTATCATTATCTCGTCCAGATACTCTAAAAACTGAGGCCCCAGTGTTGCTGTTCTCATCGATGGTCACTGTAGATGGCAGGTTTGTGGTTTCAGGGTTGAAGAGGTCACGTTTGACAGCCACTTCCAGCAGACTAGTGGATACCTGCTGAGGTGTTCCATTGTCTGTTGCCTGCACTGTAATCTGAGGGCAAAACAGGAGGTTTCTTTCAGTACTTGACAGTTTAAAATAACACCCAAACATTCTCATTGCAGTATAAAATTTTTTTCAATGTTAGGTTAGAGAGGGGAAAAAATTTGTTTTAAATTATAGAAAAAAAAATGAAGACAGATTCATTATTTTAAATTTGAGAGAAATCAAGATAAAATAGTTGAACATACTTGGTACAAAGTTGTTTTCTCTGCGTCATCGGTCAGATTTCTTCTCAAGGAGACCACACAAGTGTTGGGATCCACCTTAAAGAACTCCTGGGCCTTGGAATTGCCAATGATGCTGCATGTTACTTTAGTCTGTGGGAGTAAGTAAGTAGCCCTTGACAAATCTATTGGCTACATGTGTTGTGGTAGCTACCTTATTGGCTACATGTGTTGTGGTAGCTAAAAACATGCTGTAGCTAGCCCTTCACTAACTTATTGGCTACATGTGTTGTGGTAGCTTAAAAATATGCTGTAGCTAGCACTTCACTTATTGGCTACATGTGTTGTGGTAGCTTAAAAATATGCTGTAGCTAGCACTTCACTTATTGGCTACATGTGGTATGGTAGCTAAAAATATGCTGTAGCTAGCACTTCACTTATTGGCTACATGTGTTGTAGTAGCTAAAAACATGCTGTAGCTAGCACTTCAGAAAAAATATTAGCTACACGTGATTATGGTTGTTATAAAGATCATGCAAGAAAAAAATGTAAGCATAGAGGACACGAAAAACTGCTGGCTTAAGGTAATCAACAATAAAACATGGCACAGAACAAATGACAAAATGTCAAACATCTGAGGTACACTCACACTGTCGGCATCTGTGACATTGAGGGGGCGTGACCAGGAGGTGATGGGCGTGTCCACAGATATGCTGACACGGTCTGTTGGTGGGTTGAACACAGGTGAAAATTGGTTGCGGGCAACATTGATCAGCTGGTTGACGCACTGCTTGATGGCTGGGAAAGCTGAATCAGCTGCACAGATTCTCAGCTGCAAGGAAAAAAAAATTCAGTCAAAAAATTAAATTTAAAAAAAAATGTAATTGATTGATTAAAGAATACTTTTAAAAAGCGGCATTTAACATAATATATAAAATAAATCACACAAGTGACAGTTGACATGGTCAAGGACTTACAGTGTACTGGGTCAGCTTGAGTGGGTCATTGCGGAGGTCATTGATGACCTGGATGTTGCCATTGGTGGATGAGACATTGAAGAACGACAAGGCTGGGTAGTTTCCTTCCAAGGTGTAGATAATGCTGCCCTGAAAATTCATTATACAAGGAACCTTAATCCAAGCAGAAATGAAACAGTTCAAACAATTGAAATCAGATCCAGCTAGAGTTGTTTGCTCTTACTACATCCAAAATGAAAATAAAATATCTTTTTGTTTTGTGTATGTAAGCAAACACCTCTGGCTGAAGCAACAGAGTAAAATAATAAAAAATAACATTTAAATAAATGCTGATAACTTTAAATAGTAAAAATATTTTGTTTAACAAGTTTTTAATTAATTACAATATGTCTGGAATGTACAGTAAACCACTCCTCTAATTATGTCACAATAAAGGGAAACAACTCACAGTTGGGTTGGGTTTGCTGGCTGTGACTGTTCCAATGGTTTGATAGTTGGGTACAGTCTCATTTATTGATACAGGCAGTGTAGTGAGGAATGTAGGTGACGTCTCACTGGACACTGTCACACGGACAGTAGAGGTGACAGTTTTGGGGGTGGGATAGCCATTGTCACTGGCCTCAACTATGCACTGAAAGTTGAAATATAAATAAATTACAGCTAATTAAATATAAATTTTTTAAATTAAAAAATATAGCTGTTCCTGCTTAAAACGGTGTAAATATACCTATTACAAAAAGACATAATTTAAAAGTTAGTATTTTAGCAAACTTATAAACTAAAGAGTTACTGACATCAGTAGTTCCTGCTGGAATGGTATTTGGAGAGACGACCAATAGAAATTCACCAGTAGTAGACAGAACCTTGTATCTGTTCAGGCATTCTTGGGGCCCAACTAGTCTGTATGTGATGGCGTTCTAAAAAAAGGGATAAATTAGCTATAAATAATATATATAAATTTTCTTTGTATGGTTTAGGGTGTAGACTGATAGTAAAACAAATCAAGTAACAATTTGATCATTGAAAGCTTTATAAAAATGATATTCTTATATTAAAAAAAAACTAGTGCATTCCCAGGTAATTTGTCAAATATTTAAACATTCCCTTGATCAATTAAATGGCGATTCATAAGCAGTAAAAAATATTTTACAATCAACCTTTTACACAGATGACAAGCATCAGACAATAAAAGCAACAAAAGTTTTTAAAAATGTCGACACTGACCCCATCTTTAGTGTCATTAGCAATAACAGTGACCAGTCTGGTGTACGGGGTCGTGTCCTGGGTGACCGTTGCTGTGTACAGACTCTGGGTGTACACTGGAGGGTTGTCATTTCTGGTCACTGAGATGGCCAGTGTTGCTTGGGATTTGAAGTTGGGTTGAGATTCATCATAAGCGTTCACTGTAAGCTGAAATGATGAATACATACAAAATATAGTCAGCAGTCAGTCAGCTAAAAGAATGAAAACATAAAAATAAAGTCAGCATTTGGTCAGCTGAATTAATGAAAACACAAAAAAATATTGTCAGTATTCACAGTAATCTAAAACCAATAATCCAGGACAGACATTTTCTTGAGAAATTTGTTTCAGGTAAATTTCCTTTTCTTACAAAATTTGTTATGGGTACTGCGAGGTTTCACCAAGACTTACAGTGTATGTTAAATCTTTGAGGTCTCTCAAACTATTTTTCACAGTCACAAGTCCTGTAGTTTGGTTGATAGCAAACAGGTAGGGGGCGTATCCATCTCCAACAACTTCATATCTGACCTGATAAAACAAATTACATACTACATTAGTCTAACGTTTGTTTTGTTGCTAACCATATCTTAATTTATTAAAAAACTAAATTGTGAAGAAGTGATAAATTACATGCTACATTAGTATAACATTTTCTTTATCAATAGCCAAATCTTCATCATTATCATTCCTGTGGACCTCTTGTGCGTCCCTAAGCCTACATTAGCTCCTACTTTATGGAGAAAGTTTCTAAGTGAGATAAACGAAGCTTACATTAGCTCCTGCTTTAGTGTGAAAGTTTCTAATTGAGATAAGCCAAGTTTACATTAGCTCCTGCTTTAGTGTGAAAGTTTCTAATTGAGATAAATGAAGCTTACATTAGCTCCTGCTTTATGGAGAAAGTTTCTAATTGAGATAAATGAAGCTTACATTAGCTCCTGCTTTATGGAGAAAGTTTCTAATTGAGATAAATGAAGCTTACATTAGCACCTACTTTAGTGTGAAAGTTTCTTCTTTCTTCTTCTTCGTTCTTAATTATTAGTGTTGAAGGGGATCGAGATTTATCTGCCAGTGGGTTTTGAACTCGAGACTTTGTTCAAATTTATCAACCATGAGCTTTTTTTTTTTGCCGACTCGACCACGCCTCCAACACAATTAAGCGTTACGTGTCAACTGGTTATGCGCCATTGAGGCCATTGACTCCGATTTCAGCCTGCTTTTCTTTTTGGATTTGCTTCCATAGCCTTTGTCCAACCAAGAACAAACTACAAGGCAGCAGTTGTTTAATTTTTGGAGTTGTCTCTCCTAGAAGAGTGGCTGTCCCCAGCTAACGAGCCTCATCTGCCCGAGGGTTCGAACTCGAGACTTTTCGGTTTAGCAACCATGAGCTTTACCGACTCGACCACGCCGACCCCTTGAAAGTTTCTAATTGAGATAAGCCAAGTTTACATTAGCTCCTGCTTTAGTGTGAAAGTTTCTAATTGAGATAAACGAAAGGCTTACATTTGCTCCTGCTTTGGTGTAAAAGTTTCTAATTGAGATAAACGAAAGGCTTACATTTGCTCCTGCTTTAGTGTGAAAGTTTCTAATTGAGATAAACAAAAGTCTTACATTAGCTCCTGCTTTAGTGGCCAGCATGGAGTAGACAGATGAGCTGATGGCCTGGTTCTCTGGGATGGTCACTGTGTACTGGCTTTGGGAGAAGATGGGCCTCACAAAACGCACGATGGTAACAATCACATCAACATCTGTAGGCTTTGATGGGTTGCCAGAATCTGTTGCTCGTACAACCATCTGAGGATGGAGAGAGTGTAAGGTAGGTAAATCCACATGAACACCCACATGAACATCCACATGAACATCCACGTGAACATCCACGTGAGCACCCACGTGAACCTCCACATGAAAAAAATCCACGTGAACATCCACGTGAACCTCCACATGAACATCCACATGAGCACCCACATGAACATCCACATGAACATCCACATGAACATCCACATGAACATCCACATGAACACCCACATGAGCATTCACATGTGCATCCACATGTGCATCCACATGTGCATCCACACGAACATCCACACGAACATCCACACGAACATCCACATGAACATCCACACGAACATCCACACCAACATCCACACGAACATCCACATGAACATCCACATATTTATAACCCTAACCACACAATTCATCAATAACACAATCAGCAATAATTTATTTAAACTATGAGAGAAAAAAAACATAACTGAGATAACAGAGATAACAGATGAGTGAATGAACTGACCGTATAGCTGTTGGTTGTGCTCTCTGTGAGTGGACGTTTGATAAACATGCGTCCAGTTTGGTCAACATAGAAGAATGACATGCCATCTCCACCATTCTTATCCCTGACTAAAGTGTACTGGATAGTGTCCTGATTGAAAGGGAGAACACTCCAAATTTAAAACAGTTGTAAGGGAGAACACTCCAAATTTAAAACAGTATGAAAGTAAACATTCATTACATTAAAGGGGAAAACAATCCGCATTATAAACAAAAAAGTTAGAGAAGAAAGAGAAAACTTGTAACTTGCCCCATCAGCATCAGTTGCTGCAATGTTGGCCACAGAGTCTTGAGTTCTCTGTGTCTCCGGCACCGTGACAGTGATTTGGGCCTGTCCAAAACTTGGAGCATTGGCATTACGTTCCACAGTGATCAAAACTGTAGCACTGGCTCTGTTGTTTGGTAGACTGCTGTCATAAGCTGCCACATAGAGCTGGTGAGGAGAAAAATTTCAAAAAGGTAAGTTTGGCTTTACTTTAAATTTTAGTTAAAAACATAAATAAATCTTCATTGACACTTAAAATAAAGGTGATATAAAAAAATTCAAACATGTAAGTTCGGCTTTACTTTAAAAACACATTTAAGTTCAAAATATAAATAAAACTTCGTTGATGCTTAAAATGAAGGTGAGAATGGCTATTATGGTTTGCAATTAATTTAACTGTATAATTAAGAAATTGTTTTCAAGACTGACGGTGTATGATGTTCTTGCAACAATATCAGTACGTAGATCTCTGATAACTCTGACGTATCCGTCTGTTTGTCCCACACTGAAGAAGGTGTCACCAGGATAAACACCAGTCACAACATAAGTCATGGTACCCTATACACAACCAAAGAAATAATGCCTACGTTAAAGTTTAAATATTTAAAAAAATTAAATATTTATAAATTTTAAAAATTAAATATCTAGTAATTTCTAAAGACAAGTGATTTTTTTAAATTAAATTTTTTTTTTTACATCTATCTAGGCATAGTTGTGGCAATAAAATTTGTTTTGTAACATATTAGTCCAAGTTTTTTAAAGTACCTGAAGGTTTAGATCTGTGGCTGACAAGCCAGTAAAGATGGTATCATTTACTGGCCGTCTTTCATTGATTGTCACAGTGTAGAGTGCACTGCTGAAGACTGGTGGGTACTGGTCCTTGATCAGGCTTACTGTAACAGGTTTGGTGTCATACAATGGCAGGATCAAGCGGTCAGTGGCCACTACGTTAAACTGGAATATTAAAAAAAAGGTTATGAAATTCAATGTAAATTTTTAAAAAAATTTTATCAGGTATTTCAAAATTATCTTCATTGAAGTGTTTATGAATTATTTAAAGTCTCTCATCCCTCTCAAAATTAGAAACATAAAATATGAAAAAGTTTAAGTGGAGAATGAGCTAAAACAAAATTACAAATGTGAAATTTAAAAAAAAGTTGCAAGTGGAGAATGTGATGAACTAGAAAATTACCTGGAACTGTGTAGCTGTAACAGTACTGACAGATTTAATCAGGTAAATCTTTCCAGCGTTTCTGTCCAAGAAAAAGTAGTCTGCTGAGTTGTCTGCAATTGGTGATAAGGTGTAGAATGGGATGTCCTGAAAATTGAAAAATCAGTTTATAGAGAGTGATATGGGGTATCTTAAAATTAAACAATCACTTATAAAATGCATTTAACAAGCACACTGAATAATACAAATAGTTATTTTATATTAAATCTTTTCAAATAAAATACTAACAAAAATGATAATTAAAATACTAAAAAGGTGAAACAAAAACAGCACTGACCCCATCAGCATCAGTAGCATTGACCTGACCAATGAAAAGGCCAAGGCTGTTTCCATTTCTGTCAACATCAATAGCAAAATTGTACGGTGTGTACTGGAACCTAGGTGGATTCTGGTTATGTGCTATGTTGAATCTGATGACACCGGGTAAACTACGTATGTCAGGCAGGGCTGAGTCAATGGCGTAGATCTCCAGCTATTGAATGTAGCATGTCAGAATTTTTTTTTCAAATGGAACAATTTAAATATTTCATTTCATATTTTTAAATGTCACATTTCTTTGGTAACACAAACGCAATATCAGAGATTTTTTTTTTTAAATACATGAAACAAAAAAAAAAAAAAATTAATTTCGCAAAAAAATTTTTAAAAAATAAAAAATTCTTTATGACTTTAACAACTGTAGGATATAACTATGCAAGGCTTATATGTTCATAGCAAGCAAGATGCTTCCTAATATAAAACTACTTGACTTTAAATACTTACATCATAGAAAGAACTTGTGTCAGTAGTGAGGTTTCGAATGAGTGATATCTGACCAGTGGCCTGGTTAATGCTGAATACTGCTTGAGCTCCTCCCCGACCAACAGCAAAGTACTGGATCTGTCCCTGTTGTAAACATTCATACAGTTCAATAATTGTAACATTCAAACAGTTCAATAATTGTAACAAACATTCATACAGTTCAATAATTGTAACAAACATTCATACAGTTCAATAATTGTAGCAAACATTCATACAGTTCAATAATTGTAGCAAACATTCAAACAGTTCAATAATTGTAACAAAGTACTGGATCTGTCCCTGTTATAAACATTCAAACAGTTCAATAATTCAAACATTCATACAGTTCAACAATTGAAACAAACATTCATACAGTTCAACAATTGAAACAAACATTCATACAGTTCAACAATTGAAACAAACATTCATACAGTTCAACAATTGAAACAAACATTCATACAGTTCAATAATTGTAAAAACATTCATACAGTTCAATAATTGAAACAAACATTCAAACAGTTCAATAATTGTAACAAACATTCAAACAGTTCAATAATTGAAACAAACATCCATACAGTTCAATAACTGAAACAACATTCATACAGTTCAATAATTGAAACAAACATTCATACAGTTCAATAATTGTAAAAACATTCATACAGTTCAATAATTGAAACAAACATTCAAACAGTTCAATAATTGAAACAAACATTCATACAGTTCAATAATTGAAACAAACATCCATACAGTCATACAGTTCAATAATTGAAACAACATTCATACAGTTCAATAATTGAAACAATATTCATACAGTTCAATAATTGAAACAAACATTCATACAGTTCAATAATTGAAACAAACATTCATACAGTTCAATAATTGAAACAAACATTCATACAGTTCAATAATTGTAAAAACATTCATACAGTTCAATAATTGAAACAAACATTCAAACAGTTCAATAATTGAAACAAACATTCATACAGTTCAATAATTGAAACAAACATCCATACAGTCATACAGTTCAATAATTGAAACAATATTCATACAGTTCAATAATTGAAACAAACATTCAAACAGTTCAATAATTGAAACAAACATTCATACAGTTCAATAATTGAAACAACCATTCATACAGTTCAATAATTGAAACAAACATTCATTCAGTTCAATAATTGAAACAAATATTCATACAATTCAATAATTGAAACAATCATTCATACAGATCAATAATTGAAACAATATTCATACAGTTCAATAATTGAAACAAAGTAATTGAAACCTAGTTAAGATCCAATTTTTAAATTTTTATTAAATTAGTACAATTTCGAACTAACCAGAGAGAAAAAAAAAGTAATAGTAAACATTTACCCTAAGGTTCTGATCCAGAGCTGTTACATTAAGTACGATAGTACCAATAGGCAAAGTTTCTAGTAAGTTTACAGTTGTTTGTAAATTGACAAAGTTCGGAGGAGTATCACGGTTAATGATCACAGTCACTGAAATCTGGCCAACTTTTTCTGGCGAGCGATTGTCTGTTGCATACACAGTAAACTGCAAAAGAGAACATTCATAAACATTGACGTACATACAAATGTGTGACCACTGATAAAATTAAATGAGCAATGCTTAAACCACCAACCTGAATTGTGTTTGGGGTGATATCATGCAGTGTTTTTATGAGACTCAATCTGCCAGTCAAGCTGTCAATTACAAAATGACTGAGGGTAACAGCTTCAGTAGAGAGGTAGTATGTTATTCTGTCCTGTAAAAACAAAGAAATACACTTTACAATAACCATTTATCTGTCAACATTTAACATTACTAGACAATAGTTAAGGTCACAAATATTTATATTTGAAGTTTATTCATGTATTTCATGTAATGCTATGATACACCATGGTTATGTAATGCTATGATACACCATGGTCATGTAATGCTTTGTACGTGACTCATGATAGAAAAGTAAATATGGCTGGGCATTGAACTGACCACACAATCCCTTCATATGCAGCGTTCACAGAAATGGATGAAGTCTTTATCTACTCAATTGATTCTAAACACTGAAAAAAATGGATTAGCTAGGAAGACAACAGAAAAACTTACATTATCTGCATCTGTAGCAGTTAGATTAGCTACTGAGAATCCAGGGGCCTCGTACTCCCAGATGTTTAGAGTTGTAGATACCGAGCTAAATGTTGGGGAATTCACATTTCTGCTGACTGTGATAGTGGCATTACAGTAGCCTACCTTGGCTGGATTGCTTTGGCTGTACACTGCCACTTCAAGCTGGAAATTTCAGCAAATTTTATTCAAATTATGGCACCAATCACCAAGAATCTAAACTTAAAACCTCTGTTAGCACAGGTCTAGCTAAGTTATGGCACCAACCACAAAGGATCTAAAAAATTCAGCTTTTATTGTAGATACATTTAGCCTATGATATCCTTTACAGTTAATTAAGAAAGTATAATTGTGCTTGTATGATCATTTTCATGACTAAAATTTAATAAGATTTATGACTTCTATGATTAAATTTTATTTCTGCTGCCTAAATTTAAGACTGTCGTTGTTGCCAGGATCTGAACTTGGCTTAAATCACAAAACATTTACCTCAAACCTGCTGCTTGTGGTGGTGGTGAGAGGGAAGTTGACAAACACTTGTCCAGCTGAGTTAACGTTAAAGAAAACTCTAGCCAAGCCATTTCCGCTGGGTGCGTAGATGATTGGGCTGCCCTTTAAATTTATTTTAAACACATTTTAAACAATTATTAAATAAAAGCAAAACAGTAAGTATAAACATGGTATTTTGGTACATTTTAAAATGTAAAAAATGGGTAGATATGAATGTGCAAACTTACGCCTCCATCTTGATCAGTTGCAACAAAGGTCAGAATTGGAATGGTGTCGTTTACAACAGTATTTTCACTGATGGTCACAGGGATACGCCCAGATGTGCATGAAGGTGCATAAATGTCTCTTGTTATATAAATGGTGACAGTGGCTGTTGCTGTTTTCATGGGGATGCCGGAATCATAGGCAACCACTTGGAACTGAAAGGACATTTTTTTTTTACATTTTGATCAATTTTATTTTTAATAATTAAATCTCTAATAGTTCATTAAAAAAAAACTTTTTTTTTACAAGAATATAAAAAAATAAAAAATAAATAAATAAATAACAAAAAAAGAAAAAGCAACAAAGACTTACTGTATACTGATTCAATGGGGCTAATGTAAGGGACTTAATGGGGTAGATAACTCCTGTGTTTTCATTGATAGCAAAGAACTCAGCAGCTGGTGTCCCTCCTGCCTGTAGCACCATGTAATACCTGACAGTGTCCTGGTTGAATGCAAAACATGGATTCAACTAAGCATGGATTCAACTAAACATGGATTCAACTAAACATGGATTCAATGAATCAATTACATTTTAATAAATAATTTACATTTTTAAATTTAAATTTTCACAATATTCTAAACATTAAAAAAAAATGTATGATGTTTATAAATCTAATAGATAAAATAAGACTTACACTATCGGCATCTGTTGCATTGACAGTAATCACGTTTGTACCCAAATTTATAATCTCACTGACAGTGATCTGATAGTTTGCAGTAGCAAATATAGGACCATTGGGGTTGTGGTCAACAAAAATCACAGCATAGGCCTTGGCTGTAAGACTGGGGTTCTGTACATCGTAACAATACAGATCCACCTGGAGAAAAATAGTTTTACCTAGGTGAGCCCACCAGACAACCAAGTTTAAATAAATAAATTCTGAAAATGAAAAATTCTGAAAATGAAAAATTCTGAAAATGAAAAATTCTGAAAATGAAAAATTCTGAAAATGAAAAATTCTGAAAATGAAAAATTCTGAAAAGTAAAGATCCTCAAAAAGGAAAATTTATTTTAAAAAAAGTTTTACTGTGTAGAAGGCATTTCTCAGTGTGTCCAATGTCAATGATTTCTTTAGTTTGATCTCCCCTGTATTGAAGTCAATTGTAAAGTAATCTGATTCTGGTGCAGAGTACAGCTCAAACTTTATACGCTCCTACAGTTGATGAACAAAAAAATAAAACTTTTGTAAAATACATAAAATGGGTTGTAATATTGCTGTTTTTAAGGAGCCAAAAAAAAGTAATTTAAAACTTTAAATATATGAAAAAATTGTGAAAATCTTTATTACTAGAATAAAAGAAAACTTGTGAACATATTAAACCAGCTGTAATTTACTTTTACAGTGTCCCAACAACTAATGAATAGTTACTTTTACTCTGCCCCTTACAACTTACTGGAATGTTACTATCACTGTGCCCCTACAACTTACTGGAATGTTACTATCACTGTGCCCCTTACAACTTACTGGAATGTTACTATCACTGTGTCCCTTACAACTTACTGGAATGTTACTATCACTGTGTCCCTTACAACTTACTGGAATGTTACTATCACTGTGTCCCTTACAACTTACTGGAATGTTACTATCACTGTGTCCCTTACAACTTACTGGAATGTTACTATCACTGTGCCCCTTACAACTTACTGGAATGTTACTATCACTGTGCCCCTTACAACTTACTGGAATGTTACTATCACTGTGTCCCTTACAACTTACCGGATTGTTTGGTATATCAGGATCTGTGGCATTAGTATCAATAAGTATAGTATTGACAGCCAGATAGCGAGTTATACGCGCCACATATGGTAGGTTTATGAACACTGGAGGCCTGTCCCCTTGGGACCTGGTGATGGTGATGTCAACAAAAGCAGTTCCTGTCCTGCCCCTAGGGTCACTGGCTGATACTGTCAGCTGTTTAAATACAAAGTTTTAAGTTTAAATCACTTGTAAAAGTTATGACATTTTAATGGCTTAAATTCATATTTTCTTTCTCAAATAATACAATCAAATCCAGAAAATTAAAGTTTATTAAAAAGGATAATTGAATTAATTATGTAATTTTCATTATTTTATTAAAGTAGGTTTACAAAATAAAGTCTTACAGTATAAGTATCACTAGCTGTTTTCAAGTTGGCTTTGGTTCGCAGGTTATTTCCATCTAGGAAGAAATAACTCAGGCCAGTGGTAGTAGAGCCGGTTATACTGTAAACCAGCGTTTCCTGTTGATGAGAGACAAAACAAAATACTCTTACAACAGTCATAATAATTGAAACAATACTCAATTTGGGTTTCCATCTTCGTTCTTAGTATTTCTATATTGAAAGGATCGTACAAGAAGATCAACATCCTAAACGAAGAGCATGATCATCTCCAGATTTACAATTTCTCCAAACAATTTTTCTCTGAATGGGGTATTTGGGACCAGAGTCTCGATTGCATCTGTTGGTATAAGCTGCAGTCTTGTAAGATAAATTCTGGTTGATTTAATACAGACAAGCTTGATTTAAACTGCTGTCAAGCACTATCCACACTTACATTATCTTCATCTCTAGCACTGATTGCGAGGATGGAAGTGGCAACTGGAGTCGTGTCTGGTATGCTGACTACATATCTTGATAGGCTGAACACTGGCATGTAAGCGTTGCGTACAACATTAATGGTCACATCTTGGGTAGCTCTTCTGTTAGGGTGTGCACTGTCGTAGGCCTGGATCCTCAACTGCAGTAACAAAATGTATTTGTATTAATATACATTTACTTTTTATTTACTAAAATTAGTATAGAAAATAAAAACTAGCCAGTAAGATAACACTTTTTTCTTTTGCGAAAATTAATTTTTTTAGTGCTAGAACAGTTTAAAAAAAAATGCCAGCTTACAGTGTATGATGGGAGACTGAGGTCATCAGAGGTGAGCAGTCTTTTAAGGGAGATAGCTCCAGTTGTCTGCCCCACATCAAAGAAACTGTCAGCAGGGTACAAGCCTATCAACACATACTGTATCGTCCCCTGCAATGGTGCCAAAAAAAAATAATTACAATCATCATTAACTAATTAGATGCTGCAGTTTTTTTTACCTCCTTTAGTAATTACTTAATTAACCTTGAGCATACTTAAATTCAAAGTGAGGCTAATAAAAGTTTTTAGGAGAATTACCTCAAGGTCACCATCAGTGGCCTGAACTTGACTGACCACTGAAAGTGGGGTGAACTCACTGATGTTTCTGTTAGGTCTGTTGTCAATAAATTGAGGATAAAGGTCAAGGTCTATGGTAATGAGAAGTAGACAGTTGTCACTCTTTGGGTTGCTTACTCGGTTGTCTGTGGCACGGATGGTTAACTGCCAAAAAAAAAAATTATTCTTAGTAAATTCAACAAAGGATTAGCTCATTTTCAATTGAGCAGTCAATACAAAGATATTTATTTAGATGAAACAAAGAGGAACTCACGTTATAGAAAGTAACAGAGGTAGATTCTTGAGTCTTAAATAGCCAGACGTCGCCATTGTTTGGGTTGATGTAAAAAGTTGGATCAGTGGCATTGGGGTATGGTGGTGTAACTCCTGTTATGCTATACTGTACAGCGTCCTAAAATATAAATTTTTGCATTTTTTTATTAAATCTAGTTGTATATTATTCCTTTGTTAAATTAATTACAATTTAGCCATACTTAATAACAAAAATATGAGTCTAAAAATGATACAATTAAATTTAATATTGCATAATCATTTAAAAAATGCAATTATTTTAACAAGTAAATTTACTTTTCTTAACTGTATCAGATAAATTATTTCTTAAATTTTATAATGAACTCACCCTATCCTGATCAGGGGCCATTATGTTTGCAACAATTGAAGGGACTCTCTGGTATTCACTGATGGTAATGCTAGTCCTTTGAAGTCTGCAGACAGGACCGAACTGGTTCCTTACCACCAAGACAGTTACAGTGCCTGTGGCTACTCTATCAGGATCCCCACGGTCATAGGCAATTACATTGAACTGCAAACAGTGTCAAATTTGTAGTTGATGAAAATAATTGAAATACTTTGAAAATCAATAAGGAGACCAATTCTATTAAAAAAATTACATTTCAATGTTTTTTAAAATCCTACTAAAAATGGTACCGTCATTCTATAGTTAGGGAGCAAATAAATTTAAAATAACACATTACTCTGACTTTTATTAAAGTAGTTCATGTTTGATGAAAGTCAGTTCCATGAAGTGTTTCTGAGTGTCATGTAGCGTGAAGAGTTCTATAGAATAAAGAATGAACTAAGAAAAACTCACAACATATGAGGTGGCCACATCATAGAGAACTGATCTGTACAGGGTTATATTGCCGTTGTTTGAATCCATGGTAAAGTAGGATGGTGGAGGGTTAACAAATCCATAATATATAGAGCTCTGTAAATAAAACAATACAAAGTAGGATGGTGAAGGGTTAACAAATCCATAATATATAGAGCTCTGTAAATAAAAACAATACAAAGTAGGATGGTGGAGGGTTAACAAATCCATAATATATAGAGCTCTGTAAATAAAAACAATACAAATAGTGTTTTCATTTTACTGAAGACAAATGTTGCCATTATACATCGCAGGATTATTTAAAACTTGAATAATTGGTGAAAATAATTTCTAATGAACATGTAATTTAGTTGAACTTAGAGGGTCTGAATTCTGGAAATTAATAATTATTATATTTAAAATTTGCATGTAGACATTTCTTATAAAATTGTTGTCACGTTCAAGTAAAATATAAAAACTGTTTTTAACCAGACAAAAGTTATTGTTTAGAAAATGTTATAATATTATGTGTAAAACAATTTAATATAAAAAATGTATAGATTTTTTACCAGTATAAGTTGAGAACTAAGGAAAAAACAAACTCACCCCTGGTGCCATGTCAGCATCTGTTGCTGTCACCTGCACCACCTGCACACCTGGACTGGCATCCTCATTGATTTGTACTCTGTAGTTTTGGATGTTGATAAACACTGGGAAAATGCCATCATATGTGACGGCAATGGTTACATCTGCTTCAATACACCTCTGGGGCCACCCATTGTCACAGGCTCTAACTCTCAGCTAAAGGTTGAAAATAAAATATCAGTTCATCAAAATATTTACTAGTGACTCTCTACTAAAGTTTGTAAATAAAATATCATGCCCATCAAAATATTTACTAGTGACTCTCTACTAAAGTTTGCAAATAAAATATCATGCCCATCAAAATATTTACTAGTGACTCTCTACTAAAGTTTGTAAATAAAATATCATGCCCATCAAAATATATACTAGTGACTCTCTAATAAAATTTGTAAATAAAATATTGAAGTCCATCAAAATACTTACTAGTGACTATTCAAGTTTCTAAATAAAATATCAAAGCCCATAAAGATTTTTTAGTGACCCTCTACTAAAGTTTGTAAATAAATTATCAAAGCCCATAAATTTTTTTTACCAGTTGCAGATGTGATTCTAGTACATTCAAATTAAATAATAGAAACCTGTTTTTACTCACAAGAAAACTCCTGATATTTGAACCTTTGACAGATTTTTTCAAGCTGATCATCCCAGTGATAGAGTCAATGAAGAAATACTCAGAGGGGCCTGAGTTCAGATCTCTCTGCTGAGTCTCGTTAATTAGTGAGTAGCTAATCACATCCTGTGAGATGATGGAGCAGGTCATAGTTACATGTATTTTGTATCAGGTTAGTGGAATTGAAGGGAACATTGCAAAATACCATTTGAGAGTTGTCTACCCTCATGGCTATTTTCTTCACTAGCTCAAACATGTGAGAAACTTGGGTCACTGAGTTAAGCTTTCAGCAAAGGATAGAAAGAAAGACTTTAGTATTTGTGTGATCATTAAGCTACAAGTCAGAAAGAACAATGAGAATAATGAAAAATGGTACACATTAGTTTTTTTTAAAATTTTTACTCACCCCTGGGTCAGTGTCAGTGGCTAAGACCCCGACAACATTAGCGAGAACAGGGTGACTGTCCTTTATGGTGGCGCTGTAGTTTGGCAGACTCCAAACTGGAGAATTCTGGTTGCGTAGAACGGTGAAGGTGCACGTAGTGCTGGCCTGACGGTTTGGTCTCAGAGAGTCGTACACTCTCACAACAAACTGGGGAAAAGTCATAAGTTGTACACTCTCACAACAAACTGGGGAAAAGTCATAAGTTGTACACTCTCACAACAAACTGGGGAAAAGTCATAAGTCGTACACTCTCACAACAAACTGGGGAAAAGTCACAAGTCGTACACTCTCACAACAAACTGGGGAAAAGTCATAAGTTGTACACTCTCACAACAAACTGGGGAAAAGTCACAAGTCGTACACTCTCACAACAAACTGGGGAAAAGTCATAAGTCGTACACTCTCACAACAAACTGGGGAAAAGTCATAAGTCGTACACTCTCACAACAAACTGAGGAAAAGTCATAAGTTGTACACTCTCACAACAAACTGGGGAAAGTCATAAGTCGTACACTCTCACAACAAACGGGAAAAGTCACAAGTCGTACACTCTCACAACAAACTGAGGAAAGTCATAAGTTGTACATCCTCACAACAAACTGGGGAAAAGTCATAAGTCATACACTCACACAACAAACTGGGGAAAAGTCATAAGTCGTACACTCTCACAACAAACTGGGGAAAAGTCACAAGTCGTACACTCTCACAACAAACTGAGGAAAGTCATAAGTTGTACATCCTCACAACAAACTGGGGAAAAGTCATAAGTCATACACTCACACAACAAACTGGGGAAAAGTCATAAGTCGTACACTCTCACAACAAACTGGGGAAAAGTCATAAGTTGTACACTCTCACAACAAACTGGGGAAAAGTCACAAGTCGTACACTCTCACAACAAACTGGGGAAAAGTCATAAGTCGTACACTCTCACAACAAACTGGGGAAAAGTCATAAGTCGTACACTCTCACAACAAACTGAGGAAAAGTCATAAGTTGTACACTCTCACAACAAACTGGGGAAAGTCATAAGTCGTACACTCTCACAACAAACGGGAAAAGTCACAAGTCGTACACTCTCACAACAAACTGGGGAAAAGTCACAAGTCGTACACTCTCACAACAAACTGAGGAAAGTCATAAGTTGTACATCCTCACAACAAACTGGGGAAAAGTCATAAGTCATACACTCACAATAAACAGGGGGAAAAACAAACATTGATCTCTAAACCAGAGAGCTGACTTGTTTAGAGATAGAACATACATGTATTTTGATATAAATTAATGTCTAGTTAACTCACAGTAAAGTTCATATCACGGAATCCGCTAGTCCTGAGGTTTTGAATTAATTGGATAACACCGGTATTTCTGTCGACGCTAAAGAAATTCAGAGCTGGGTAATTTCCAGTGGCTTCATAAACCAGGGGGCCCTGAAATATGGAGTTTTAAATATGGAGATTTAAAATTGTTTTAATTTCATAACAAAAAAACAAGCATCAAGCACAGGAGAGTTCTAGTACACATTTCCCTGAAATAAATTAGCATCAAAATGTGTGACTGTTCACGGAATAACATGAATATGTACCAGCTGTCACTTCATTAAATTAGACATGCAACGAGTTACCAAAGTGACAAACTCACCAAAGTGACAAACTCACCAAAGTGACAAACAAATCAAAGTGACAAACTCACCAAATTGAAAGTATCTGTTGCATTAATCCTGGCATTGATGGGCCCAGTTGCACGATTCTCACTGATTTTATCTAAACATTCTCCACCTGATATCACAGGGTTGCCTGGGTAACGCAGTACCGTTATGGCCACATTGACTTGAGTCTCTTGCATGGGAGTACCGTTGTCCCTTGCGTACGCCAGGATCTAAAATTGAAAAAAAAACCTTACATCACAAGAGCTACGAAATATTGAAACTATATTATAATATCAATATTCAAATTGAGACATATTTTAAAATGTAATTTTGTTCTGTATTGAATACTAAATCATAGTGACCAAGTTAAATAGATACTAGTGTTGTACGTACAGTGTATGTGTCTTTGGGCAAGCCGTAGAGACTCTGCTTGACAAGGATTGAACCTGAAGGTAACAGCTCAAATAGCTGAAGGGCGTCGGCATTTGCTGTGGCATAGTAAGTGACTGTGTCCTGTCAGATGGTTTCAATACGTTGTAACAATTAAAAAACAAAAAAAAATTGATTAAAAACAAAAATTTACATTGCAAACATTTTTAAAAAATTAACTTAATTTCACAGTGCCCTTTACCAGGGAAATAAATCTACCTTGACAATGATATGGCAGCACTGACATTCATTTAAAACAGCATCTGCAGATTTTCCCACCAATCATGAACCATAACTGGGACTGAACATTTCAGCATGGATTAAAGAGTTACTCACCCTGGTGTTGTTATCTGTTGCTCTTATGGTCAAAATGTTCTTGCCAATGGGTTCAGTTTCATTGATGGTGATGGCATACGAGGTTTTTTCAAAAATTGGAGCGTATTCATTACGGCTGACTGTGATGTTGACCATTTCTTCAGCAAAGTCATTTGGATAGTTGGGGTCGTATGTTCTCACATAGTACTAGAAGACAGAAGTCATTTGTTAGTTGGGGTCGTATGTTCTCACATAGTACTAGAAGACAGAAGTCATTTGTTAGTTGGGGTCGTATGTTCTCACATAGTACTAGAAGACAGAAGTCATTTGGATAGTTGGGGTCGTATGTTCTCACATAGTACTAGAAGACAGAAGTCATTTGGACAGTTGGGGTCGTATGTTCTCACATAGTACTAGAAGACAGAAGTCATTTGGACAGTTATAGAAGACAGAAGTCATTTGGACAGTTAAGGGCTGATGTTCTTTTCTATAGTTGTAAATCATGCTACATTTACTAGCTGTAAATTATGTTAATTTTAATAGTAGTAAATCATGTTATATTTAATAGTTCGGGATAGCAGTTGTCAGTGGACAATAAAATATTGGACCATACAAATGAAAGAACTGACCTGGTAGTTTGTGAATGTGCCAGCCAATAAACTGTTGACTAATGTAATCGCAGCTGTGATTCTGTTGATGTCAAAGTAGTAGGCAGCAGTGGTGTTGCTTATTTCCTCATACACCAATGGGGCCTGAGAGCACATAATAATAGTAAAGCTCTCATCACATTGAGTAAAAATCAATTCGCAATTACATAGTTAACTTTAATTTATTTATAAGCTGACTAGACTTTAAAAAACAGATTTCTCTCAATAAGATATAACACATACAGTTTAATTTTTTATAATCATATTACAGTAAATATGAGAGTAAATAAAAACATTCAATAAGCTTTGACGTACAGTCATATCTTGATCAGTGGCAGTGACAGTGTTGTAAACATTACTGCCAGTTGCCAGGTTTTCTGAGATTGTTGGCACATTGTATGGAGTCCTTTGGAAGATGGGAGAGTATTGGTTTCTTCCCACTGTGATGGTCAGTGTGAAGGAGCAGGACCTCTGTGGTATGCGATTATCTCTTGCCACAATAGTCAGCTGAAAGTCAAATTAGAGAATAGTCACTGAATAGTGAAACTACCACTTTAAGGGTAATGGTAAATTAAAAACATGTAGCAAAAGTATCAAAACAATTCCAAAGTTTGTAAATTAGGGACAAAACATGCAGCAAAAGTATCAAAACAATCCCAAAGTTTGTAAAAAAGATAAAATCAAACTAAAGAATTGTAAGAAAATATGAACCAAAAGAAAGAAAACAATTTGAATAATTGTAAATTTTAAAAATAGAAACTAAAATATTACTAAAAAAAGAAATGTTAATGCTGTTAACTCACAACAAATGGTGTAGTCTGCCTCTGTGGATCTAGTGTCAAACTTTTCAACACAGTCACACGTCCCAGCAATGGGTGAATGGCAAAATACTCCAGAGGTTTCTGATCCACAGCTGTAGTTTGGAATGAATAGGTCACAGTATCCTGAAAATGTTAATCAAACATGTATGATCATCACATGAAAACTAAACATTAACATAAATAATCTGTTTCGGTTTAATAATTAGTTTCAGTTTAGCAATTCGAAAAGTCTGGAGTTTTTGATATGCAACAAATTCTGTCTACTCACTCCATCTGAGTCTGGGGCTGATGCAGTGTAAACCAAATAACCAATGGGCTGCAACTCTTGGAAGCTTGTTATGGTGTTGGCTGGACAGCTTGGGCCACTGGGATTGCGATTGATACTTGCTGTCACCGTTGTTGTGCCACTGAGGGATGGTCTGGCATCATCGTACACAACCACCACTATCTGAAAGGGGGAGAAAATTTGAAATAGATAAACATGGCCACCACTATCTGAAGGGGGAGAAAATTTGAAATAGATAAACATGGCCACCACTATCTGAAGGGGCAGAAAATTTGAAATAGATAAACATGGCCACCACTATCTGAAGGGGGAGAAAATTTGAAATAGATAAACATGGCCACCACTATCTGAAGGGGGGGGGGAGAAAATCTGCAATAGATAAACATGGTCACTACTATCAGAATAGGTAAAAAAAATATTGGCAATAAATAAACATCTTTTCGCATTCATGCCCAAGACACGTAGGGCAAATGAGCTGGGTGGACTCTGGGACATCCTACTGACTTGAACTCAGATTCAAACTAAAGACTTTATTGTAAGCAGTCTACCTCTCTACTGCTAGACCATTAATAAACATGGTTAACTAAAAAATATAATTATAATTTGTATTAAATAAATTTTTAGTTCATGGATTATTAAAAAGTACTCAAAACAGCATGAATAAATTAACAACTACTTCCCACCTCATAAACAAAGTCATTGTCTGGCTTAATGTCCTCTCTGAGGTACAGGGTCCCAGTGCTAGTTGGGCTGTTTGAAGTTCTTCTAACCCCAAAGTATCTTGGTGACGCAAAGTTACCAATTATCTTGTATTGAAGATTTCCCTAATAAAAAAAAAGAAAAATTTTGTAGTTGCGAGATTTGTGTAGAACTTTGCATAGGATTGGTAAAAAAAAAAGCCATATTTTTTCAATTTATCTTTAAAAAAACAACAGAACAGCAAAGGAATTACAACTTAGCTTTGAATATCTTACCACACGGTCTTGATCAAAACCATTGACAATGAATTCACTAGCTGTGGTGGCATTGAAAGCATTTTCCGGGATATTTGACCAGGTGTATGCTGCTGGGAAGAAGTAGGGCGCCAGGTCAGCAGCCCCCAGGTTGAAGGTTACTGTCACTGTACAGGTTTTTGGTGTGGGGTAGCCCTGGTCACTCACTGAAACTGGGAACTGAAACAACAAAAGGTGAGATGCTAGACCAGTCTTAACTATCTCCATGACTGAAGAGTATTAACCTGTGGCAGAAATACATTATAAACTGTTCATGATAGAATTTTAATGATAATTATTTAAAGTTTGAAAATATTAAAAGAGATTGAAGTACTTTAAGAATATTTAACTACAGAATGTTACCAAGCATGAATTTTCTTGCAGAGGACTTACTGTAAAAGATGTAAAGGTAGAATTGAACAGATTTTCTATCAGTATAATATTCCCTGTGGTTGGATCCACATAGAAGTATTTGAGATCCTCTGCATCAGGGCTAGTCATTGTGTATCGCAGAACATCCTGGGGAGAGGTTCATCTTAATATATCACACTGTATACACACTTTATAAACCGTACATATTTTAGTTTTTACTAAATTTACATTTTATTGGTTAAACTTAAGTGTATTTTTTTTTGTTTATTAAAAAAAGCTTTTTTTTTAAATAAATTTTATAAGATAAGTTTTTAGTTGAAGTAATTTTCACATAGAAATCATAAAAAAATATTGGAGCAATCTCCTTATGAGAAGTTAAATAAATGTTCAAAAGATTGTCATACATTGTCAGCATCTGTAGCCCTAACAGTGAGCAGAGTGCCCCCAATTCTGGAGTTGATGTCTAAAGACACAGGGTTGACTGAAGTACAGACTGGTGAATTAGGGTTTCTCTCTGTTGTGACAGTCAAAGTTTTCTCGTCGTAGCTTGTTGGGAATTGGGAGTCAAAAACTCGGAACCTCAGCTGAAAATTTTAAAATTTGAAATGTTCACTTCATAAATAAATATTGGAAATTTTCATAAGTAAAAATCAAAAAGGTCTGTAACTTACAACTAAAAATGCCTATAAATAAACATAGTCAAAATAAACAAAGTTCTAAGCAACACATACTTAAAGAGGGAAATACTTTTATCATGGCAAATGCTATAAAAGGGTAAATTGTGGGATGAAAGAAATAACCTGGACAAAGCCTGTGATCAAATTACCTGGTAGCTGGACTGTCTCAGAGCGTCTTCTTTCAAACTTCTGCTCAAGTAAACGTCTCCTACAGTGCTGCTGCTTTGTCCCACATTCACCAAGGTAAAGAAATCAGCATAGCCAGACACAAAAGTGTAGGTCAAGTTTCCCTGGGAAAGAAAATAGGAAAGTTATTTTAGGCTAGGTCTACACAGCTTCAAAGATAACAGCAACAATATTCGGAATTATTCCACAGCATGATGTCATTAAACATTATTCAGTGTTATAGACTGAAGTCATTCAATTAAATCTAGACAAAATTCTGTCTGATGCATGTCATTTAACTAACACATCCCCAAAAATAATATTGTTCTACTATTTGACACATTCTTTACAAGGCCAAATAAAGATAAGAGAAATATATACATAAATAAATTGAAATATTTACCTTTAGATCATCATCTCTGCCTCGAATAGTAAATATTGATGTAGAAGCTAGCGAGTTGATGGGTACATTAACAGTTTCAGGGATATTAGTAAACACAGGGGCTCTGTTGTCTCTAATTATATTGACCGTAGCAGTTGCAAACCCATTACGAGTTGGTGTTCTTTGGTCTGATACTCTTAGTTGGATCTAAAAATAGAAATTTTTTTGGTCAAATTTAGTTCATTCTTAACAGTAGCAGTAAAAACTAACTAAAGGCCAATAATAATAATAATAATAATAATAATTATAATAATACTAGTCATAAATTCTGAATAAGCCCTGTTGAATTTCTTAAACAGTGGACAATAAAGCATAATATAATTATTAGTTTTTAAAATAAATATTTTTATTTTGTGAGCATGCACCTAAGAAAAATAAACCATAAGCTGATGTAGTATTAAGAACTGAAGAGAGAGACAAACTTACAATATCCTGTGTCTGGGTGTCGTACAAAACAGATTTCTTGAGCCTTATCCAAGCAGTGTCTGGGTTTATTTCATAGTAAGTCTGGGCTCTGGAGTCTCCAATTATATCAAAACGGAGGGGCGTGTCCTTCAAACAAGTTATTACAATTAAAGCATTCAGTAGAGCTCTTTAATGCAAGCAGAATAAGTTTTAGGAATGTTACTATAAAAGCAGATTTGTGAAATCAATAGAATTTGGGTCACCGCAAGTTTATTTTAGTAATGTTCAAATGAGTATACACTTACTCCATCAGCATCTGTTGCTGTAATGTTGGTGAAGAGTACGCTGCCTTCAGGCTGAGTGGCATAGATGGTTGTGACGTAGTTGCGCAAGTTAAAGGCTGGGTCATTCAGGTTTCTGGTCATTATGATAGACACAGAACATGTGGTCCGTGTGTTGGGGTAGGATGAGTCGTACGCCACAACCCTCAACTACAGATGGCAGAATAAAGCATTTCATTCAACAGTGCTAGCCTTTGTCTATTTTAAAATGAGTACAGATTAATTTATTTAGTCTGCAATGAGTAGCATACAAATATATAAAATTTAGTTAAAAATATTTATGCAAACAGTTTATAATCCTATATTTAAATAAATTTTCTAAATTGTAGATTGTTTTGTCATACATTGTATCCGGAGATCTTATCCATACGTAGGTAAGCGATGTCTTGGACCAAGACGTTGGCCGTGGCCTGGTTATTGGCGCCTGGTGTGGTGGATCCCAGGGTAAAGAAAGCTGGTGCTGTGCTGACACCTGTCACTTCAAAAACTAGCCGGCCCTGCAGAACAAAGATTATTTGATATTTTTGGGAAACATCAGTTGAATGAGTTTATGTCACAACAAAATATTTATTGACATACCCTCAAGTCTCCCATAGAATGAATTTATGTCACAACAAAATATTTATTGACATACCCTCAAGTCTTGGTCTGTGACTGAGATTGTCACAACAAAATATTTATTGACATACCCTCAAGTCTCCCATAGAATGAGTTTATGTCACAACAAAATATTTATTGACGTACCCTCGTCTTGGTCTGTGACTGAGATTGTCACAACAAAATATTTATTGACGTCCCCTCAAGTCTCCCATAGAATGAGATTGTCACAACAAAATATTTATTGACGTACCCTCGTCTTGGTCTGTGACTGAGATTGTCACAACAAAATATTTATTGACGTACCCTCGTCTTGGTCTGTGACTGAGATTGTCACAACAAAATATTTATTGACGTCCCCTCAAGTCTCCCATAGAATGAGATTGTCACAACAAAATATTTATTGACGTAGCCTCAAGTCTCCCATAGGATGAGTTTATGACACAACAAAATATTTATTGACGTACCCTCAAGTCTCCCATAGAATGAGTTTATGTCACAACAAAATATTTATTGACGTACCCTCGTCTTGGTCTGTGACTGAGATTGTCACAACAAAATATTTATTGACGTCCCCTCAAGTCTCCCATAGAATGAGATTGTCACAACAAAATATTTATTGACGTACCCTCAAGTCTCCCATAGGATGAGTTTATGACACAACAAAATATTTATTGACGTACCCTCAAGTCTCCCATAGAATGAGTTTATGACACAACAAAATATTTATTGACGTACCCTCAAGTCTTGGTCTGTGACAGAAATTGTTGTGATCACTGATCCATTTTGACTGTTGTCATTAGCTGCTGCAGTAAACAAAGCTTGAGAGCACTGGGGGGAGGACCTGTCTCGCAGGATGTCAATGACAACATTTGAAAAGCCAAACTTTTCAGGTCTGCTGTTGTCTCGAACTTGAACTCGGAACTAAAAGATTTTAAAAATATTTTAGAAAATTTTATCATATACAATTTTGGAATGTCATTTATTTATTATTTTAAAAAAATTTAAAATACAATTATTGGAATTATTAGTAGATGTATTTTTAAATGTTTTATTTAATTGAACTTTGAACTATAATTTACTTTATATTACATCTGTGCAAGGAAATTTGAAATTTTAAAGTTAAATTGACTGTATAAAAAGTAACAAAATAGATTTTATAAAACAAGGATCTGATAAATGTATGTATTCATACAAGTCTGAAAGAACAGAATATGAAAAAACTACTTCAATTATAAAAAAATTCATAACCCTGCACTAACTTTTAACATTTATTTTATCAGCTTATCTTGATTTTTTGAAATGTGTAAATAAATTGCAAGAAAAAATACGAATAGTTTAAATATGTAATTAGCTTGTTGCATGATGATTCAGGACTTAATCATCATATATGTAATAAAACATTCTACAACAACTTACTGAGTATCTGTCGATGGTGGTGCCAATAAGTGATGATGTCAGAGAGATTACTCCAGTGCGGGGGTGGATAAAGAACACAGAGTAGTTCCCAGAGTTTGGAACAAACGAATACTCAAGTACATCAGTCTAGAATAAATGAACACTCAATACATCAGTCTAGAATAAATGAACACTCAATACATCAGTCTAGAATAAATGAACACTCAATACATCAGTCTAGAATAAATGAACACTCAATACATCAGTCTAGAATAAATGAACACTCAAGTACATCAGTCTAGAATAAATGAACACTCAATATATCAGTCTAGAATAAATGAACACTCAAGTATATTAGTCTAGAACAAAAACAGTTGAAATTTGATACTTTAGTAATCATACACAGCTTTGTTCAATATAAATTCTCATTTGTTTTGTTTAAAAATCAATTTTTTAAATAACTTCAGATAATTGAAATAAAATGACACTGGGTTTTAAAGTAGAAAAAAAAAAGTTTACCACATCACTGTCAGTGGCTTGTACTGTCAGGATACTGGACCCAATATCTGTAATGTCAGGGATAGCTCTGTTGTAATCTGTTGTACCAAAAATGGGTGCATATTGGTTGCGTGAAACATTGATTACGACTGTGGATTCTGCTGTCTGTGTAGTCACTCCTGCTTGGCGGACAGCTCTTACAATCATCTATAGAGGAAAAAATAAATCATGCTCTATACAAAAACATCAAAATAAATGCATACGTTTTAACTCGTACTACATGGATTGTAAACATCTTGATATCTCAGAAACAAATAGAAAATTATTTTGGTTACTTCCACACTTTCTTCCCTTTGTTGATTGCTCTTTGATAGGGTAATTGGATTGGTATACTTATTCATGTTAACTTATATAATTTTGACAGATCTATTGTCTTAAGTGTAAAAAAAATGGAAGCTCAATGCTCCTTAAGGTTTGTTTTTGAATACGTTAAAAAGAGATAACTTACAGTGTACTGCATCTGATCATCATTTTGCAGAGAACTGATGACAACAACCTGTCCAGTACCGCTCTTCAGACCAAAGTAAGCTGTGGCTGGTGGATACCCAACTACACTGTAAGTCACTGAATCCTAGTAGTGAGAGAGAGAAGTCACATTAAACTTAGTTACTGAAATGCTTGAGATTTTTAAATATGCATAAGAATTATTTGTAATTACATACAACACTTGAATATAACTGGATATAATACATAAAGAATGTAATAACTTAAATGTAATTGGATATAACTTATAATTAATGTACTTATTTAAATGTAACTGGTATATAATTTAGAATTGATGCAGTAGCTTGAATGTAAAAGTGATCTGACTTACAGAGGGGGAGGCTACAACAGTTCCAAGCACTGTATCATTAGGAGCATTCTCATTCACGTCAAAGGTGTAGTTTGGAACAGCCAACGTGCCCGAGTCTTTGGTTATGATCACAGTGACGACTGCTGTTGTGCTCCGAGATGGTGTCCCCAGGTCATAGGCTCTTACTGTGATCTGTATGAAGCAAGAGTTTCTTAACTTTAACACACGTTGGGAAGGTAGGGAAGATTCTTACAAACAACATTATTTTTATCTTGATCTAGTGTCTGATCAAACTGTCATTCCTGTATTACAACAGGGTAAATTTTTAAAGTTTGAAGGCCCAAGTCATCAGAATAGATCAAGACAAATTTAAATAGAAATTATCATTATTTAAAAAAAATAATTAATAAGCAATTGCATTATTACATTCCAAGTTTTAAAAAAACAAAAAACTTGTACAGTTTAAAAATGTGTCTTTTTTTGTTGTCGGACCTACTTTGTCAATGGTATTACTTTTCAAATTAATTTGGAAATAAGAGTTCAAATAATGTGATACACACTTATTTAAATTTATAGATTACTTAAGTCAATAAATGTTTAGTTTTTGTAGTTCAAATCTGAGCCAGTTTCTCTTACATTCATTCTGTCGAAGTTGACCAAATTAGTGCTGTTTATCAGGGTAATTATGCCAGATTCTAGACCCAGGCTGAAATAGTTGATGTTGTTGATGGTGGCGCCACTGACAATTTCATAGCGTACAGTGCCCTCTGGTGTCTAGAAACACAGAACATGCAGCAATTATAAAAATCCTTCAAACAATTTATAGTAACAGTTTGGGTATTTTATAAACTATATATAAAAATAAGTATAAATTTCATTGTTATTTATAAAACTCAAAAAATAAAATAAAGTAGGAATAAAAGAAAAACATTTGCTTACATTTGGACCATCTTGATCAGTTGCAGCCAGCTGGGTAATGAACCGGCCATAGGATGCTGTGTATGGGATGTACTCAGTGACACCATTGAGCACGGGTGTGTACGTGTTGCGTTGGACTATAATATTGACCACAGAAGTGCTGGAGAGCTGGGGTATTCCACCATCCACCACCTGAGCTCGAACCTGATGGAGAAAATACACTGGCAACATTTTTCAATAAATCTCAATCAATTTACACATCTGTCATTTGCAAAACTTCACTTATTCTTGAGTACACCACCAGTCTTGGAGGTTACAAGTCAGAGCATTATTTCAATTTGACCATCAGGTCTGACTGATATTTTACGAATGCTTGAGTTAGAATTTAAGTCTGATAAAGAGTTTTAGGATTAAAAATCTGATACTGTGATCAAACACAACATAACTCCAGAATATTAAAACTTGTATTATTTAAGTTATATCTGTTCATTCAAGTGTTAACAATGTGAAAAAAGTTTTTGTAATAAGTTTTTTAAACTTTTTTAAAAAAGTGTCTAACCGTGAAGCTAGAGATCAAAGATCCAGGGAGATCAACTCCAGCCTTAAGGGAGACAACACCATTTTGATCAATGCTAAAAAACGAGGGAGCATTTCCATCTCCAATCAGACTCAGGGTGATTTTGTTGAAGGGGTCCTGTAGACAAATGAAGCAAACATTTATTTCCTTTTATTAATTTATGTTTTCTTGTAGCTAAATCGTTTTATTTTAGAAATGTGCACATTCCATTTTTTAATCTTTAGAATTCAATATAATTATTTTAGAAATGTGTACATTCTATTTTTTAATATTTAGAATTCAATATAATTATTTTAGAACTTTGTACATTCCATTTTTTTAATCTTTAGAATACAATATAATTATTTCTAGTGAGGGAAAATATGTATAAAAAAGCAAGTTTACATCTTTGTCATCATCCCTTGGTGTAAAAGTGTAAACAGAAGTTCCCTCTGGCTGGTTTTTGGATATTGTTATGTTGGTGCCAGAAGTAGATGTGAAATACGGAGCCGTGTTTCTGATCACAGTGATTTCCACCTGGGTAGTGGACAGTGCGGTCTGTGGTGGTACACCCCTGTCTGTGGCACTGACATTGGCCTGCAGAAGTATAACAATGTCCATACTCAACAGTTTTATATAAATTAATAAAAACTAGGCTTGGAGAAATATAACAATGTTTGTACTCAACTGTTTTATATAAATTAATAAAAACTAGGCTTGGAGAAATATAACAATGTCTGCACTCAACTGTTTTATATAAATTAATAAAAACTAGGCTTGGAGAAATATAACAATGTTTGTACTCAACTGTTTTATATAAATTAATAAAAACTAGGCTTGGAGAAATATAACAATGTTTGTACTCAACTGTTTTATATAAATTAATAAAAACTAGGCTTGGAGAAATATAACAATGTTTGTACTCAACTGTTTTATATAAATTAATAAAAACTAGGCTTGGAGAAATATAACAATGTCTGCACTCAACTGTTTTATATAAATTAATAAAAACTAGGCTTGGAGAAATATAACAATGTTTGTACTCAACTGTTTTATATAAATTAATTAATAAAAACTAGGCTTGGAGAAATATAACAATGTTTGTACTCAACTGTTTTATATAAATTAATTAATAAAAACTAGGCTTGGAGAAATATAACAATGTTTGTACTTAACTGTTTTATATAAATTAATAAAAACTAGGCTTGGAGAAATATAACAATGTTTGTACTCAACTGTTTTATATAAATTAATTAATAAAAACTAGGCTTGGAGAAATATAACAATGTTTGTACTCAACTGTTTTATATAAATTAATTAATAAAAACTAGGCTTGGAGAAATATAACAATGTTTGTACTCAACTGTTTTATATAAATTAATTAATAAAAACTAGGCTTGGAGAAATATAACAATGTTTGTACTCAACTGTTTTATATAAATTAATTAATAAAAACTAGGCTTGGAGAAATATAACAATGTTTGTACTCAACTGTTTTATATAAATTAATTAATAAAAACTAGGCTTGGAGAAATATAACAATGTTTGTACTCAACAGTTTTATATAAATTAATAAAAACTAGGCTTGGAGAAATATAACAAAGTCTGCACTCAACTGTTTTATATAAATTAATAAAACCTAAAACAAAGCCTTTATATGATAGTTTCTTGAAAGCAGCATATCACAATTATAGGACTTAATAAAAGATAATATGAAATACTAAAATAAAGACGTTTTAGAAGTATATTATAAAATAGTTTGGAAAGCATGAATTCCATAAATGCAGAAAAACAACTGACTTACACTGAAGAACTTTACGTTTCTATCTGGGAAGTACACCTGCCAGGTTTTACTGTATACACTGCCAGTGGTTGGATTTATGGCAAAGTACTGGTCAAACGTAGTCGAGGGGCTTGAAAGTGCATAGGTCACTTCATTGTTAGGGGCCTGGTGGTAAAAGATCAGGTAAGAAATTAAATTTTTATTAAATGTTGATTCACAAGTGTTAAAAGTAACAAAAACTAAACTGTTATTAAATGTTGATTCACAAGTGTTAATAGTAACAAAAACTAAACTGTTATTAAATGTTGATTCACAAGTGTTAAAAGTAACAAAAACTAAACTGTTATTAAATGTTGATTCACAAGTGTTAAAAGTAACAAAAACTAAACTGTTATTAAATGTTGATTCACAAGTGTTGAAAGTTACACAAATTTAATTGTTAAATGTTTATTTACAATTAGTATTGAAAGAAATAAAAACTTAATAGTTAAACGTTGATTCAGAAGTATTAAAAGTAAACTGATGCTAAATGTTGACACAGATATGTCAATAAAATGTGAAGATCATTCACTGAAACTATTGACAGTAGGATACAATGTAGAAACAAAACAAAACTTGTGACAAAACTTACAAATGTGTCATTATCAGTGGCTGTGACAGACAGAATAGTTTCTCCAACAGGTTTTATCTCCAGTATTGTCATTGTGTATCTGGAGTTGGTGAACACAGGTCTCTGCAAATTTCTTACCACATTGATGACCAAAGTCTTAGTATCAGCCAAACGAGGGGTACCCCTGTCTAGTATTTGAAGTCTCAGCTGAAAATATCAACATTAAACAGCTTTAGCTTGTTAATGTTAGAGAATTTATTAAAAATTACTTTTTAAAATTCTAGTTTTCAGGATTAACTTACAGTGTATGACGTCTGGGAGTTTGAATCCAGTGATTTGGTCAGGGTGAGCGCACATGTTAGGGGATTGAGGGCAAACAGGTCAGTGGCAGTGGAGTCTTCAAGCAGAAGATACTCGTACAGACTGAATGGAGTCTGAAACACACAAATTATTTTCACTTTACAAAATGACCATTTAAAATTTGTCTGGACTTAGCAGCATTTCTATTCAAGGCGCTTCAACTCTCAGACTGACAGACGGGATGAAACAAGTTGTGATATTTTATAATATATGGTGAAGATGACAACAAACTTAGGTTACTTAGATAAAATCAGGTTACCATTAGAAATTGATGATTGAGTTACTAAAGGTAATACATTATTTTATAATTATATGTTGTGAATAGAATTTTTAATGTCAGATAGGTAAAGTAGTTGAAGCAACAGTTGTAGTGTAAGGGGGGCGGGGGGGATGACATATGTCCCCGGGCGCCGACCTTAGGGGGGGCGCCAAAATGGGTTGGAAAAAGAAATTGAAAGTTTGAGGGGGGGGGGTGTGTGCAAATCGAAAGTTTGAGGGGGGGGGGGGGGGTGCGAATCAAAAGTTTGTCCCCGGGCGCTGGGAAGGGTCGCTACGCCTCTGGCATCAAGACAGGTGAGTTAAGCCTGAAAACATACCTGGGTGTCAGGATCTGATCCATTGCACCTGTAAACTTCAGAGTTGACAGCCTGGTTACTATTGATTGTGATGGAGTTTGGAGTTACTGTGATGGATGGAGCATGGTTGCGGATAACATTCACATTTAGGATAAATATTTCACTCTGAAGTCCTCCATCATCGCGGAGCATGAACTGGACCTGTAGAAGATTAAGATATAGTTCATACATTACAGAAAAGTAAACATCTCAATCAATTCAAAATAAATTTCATGTGGTTTTTATATTTTTTTTTAACAAAGTAACAAAATTGAATTTGTTAAATTTTAATACCTGAAAAGACAGATTTATGAAAGAAAGTATGAACTATCTTAGAAAATTGATTTTATAATAATTTCAAACATAAAATTGAATCAATCAGCCTCATACAATCCAGTGCTAATTTTTCCAATGTTCTTACTTGATAAGGATCCCCTGTCCTACCCAGCAGAGACTTGCTTAAATACACACGTCCACTTGTGTCCAGGTAAAACAAGTTCTTGTTCAGACTGTTGGTAGCGAAGTCATAATATCTTGTTGAGCCAATCTGTAGGAAAGTTTAAAGGGAGAGAAATTTAAAAACATATTTACTCAATCTTTTAGGTGTAAGTGGTGACTTAACCCTTTGAGCCCTGGCCTCCCTAACCTAATTTCTCCTATTTCCTGAGCTCCCAGACCCAAACCGATTTTTACTTATCTGCTTCTAACTTTGCCTATAACTTTTGAACCGTTTGAGATAATCAGACCAAATTTGGTATCCAGACTCAGGATCAAACAACAATGCAGCAAGATTCTGAAATTCTTTATTTTTGTTTTACAATGTATGAACAGAACAATGTATATAAAACGAACGTATAATTATTGTTTTGATAAAACATAGAAGAAACCAATTTACATTTAGTAATTGTTTTGTTATTATTGATACCTGGCCATACTAGTTCAACACCAGAAGTCCACTGTTGTATGATAACTTTCAAAACAGTTATCACTGCCGGACCCGATGCAAAGAAAAAATTCGCATGTTTTGCACCAGTAAACATTCTTTTTTCGTTTCGGCAAGTCTTTGTCCTTGACACCACGTGCATCATAACGTACTTGAACAGTTTCATTGTCACTGTCAATTTCAATGTCACTGTGTTCAGTCTCAAATTCAACGTCACTATCATCACAATATAGACCAGGAATATTATCTTCTTCATCAGAATCAATAAGTAGTTGTATTGCCTGAGATGCAGTCATTCTACTTCTTTTGTTGATATTTCGGTCTTTTGCTTCATCTTTTGCACCAACTTTAAGTGATGAAGTCGACGGCTGTAGCTCAGCTTTTCGTTTCGGCGGCATTGCTAGGAAATGTAAACACTTTCACTTTTCCTAAAAATCAATTTTTAAAATCATGATCTGCACTCAAAAGACATATGCGCAGTTTTAGTCAGTCTTCCGCTAATTATATTTAATTAGACGGTATACTGGCCGCTAGGAATATGACGCTAGATCATCGGGCCGGAAAACCGGCTTTTCGGACATATATGCCTAATGTTGAAGCCGGTTTACCGGCCTGGCGGGCTCAAAGGGTTAAGAAGGTGAATACGCAGTTTTAATTTAACTCCCCTGAGATTAATTTATTTAAACTCTATGGTTTTAACCTGAAACTAAAATGTAGATGGACAAATGAGAAAGCTATCATACACCAGCTAACTCTCCTGAGTTTAATTTATTTAAATTTTATGGTTTTAAACTGAAACTAAAATGTAGATGGACAACTAAAAAAGCTATCATACACCAGTGTCCTGATCAATAGAAACTGAGCTGAGGTTATAGAGTGAGTCTCCTGTGTCTTGAGTCTCCAGAATTGTGATGTTAGCTTGGTTGCTAATCCATCGTGGGGGGAACAGATCTCGCACGACATTGACCGTCAGTAAACTGGAGGTAAACTCATCACAGTAGCCATCCCATGCTGTGAACCTCAGCTAAAAATTCAAAAATTTAGTTAAGGAGATTCGAATTTTAAACTGAATGGTAAAGGCAGTTTATTGTATAAAAATATACAATAGAATAAAGTATAATTTTCAATAATTTTCTAAAATTATATATATTCATTATTCTTATTATAAAAATGCTAGTATAAAATTTAGAGGATGAATGCTGCCACAATGTAATCTATACTTTTTATCTAAGATAAAAGAATATATTAAATGTTGTGTAGAAAGCAGGGTGGTGGGGGATGGGAGGATTAAACAGTTGACTGAGTACCTGGTACTGCATGGTCGTGTCACTAGCCACGCTGGGTAAGACAGTGAGAGCACCAGTGGTGATGTCAAAATTAAAGTAGGCTGCCATGCTATTGTCATTGATGAGACGCAGGGTCACTTTGTTGTATCGTGACTGAGAAAAAAATTTGATTTCAGTCACAACACAAACTTATAATCTGGATACAGCTTTGATTTCAGTCACAACACAAACTTATAATCTGGATACAGCTTTGATTTCAGTCACAACACAAACTTATAATCTGGATACAGCTTTGATTTCAGTCACAACACAAACTTATAATCTGGATACAGCTTTGATTTCAGTCACAACACAAACTTATAATCTGGATACAGATTTGATTTCAGTCACAACACAAACTTATAATCTGGATACAGCTTTGATTTCAGTCACAACACAAACTTATAATCTGGATACAGATTTGATTTCAGTCACAACACAAACTTATAATCTGGATACAGCTTTGATTTCAGTCACAACACAAACTTATAATCTGGATACAGCTTTGATTTCAGTCACAACACAAACTTATAATCTGGATACAGCTTTGATTTCAGTCACAACACAAACTTATAATCTGGATACAGCTTTGATTTCAGTCACAACACAAACTTATAATCTGGATACAGCTTTGATTTCAGTCACAACACAAACTTATAATCTGGATACAGCTTTGATTTCAGTCACAACACAAACTTATAATCTGGATACAGCTAGGTTAGCTTTAAAGAACAGTATAAATGAACAAGTTTCAAACCTTGAGTAATTAAAATAATATTTAATAAAATTAAATTGAGTTTTTAATATTTGATAACAGTTTTTGCTATAGAGCAATATATCAAAAGATGATAAACCAATACTAACATCTAAATCAGCTTTAGTTAAATTTATAATGAGCTTTTTATTATTTGATAACAGTTTTTGCTATAGAGCAGTATATTAAAAGATAAACCAATACTAACATCTAGATCAGCATCGTTAGCTCGAACTGTGAACACAACTCCTGTGGTGTTTTTATTTATGTTAATTGTAGTAGGCATGTTGGTAAATATTGGACAGTTCAAGTTGCGGGTGACTGTGATGGTGACATTGGCTAGCCGACTTCCTATCAAAGATGGGTTACCTCCATCATATATCTGGGCCATCATCTGAAAAAATTGTGACTTTTTAATAAAATTTATAATAAGTTTGAAATTTTAAAATTTCTTTTAGCAGGTCTATATCTAACAATGAAAGTCGAGGTTTTTTATTTTTATACAATTAATTGTTAAATTTTATTTAAGCTGTTTTGATGTACAAGACTAAATGTTGATTGAAGTTGCAAAATTATTTACAAGTCTAGAACTGAAGTAGACACATTCTGTCATTAACATTTTTTTTTTTTCAAAATTTTACAAATGTTTAATATAAATAATGAACTTGACTGATTAAAAAATTCTAGCTTATAAAAACTGTCAATGCCAGAAAGAGCAAAGCGTAATCAATTAATTTTTTAAATGAGCTCACGGTGTACACTGTGTCCTTTGAATCTAGCGTTAGCTGACGATAAGCAAACACTTGACCAGTTGCATTGACAGTGAAATATGGATGGCTAGGTAGTGGACGGAAGTAATAGTCTTTCCAAGGAGACTAAAAATAGAAATTTGTTTAAATGAATAACATGGTTTTTAATACATTCAATATGTGAAAATTTAGTAAAATTACAATTTTGATGTTTAATTTTCTTAAATTTTTCAAAAAATTTCAAGAAGATGAGAGTGAATGGAAGACTTACAGCAGTATCATTATCTGCACCTAGCAATGTAGTGCCAATAACTGTCCCTACTGGTACATCCTCGTATGTGTTAAAAACATAAAGAAACTCCCGGAAATATGGTGGGTTGAGGTTGTTGTTGACAAGGACATTTACTTCTGTTACGTCTTGTTTCCTTGGAAGGCCGCTGTCTTGAACTAGGACAAATATCTACAGAACACAGGAAAATCAAGTCAATTATTGACTAGGATATGAGTGAAAATTTAAAAATACCAAGTCAAAAATTAGCAAGAAGTGCACAAGGCATTCATATTTTATTTGACATTAATAGAAAATTTTCTTTCATCCCCTACTAAACATTTTTGCAGTGATGAGTCATTCAAAATGCCTCCAATATTACCTTTAGGTTCTGAATGCTGATGCTTTAAGTTATTCAATAAGACAATGAAATAGGCCTCCAATATTACCTTTAGGTTCTGAATGCTTATGGTTTAAGTCAGGGGTCTCCAAACTTTTCAGTCCGAGGGCCACATTAACTATCAAATTTCAGTGGGGGGGGCCAGTTTCTTCCAGGCATGCTGTGATTTTTCTGAGCAAAGTTCCTCAGCCATCACCAACAAACGTTTTTTTCCGTGGTCAAAAAGATCTCAGCGGGCCGGATGAGAGGACCTCGCGGGCCGCAGTTTGGAGACCCCTGGTTTAAGTTATTCAATAAGACAGAATGAAATAGGCCTCCAATATTACCTTTAGATTCTGGATGCCTGTGTTAGCAACTGAGGTTGAGAGGACGACATTGACATCATTGTTGTTTATTCTTGTGATGGTCAAGTAGGGGTTACCGTTTCCTCCACCCACTACTGAATAGGTCAGGGTGCCAAATGGATCCTAAAAATAGAATTGTACATTAACTGTAATATTTAAAGGTATGGTTTAAATAAAGAATCAAAAGAAATAAAATCCAATGCTAAAATAGATCTAGTAATTTTTAAAATCATACACGATTAGTACTCTTGTGTTGATGAAAAACTTACAACAGGGTCTGCATCATTGGCACGGATGCGGCCTACAACTGTGCTGACAGCGTTGTTCATGTCAATGTTAAAGTTGTACGTCTTCTGCTCCCAGATGGGTGGGTTGTCATTGCGCGTGACATCAATTGTTACTGGTGATACCGCACTTCTCAGTACAACGTCACCCTTATCATAAGCACGCACTGAAAACTGTTACAGGAAAAAATTGCCAGTTTGTAAAATTAGAATACTGAAATTTTTTTTCTAAACAGAGAATTTCAATGTAAAAGTAAAAGTTGGAAATAAAAATAATTATGGGATTTTATGAAATTTTAAATTATTATTAGCATCTAAAGTAGATGAGTTGTTTTTATTAAAATTATACTTATTGATCTGAAAACCTTTAAATGTTATTGAGAATAGACATGAATGTTGTAAAATAAAAACTTTATTTGTTCAGGGGATCAAAGAGTAAACAGTATGAATGAGAAAAAAACCTACCAAGTACTGGCTGCTGGTACAGGGTGACACCAGTAGACTTCTCTTGGCAAAGATGTAACCGGAGGTTGGGTTGATGGCAAAACAGTTCAGACTTCCATCAGGTGTTGACCGGTCCAGGAGCTCAAACTCAAACAGGTTGTTGGGGGGCTGGAGGAAAGGGGGGTATGTAATACAATGATAGGGTATAGCAGCATGTGGTGAGTAATACAATGATAGGGTATATCAGCATGTGGTGAGTAATACAATGATAGGGTATATCAGCATGTGGTGAGTAATACAATGATTGGGTATAGCAGCATGTGGTGAGTAATACAATGATAGGGTATATCAGCATGTGGTATGTAATACAATGATTGGGTATAGCAGCATGTGGTGAGTAATACAATGATAGGGTATATCAGCATGTGGTATGTAATACAATGATTGGGTATAGCAGCATGTGGTGAGTAATACAATGATAGGGTATATCAGCATGTGGTATGTAATACAATGATTGGGTATAGCAGCATGTGGTGAGTAATACAATGATAGGGTATATCAGCATGTGGTATGTAATACAATGATAGGCTATATATATAGGGTATATCAGCCTGTGGTATGTAATACAATGATAGGGTATATCAGCATGTGGTGAGTAATACAATGATAGGGTATATCAGCATGTGGTATGTAATACAATGATAGGGTATAGCAGCATGTGGTATGTAATACAATGATAGGGTATAGCAGCATGTGGTATGTAATACAATGATAGGGTATATCAGCCTGTGGTATGTAATACAACAATTGGCTATATCATCATGTGGTATGTAATACAACAATTGGGTATATCAGCCTGAGGTATGTAATACAACAATTGGCTATATCATCATGTGGTATGTAATTCAACAATTGGGTCTATCATCATGTCATATGAAATACAACAATTGCTATCTAAGCATGTCAATGTTCTATAGATCTTTATCTATAGTTTGTATTAACCAGTATTGAATGCAGAATCCCAGTAATGAAATGGAACATTTTAGTTAATTAGAATTGTTCGAGCTATACTTGCGCTTAATTAACCCTAATAATATGATTTAGCATATTAACCCTAACATTATGAGGTACCATATTAACCCTAACATTATGAGGTAGCATATTAACCCTAACATTAAGAGGCAGCATATTAAACTTAACGAATGTAAAACAATAAAAGTGGCAGTCTGAAAAGCTTACCCCTGCATCAATATCTGTAGCATTGACATCAATGATGGTATCCCCATAGGGCTGAGTCTCTGGAATTTTCTGATAGTATGAGTTCAGGTTCAGAGCTGGTGCATACTGGTTTGTGGAGATCGTGATGGTTGCAACAGTCATATTGCATAAATTACCACCATCACAGACTTGAATACGGAGCTAAGAACAGAATTTATTGTTAGAATTATACACAACTGAATTTATTGTTAGAATTATACACAACTGAATTTATTGTTAGAATTATACACAACTGAATTTATTGTTAGAATTATACACAACTGAATTTATTGTTAGAATTATACACAACTGAATTTATTGTAAGAATTATACACAACTGAATTTTTTGTTAGAATTATACACAGCTGAATTTATAGCTACAAAATACTTAAAGATTACTAGAGGCTAAAGAAATATGATAAAATAATTAATAAATACTGGAAAAGGCTTTGTCAAATATTTCTATGGGCCACAGAAAAATAAAAACAAATTTATATTTATTGGAAAAAAAGGCTAAAGAAAATGACAAAGAAATTTACTCTGAAAGGACTTCCAGTGCCACTTCCTATTGCGTTTGATATGCTGATGTTTCCATTGGTGCGATCTATAACAAAGCGTGTTTCTGCGCCATCGTCTCCAATCAGGTTGTAGCTGATCACGCCAAAACGGTTGGTCTGGAAAATTATTTTTTGCAAATATTTTCAATTTAAGTCTGTGCAAAATACGGTTTTAAAATTTAAAAAAAAATGAAATGCTTTGAAAAAAATAATTTTAAGAGCAGTGGCTGAGAGTAAAATCTAAACAAAAATTGCGCTCATTAAAAGAATGTGACATAACGTCTGAAACAACTCACGGGTGGGTCATCATCTCTAGCCAAGGCTGTGAGTACAATCTGGCCTGGGGTGAATGATGCCAGGTTTCTGACATAGGGATAGTCAGGATTTGGTAGGAAGTACGGGTAGTGGTTGTTGCGTATGACAATGAAAGTTACGTAAGCGTCTTGTTCTGCACATAGTGGCTCAGGAGCTTGGTCACAGACACGGATTTGTACCTTAAATTATACGTGAACATACAGTCATTGGATTTGTACCTTAAATTATACATGAGCATAGTCATTGGATTTGTACCTTAAATAATACGTGAACATACAATCATAGGATTTGTACCTTAAATTATACGTGAACATACAGTCATTGGATTTGTACCTTAAATACTACGTGAACATACAGTCATTGGATTTGTACCTTAAATAATATGTGAACATAGTCATTGGATTTGTAACTTAATACATGAAAATTCAATCATTTGATTTGTACCTTACATAATGCATGAAAATTCATTCATTGGATTTTTACCTTAAATCATAAAGTTTGTATTTCATCAAAATATAATGTACACTCATTGGATTTGTAAATTAAATAGTTTTCATTTCATCACCGGGGAATAAAGTTATTGAATGTAGGGAATATAGAGTAAGTGAAAAATTAAAATTTTTTGGATACTTACAGTAAAGCTGTCTGGTGTTTGTGGCAAGGTGAGGCGGTTAATGAGGTAAATATTACCCAGATAATCAGTGCTGAAGTAGGTGTTAGCAACTGCGTTGCCAATTTGTGTGAAGATAATCTGGTTGTATGGTGCCTGTGGGATTAAAAACAAAACATTTATTTCTACAACATTTTTGTGTATTTTTTTGTAGTTTCAAAAAAAAATAAACAAAACAAACAAGTGTACAGCTGTAATAAAAAACTAAGACAAAAAAAATAAAAAAACAAAACACTAAAACTAAAAAATAAAGAAACAAACATACTCTAGCATCCGTGTCCACAGCTGTGACCCTGACATTGACTAAGCCAGTGCTTATGTCCTCAAACAGTGTAATAGTTTGGTTTCCTGTGGTGAACCTTGGCCTTTGTTGATTGCGGTTTATATTGAACAACACTGTTGCTTCATCAGTTAGAGGTGGCGTGCCACCATCTACAGCCCTTATTTCAATCTAAATGGGTTGGTGTCGAGAATGAATATATTTTATTTTGACGTTCTTTCAAACTTTTATTATAAAGGATTTTATATTTCTGGTTCATACTTCCACCTTTCAATATATATATGACTGGCACTTTCTCTCACCCTTATACTATATCAAACTTCACTATCTTAGGATTTAGCTCAAATCTGGGCAGATTAATTTAACTAACTTTGGTAAATCAAAACGGAGAAATTATATTCATAACCTTAGGGTAGTGCTCTTATTAAATTCACTTTTTAAACATATTTATTTAATTATTGCTTAATTTGATTGACTAATGAGAGATTTTGCACTCACTTAAATAAAACTCACTTTATTTCTAAAGCATTGAAGTGAAGCGAATGGACTTACCTTATAAACTGCGTCAGTTTTATCTGCGATATTTTGATTGAGAGTAATTGCACCAGTGAGGCTATTTATAGTAAACCATGATGAGTAGACACCATCAGGGATGATCTCATATCTCTTCACCTGGTATCTGGCCTGGTTAAACACAAGAGGAATAAATGTTAAAACACTGTCGCCACAGGTGATATTGTCACTAGAGGTGACACAGCCACCAGAGGTGACACCATCGCCACAGGTGACACTTACCACAGGTGAGAAAGGATGAGTTGGTTATAAGTTTACTAGGACCTGTGGTTTCAAACACAATTACAATAAATGACAAAAAAATATTGAAAATGTAAGAAGTAGCTTCAGAATCAAGAGAGATTTGGAACTCTTGTCACATATTTCTTATCAAATCCCAAATGAGGGCTACTATATTAACATTTTTAACACTGCCTGAGTAAAAATCTTACTTGTGTATCTGCATCTGTTGCAACAATGCCTGTGGTCAAGGAAGTGGATTGTTGAGTTAAGTAGCTGATGTTGTTGACTGTGTAGACATCTTGACTAAAGACAGGGGGGTTCAGGTTGCGGTAGACATTGACAGTACAAAATACAGAATCACTTCTGCCTGAGCCATCAGTGTTGGTTGCAAATACTGTGAACTGTGGAAATAAAAGTGATAGGGACAATGTCCAATGTTGTCTAATACAGGCTAAACATTTCATTTTTAAACTAGAGCCATTGTGAAATTACAATCTTAATTACTGTATCAATGTTGTCTAATACAGGCTAAACATTTCACTTTTAAACAAGAGCTATTGTGAAATTACAAGCTTAATTACTGTTTGAGTATTGAAAATGTGTATAGATCCTACAGGGTATAAATCTAATTATACTGTAAGAGTTCTTTTTGAAGCAATTAATGAATTATTCAGCAAAAATTTTGGTCAAGACAGGGCAAAAGAAAAAACTGAATGAATACTTACAGTGTAGGTCATTTTGTTTGAGTTGTCTAGCCAGAGTGGCAAGTTGACATAGACATCCCCTAGCTGGTCAATAATGAAATAACTTCTGTCTGCCTGTGCAGTAAACTGGATACTCCATGTGACAGCTTGCTGAGGACCCTAGGGTAGTTCACGCAGTTTTAAATTTATAATATAATTTCAATACATTGATAACAAAGTTCTCAAGGAACAACTGTAGGCAACAGATATTGTCTTAATTACATTAATATCTACAAAGAATGTTTAGTTATTTAGAATTTCATCATCATCTTTTCTGGTTTATGCACGAGACTCATGGGGCAGATGAAGTAGAGTTCATCTATTTCAATGACCCCTGCATATGAGTGGACAAAGGGATATTCTACAGACTTGAGTCTGGGATGCAAACTCTAGACATGGGTTGGCAGTCATTAGCTCTATTTAAAATTTACGTGAAGTTATTATCATAATTTACTTAAAACTAAAAAGTAAAATTAAACCTTGTTAAATAGTTTTTCTAGCCATTATTTAGAAAATAAACAGTTTTGTATTACAACAAAATTCAATTTTTATTTTGAAGAAAATTTTCAAGCAACTTACTGTTCTGTCAGCATCAGTGTAATCAAAGTTGAAAATGGGGGATGAGATTGGATCATCCTCAAAGATTGTGATATTAGCTGTGGCTTGGTCAGGGGTTATAACAGGGTTGTTTAAGTTGTAGCTGATATTGAACTGGACGAGTGTTGTACTGCTCAAACGAGGGCTGCCATAATCTCTGGCCACTATGCGAACCTGGAGAGTAATTGCCAGTTTGTTGTGATTGACTGTTATGGTTTAATTATGCATTAATTTAGAATTTGTCCTGCTTTACAAGTTGAGGTTTAGTTTACTGAGCTGGTCTATGTCAATTTAGGTTTAGTTTACTGGGTAGGCCAACGTCAGGTTTAGGTTTAGTTTACTGTGTAGGCCGATGTCAAAAGTCTAAGGTTTAGCTTACTGTGTAGGACAGAATCAGAAGTCTAGGGTTTAGCTTACTGTATATGCTGGAAGGTTTCCATTTTGTAGAGAACTGAACAGAGTGACAACACCTGTTGAGTTGTTCACTGAGAAGAAGCTGAGAGCTGGGCTGTCTCCTATTGCTACATATTCAATATCTCCAAACCCAATTTCCTTGAAAGAAAAAAATGTTTTAAAAAATCTCGTAAAGGAAATAAAATAATTTTTAAAAAATTTCTTAAAAATATTTGATGTTTACAAAAAATGAAAATTGCATTTAAAAAGTAATTTAAAAATTTTTTTTTAAATTAAGCCACACAAAAATTGTTTTAAATAATTAAATTATATAGAAATTTAAGATTTATTAAAAACAAAATAAAGTAAATTCTAATTTTCTCATCATATAGGAAACTTACAAAAGTATCACCATCAGTGGCATTGACATCAAAAACTATTGAAGGGAAGCTGTTGGTCTCAGGCAGAGTGACAGTGTAGAGAGGGCTTGGGAAAACTGGTGTAAAGTCATTTCTAACAAATGTGACTGTTCCAATGGCCACGTTTGTGCTGGTTTTAGGAGGAATGCCATCATCTCTGACACTAAACTGGAACTGTTGACCAATAGGAAATATTTACAGCAAACTTTAAATAATTTATTTAACAAACTTATTTTTACAACTTATGATTTTTTGGATATTTAATGTTTTTAATATTTTAATGCAGTTTTCTGTATTTAGACAAACCTGGCATTGAGTGATTGGTCTAGAAAGATAAAGGTCACCAATGGAGCGGAGGGTGTCAATAGAAAGACTGAAATAATTGTTGCACTCTGCTGGAGTTGCACTTGAGACACTGTAGATCAGGTTTTGCTGAAAATAAAATTTGTTAGATCCTTCAGTTTCACTAATTCACTAATTAAATTTTCAAAAATAGAGTAGTTTTAATAAAATATTAGATGTCTTAGTTCAGCAATAAAAACTTGGATGTTAACACAAGTATAACTATTTCATTTAAAGTCAAGTAAGGTAGAGAGGGTAACAAGTAATCAACTAAATAAAACTTACACCGTCATTATCTGTAGCTGAGAGAGTAAACAAACTGGTGCCGTATGGTACGTTCTCATACACCTGCGTGTTGTAGGTGGTAGTCACAAAGCCAGGAAAGCTAGGGTTACGATCTATGTTGATTGTCATCGTTGCTGTGGCTCTGACGTTAGGTCTGACTGAGTCATAGGCAACCATACAAAGCTGAGGAGGTAGAAGTGACACAAGTATGGTTAAAGAAACATCGTTTAGTCAAATTTAGTTTAAAAATACAAGTCAAAATTAATATCAATAATTGTAGAGGAAACAAAATACACAAAATGTAGGTAAGTTAAAGAAAATGTATTAAGGTACCAGGTATTGGGTGCTTAGGTCAGGAGTAACACTTGATCTGAGAGTTATCTGCCCTGAGGTTGAGTTCAGCCTGAAGTAGCCTGGAGCAGACAGCAACCCACATGTGGCTTCATAAACAAGTGACCCCTGAGGAATTGTAACAATGAAGTGTAGTAGTTGTTAACTACATCAAAAAATTTAACAAGTCACAAATGAGTGTAGTAGTTGTTAACTACATCAAAAAATTTTACAAGTCACAAATGAGTGTCAAAAAGACTTAAGTACATAAAAAATACAACCAAGAGGTTCTAACATCTGATGGAGACCTAGCAGTTAATAATGACATGTATAATATAATTAAGTATCTAGGGTGGGGAGGGTAAAGACAGTAAATAATAATGTAATAAAAATCTCTAGGGTAAGACAGTTTGGTGATGCTATTACCAAAGAAAAAACAATCACTCTCTTGCAAGGGAAATTAATTTATTTATTGTCATAGAATTTTATTTCTTACCTTGAGGTCAGGATCGACTGCACTGACTGTGAAGACACTGCTGTCTACAGCTGTTTTGTAAGATATTGAAGCGGTGTAGGTGTTAGGATTGACAAAATATGGAGGCTGGTCGCCTACAATGCTGATTGTTACAGAGGCAGTGCCTGACTTGGGGTTGACAATGGACTGGTCACTGACAATAACTTGGAACTGGAAATAAAAGATTACATTTTGAAATTTAGAGATAGCAACTAGTCTTATAAAGTAAAACAAAGATGGCATCTAGTCTTATAAAGTAAAACAAAGATGGCAACTAGTCTTACAAAGTAAAACTGATTTTTTTTTTGCATTCTTATCAAGAGATTATCTTCAAATTATATTGTTGAATTAAAATAATAATGATGTAGGTGCAGCTACTCACAGTGACAGGGTTGATGGCTAAATTAGAGAGGGATTTAGCAATGGAGATCAGGCCAGTTGTTGAGCTGACATAGAAATAATCAGAGCCAGGGGTGGGTGCTACGACTGTATACAGAAGTTGGTCCTGCAAATCATGTTAAGTTACAAGTTTAAAAAAATATATAATATGTTGACATAATGTTCTAAAAAATTTAGAAAAAAAATCCAATAAGTAAACTATACCCCATCTGCATCAGTAGCACTCATCTGTATAGCTGGGGTCCCAATGTAGTCGTCCTTGTTGACAGTTGTGACATAATTGCCATTCAGTGGTGTGAATACAGGCCCATTCTGGTTGCGTTGTACTGCGACTGTTACATCGACATAAGCCTCTTGTGTGGTTACTTCAAATGTTTTCACAGCTTTCAGTCGCAACTGAGTGATAGAAAAAATGTAAACAATGTTTAATGGTGGATTTCACAAAGGCCTTTATGCAGTTAATTAAATATCATCACAGTGATTTAAAAAACCCACAGAGGACAATGATTAACTTACTGTGTAGAGAGTTCTCTTGGATAAATCTGTACGTAAATCAGTCTTGACAAAGACGGCTCCTGATACTGGATCAATGTCAAAGTATGTTGGTCCTGTGTCATACCCAACAACACTGTACCTGATATTAGGCTGGGAAAAAAATTTATTAAAAATAATTTGTTTGCTGCTTGAATTTTAAAAATAAATACATTATAAAATAATTGGAAGTAAACTAAATTTTTGTATTCATCAATTCAACTTTAAAAATTATAATGTATGAAAATTGTATGCTTTTATTTACTTCCCTTTCAGTTAATGCTTATTTAAAAAAAAACAGATTATTTCAAATTAATAATAGATATACACATTTTTGTTCAATAGTACTGTAAGTTTGCTAAAAAAAAAATGGAAACTAGTTTTGAATTAACCAAAAGTAAGTTTAATGGCAGCAATAGAATACATTGATCTGTTCGCTTTTGTAATTCTTCTTATTAAAAAATCCTATTTTTACAAATTTAGTTAACTGAAAACATAAATGTTTTGTTGATTTAGTGGATTACAAAATATATCCAATAAAATAAAACACTAACTGGAGGTTGAGCAGACGCTGATAAGACTGTAGTATTGATTGCAGTTGTTTCTGGAATAGATGTTGGGTTAGCAGTTATCCTTAAATCAGCCGAGTCTGTGAGGATATTTATCTGGACACTACATGTGCTGGACCGTGATGGGAATCCTCCATCTCTTGCCACAACTCGAACCTAATGCAAACAGGAAACGAAGAGTGAAATAGCTTACATTTTACAAATCTAAATAAATTATTAAAAACATAAAGTAAAAAAAATCAAAAAGTAAAATCAAAATTTTAAAATCAGTTGATATTGAAAAAATGAAATCTAGTGGTTACCAGGAATCCATTAATATTTCTAGAAGGAAGACTGGCTTTCAGACTGATAGCAGCAGTGATTGGATCTATCTGCACATACGTCTGTGGAAGTAGGTCACCCACTAGGGTGTAGGTCACTGTGTTCATTGGAGCCTGGAAAAAAAGATTTTGAATGGTTAAAAAATATACATGCTATCCATTTTAAAAATATGGTTTACTTATTTTTAAAAACTGAATAGGCTACTGACTATTGTGTCACTGTCTGTAGCAGTGAGGGAAGCAAAGGACACTCCAAGTGTTTGGTTGTATTGTATGGTGACTGGTCCTGGTGTTGAGCAAACAGGGGCGGCCAGGTTTCTGTCCAAATTCAACACAACAACAGCTGTGTCATTCAAAGGGGGGCTACCACCATCAACCACAGTAATAAAAACCTGAGTAGGAGCACACAAAAATGCAAACATTAACAACATATTTTTGTTTATAGTTTAAGGGTATTATCATGTTAACATAACCAAATCAAACTTATGTTAAGAATTAAGCTAAAAAAAAAACCCATCTGAATCATATTTATATACTAATAACAATTAAAGCATTAATTCTGAATAGTTGTAAACCTGATTGGATTATGCATGCAGCCTAAAAGGCATGTTCTGGAAGATGCTTAGGTTAACATTAATTTTCTTTTACATGAGGTGCAACAAGATATTCATTACAAATAACTTAGCTGATTTTAAAACCGGGATACCTGTATTTATTCTTTATAAATCATGAATAGCAGTACTCTTTATGATAACTAACAACATGGTGTGGAACTATCCATTTTATAAAGCATTGACTCACAGTGTATTTTACATCCCTTTCTAAAGCCATGTCTGCTGTGTTTTTCACCAAAATTTGATTGGCTTGGTTCAGGGCAAAAAATCTGGCATCTGACCCTCCAGAAATGTAAACAGTAATTTGGTTGAATGGAATCTGAAATAAACAGGAAATATTATAGAGCATTAAGTACAGCTGTGAGTAATATTGTACAGATATCATTGTTTCATGATAGCCAGAAATAAAAATAGATTAAACAAAATAAAAATGGGTTCAAAATATTTTCAATATGCTTACATCAATATCATTGTCTGTGGCGGTGTAAGTGGCAATAACTGAGTTTTCTGTGATGGCCCTGCTCACATTGGCCACGTAAACATCCTTGTCGAAGCTTGGAGCAGTGTTGTAAACAACTGTGATGGTGGCTGTAGCTGTGTTGGTTGCACTGCGTGGGGGAACACCTCTGTCAGTAGCTGTCACTGTGCACTAAAAAGGTATTTTTAAAAAATATTTCAAAATTCTTTTTATTTTTACAAAATAGCAGACTACAATGTTATTGAAAATGTTATTTGATTGTTCATAGAAACTCACAGTGTATGTTGATGGTTTGAATGGATTCAGGCGTAGATCTTTTTGTACGTAAATTAGGCCTAAAATCTGGTCGATTTTGAAATACTCTTGGCAAAGTGGTGTCCCTGAGAGGCTAAAGCTCCCTAGGTTAGATGGAGCCTGGGAAAGTAAAACAAATGTATACATTAAAAATATAACAATTTCAAGGTTTAATCTAGCTGATGATTCTAACAAAAAAAAAAATTGAGGGTCAACTAAAGTTAACTGTTGGCATAGTCACAGCATTACAGAAAACTATGGCCCGTACATATAACTAGGGCATGTATATATATAACTATGGCATGTATATATAACTATGGCAAGTATATATAACAATGGCAAGAGCACACTGGCTAAACAATACGTCTACCAGATGTCAATCTCTAACATTAGCACCAACTCTGGGAAAACTGTACAAATCCTGACTAGCCCATGCTTTGTTACTCATATTTTACAATCTTGCCACAGGCCAATGTCGATTTAAGCTAATAGAGGATTCAACAAGAATTTTAAACTGCTGTGACTTACACTGGTATCTGCATCAACAATTGAAACTTGTATCACAGAGGCTGAAATTGGGTGAGTCTCTAGGATCCTTTGATTGTAGGCTGTAGTTTCAAATCTGGGGTCATTCAGGTTTCTGGTCACTGTTAAGGTGCATACCTTGACAGCTGACCTGCCGAAGCCATCTCTTGCTTCAATACGAATCTACAAAAATAAACAGACTGAAAAATTGACTTCTGCTCTTCTCGTTATTAAATCCCTATAGACTTCTTAAATAGAAAAAAATTACTCCAAAAATATTTACAAACTGACAGAATTTATTGTTCAGATATCATCAGCATCAACTTTTCCAGTTTGTGCCCAAGACACATGGGACAGATGAAGTCGAGTTCATCTGTTTCAATTACCTCAGCATATGGCGAGGTTAGTGTTGTCAGTACTATGCCATACTGTCTTAGTTTCCTTAATGTGAGTCAGGTACCCATCAGAGCAGGGTAGACTCAGTGACGTCCCACAGGCTTGAGCCCGGGATCCAAACTAAGACTTTCAGGCTATCAGTTATAAGCTCTACCATTGGACCATGTTGTCACTCACTGTACAGAGATAAATCACCAGAAATTTTTAATTTTTCTATAACTATACTTTCAGTGAATCTCTGTGTCACTGTGTGACTAAGTGGGTGTCAACACTGACTAAGTGGGTGTCAACACTGTGTGACTAGAGTGGGTGTCAACACTGACTAAGTGGGTGTGACTAAGTGGGTGTCAACACTGACTAAGTGGGTGTGACTAAGTGGGTGTCAACAGTGACCAAAGTGGGTGTCAACACTGTGTGATTTAGTGGGTGTCAACACTGTTTGTGTGACTAAGTGGGTGTCAACACCAACTAAGTGGGTGTCAACACTGTGTGATTTAGTGGGTGTCAACACTGTTTGTGTGACTAAGTGGGTGTCAACACCAACTAAGTGGGTGTCAACACTGACTAAGTGGGTGTCAACACTGACAAAGGGTTACCTTGTAGGAGTCAGCACTGCTTGAGCTGATACCACTGCCAGCTGTCACCTGCCCATTCTGGCTGCCAATGCTAAAAAATGTGCTGGCACCATCATCTCCAATAATTCTATAAGTGATTGAAGAAGTTCCAAAAGAAGTCTAAGAAAAAAAAATGTTATGCTGGTTATACTGTCATTGAATGCGTTATAAATCAGGTTTAAATACAAAAGACTTGGCTCTTTAAAAAAATCTGGCAAATCAAACATACCCATGTGTCACTATCTGTGGCTGATACAGATGTTACTGGTGTGCCAGACTGGACATTTGCTAAAATTGCTCCATCACAGCTGGCTGTACTAAAGACAGGATCAGCATTGTTTCTCACAATGTTGATCCTTACAGATATTGGAACACTGACTAAGTTTCCACCATCTACAGCAACCACCATGAACTAAAGAATGAAAAAAATTTTAACCCAAACTATTTAAAATCAAACTTAAGGAATATTTTGGATTTTATTTCTCAAAATGTAACCGAATCCATCAAGATTTTGTAATCTTTTTAAAAAAATGTAAATATAAAAAATACATACATCGAAAAAACTCTGTGTTTCTCCATTTAATGGACGTCTAACTGAAATGACCCCACTGGTTGGGTCTATGGAAAATCTGGGATTATCCACTTGCATTCTGTAGGTGAAAGTGTTGTACGGGGCAGCTAGGTCGTTGTCTGTGGCAGATACTTGAAGGACAGAAGACAGCACGGCCTGGTCCTCCCCAATGGTTGTGTTATAGGCAGCTTGCAGGAAAACTGGAGGGCCGAAGTTACGGGTTACGTTGACAGAAAATGTGCCCTGGTCACATAAGTTTCCTCCGTCACATACTCTCACATTGACCTGGGGAAAATTAGTTTTAAAATAGAATGCAATACATATACATGTTTGTAAATACTTCCATTTTCCCCAGTTCGTTGCCCAACCAGGTTAAAAAATAGGGTCAGTTCCGCTGGGGGCAAACTATGGAGTTGACCAACTTTTGGGTGGGCAAGCTAGCAAACTTCTGATAGACCATCCCACCCTTTTCATTTCAACATTTAATATTTTAAAAGAACATTATTTCAATGTATATTAAAACAAATGTCTAGTGCATTGATAAAAAAACTAAATCTGATTTATTTTTTTTATTTTCCAAGTTCTAATAGCTTTGTTGAACCTACCAGGAATACATTAGGTCCAGCTCCAATGAGAGATTGGGCAAGGGAGACAACTCCTGTTACACTGTCTATTCGCATATAATACTGAGCATCGCTTTCTCCGACCAGTGAAAATGTCTCCACATTGAAGGGGTTCTGTAATTTTGTTTAAAATATAAAAATTTAGGTCTCCAGACAAAAAAAAACTAAAATTAGATCTTCACATTGAATGGATACAAAAATACTAAATTAAGGCAGTGAAGAGAAATAAAATGTTTTTTAACACAAAAACAAGCCAACAACAAAAAAAAATTAAAATAAATGTTTAGTTATACTTACATCTACATCACTATCAGTGTAATCAGCATCAAGAATTAGGCTATTGACTGTGTGATTGTAGTTGATTGTTATATTCCTCAGGTTTGTAATTCTGGGTGGGGTGTTGCGGACGACAGTAACACTAACTGATGATGTGGCCTCTAGACCACCACCATCTCTTGCAGCGACAGTAAACTGAAAAAAAAATTATTTCCTACAATTCATGTAACAGCAACAATAAAAAAAATTATTTCCTACAATTCATCTAACAGCACCAATAAAAAAAATAATATTTTCTACAATTCATCTAAAAAACATTTTAAAAATTTTAAAATCTGCACACAAATAATTTCTAAGAGCCTCAGATTTTAATATGTATATTTTACAGAAATATTTTATTTTTAAATCAAATAAAACAACTTTGGTTTCTGCTTTGATTTCAAATTTATAAAAAAGAAAAGTTTAGCATAAAAAAATCTGTTTAGCAAAAAATTATTACTATATCAGCACATTTCTAAGGCCCTGGTTGATATTTCAATTACTGAGTGTTTTTTACTTTCTCGTATATACGAAGTATAGAGAAAGTATTGTAATCGTGCACAAAAATCAATTGAAATTTTAACAATTTTTACCGTATTACACCTCAGTCCTTCATCACATCCGAAGTATAGAGGACTTATTTTAATCGGGCAAAAATTATCAATCCAGATTTATCAAAATTAAGAGGTTTTATGCGTAATCCAGTTTGAAAAACTGGGCGTTGCAATTCTGTCCGTATGTCTGTGTGTGTGTGTGTCTGTCTGTCCGTGTGTAAACACGATAACTTGAGTACCGTTACAGCTAGGTTGATGAAATTTCATATATAAGTATTTCATCAAAATCGTAGATCCGTATCAACTTTTGAGCGATTTCCGATAACCGGAAGTGGTACTTTTCCTACTTTGAATTTTTTAAAAGCCTATAACTTGAGTACTATTTCAGATAGATAAATGAAATTTCACATGTAAGTAAAAGATCTAATTCTCTACCTTCTGTTAAATTTTGAGTAATTTCCGTTGACTGGAAGTAGTAATTTACGCCACTTCCGATTTCTCAAAAAACTAATGTAAATTTTAAAAGTACTAATAATATTGCGCACTATTATGCGCTTTTTTATTTCGCGTTCACTTGGTGTGCAATTAATTTGTCTACGAGATTTTATTCTATTTTTAAAACTTTAAGTATTTAAAATGGATTAAAAATCATGTCTATAGCCCGAGTTCCCATCCCCTGTTATTTTATATAAAAATATTCGAGAAAGTTTAGGGGAGATCACTCCCGGTTTATTTAACAAGTTACAACTTTTTTTTACTGCTACAACTACAACTTCTTAAATTGGCAGTAAAGTGGTTTAAAGTGTTTACCCTGTATAGTGTGTTAGCAGTGGAGTCCATCTGGAAGCTTCTCAGTACAACAATGAGGCCGTCTGCTCTAACGCTGAGATAAGTATCTGGTTGGCTGCTGTCTAGAGCTTGTAGGTATCTGTAGGTCAGTGCGTTGAAGGGGCTCTGGAAGTGAACAAAGCAGAAGGTGCAAAAAGCTGCAAGGGTTACACTATCTTGTTTCTTTCATCCCACTATTCACTATAACTATGCAAAAACACTTAAAACTAAACTTAGAAGGAAGGTACATTGTGTAGTTTAAATGATCCTGATGATGATATTGTTAAATTGTTTTTTAATAGTACTCCTCTGGTACCCTTTATGAAAGAAGACTTTCATGGAATAAGATCACTTACAAATAAGTCAGCATCTGTGGCAGTGACCTTGATCACTGAAGAGGCTGGTGGCAGGTTTTCAAGGATTCTCACACTGTAACTGTTGTTGTTGAAGACAGGTGCTTGCAAGTTGTGGTTGATGCTGACAGGAATGACACACTGGGCCTGTTTAGGTGGACTTCCCTGGTCAGAAACTTGGACCAAAATCTGGACAAAGACAAAAAATCGGACAGTTACTTAGGATAAACATAATATAAGATGATATTCACATATTTTAAGTATCCACAGAAAACTATTATAACAACATATCAATAATTTAGAATTAAAGTAATTTTTGAGTATATTATTTATTTTCCATAATATGTTTCAAATTATTAATAATATAATCATTTCATATTTAGAAAGCTTTAGTATCCAGAGTATTTAAAAATAAGATATTTTTGATGTGTATGTAAATTATATATTCACTCATTAAACATTGTATAAAATGTAATAAACTTTGAATGTAATTTTTACCTGGTAACTACTGGTGCTGGTCGATGCTAAGTTTCCATTTACAACTATTTCATTATTAGAGTTGAGGCGGAAAAAAACATTGCTGGTTCCATCCCCAATCAATGTCACAGTGATATTTCCAAATCTCTGGAGACAGAAGAGTTTCAGGCATAAAGTTACATTTAAATTAAGAGTGAACAAAAAATAAAGTTATAAGCAACTCAAAAACAAAATTTGAAATAAAATCTTACAGAACTAGGAGGATCATTGTCAGAGGCTGTGACACGGAGGACTGTGGTGCCAAGAGCAGCGTCCTCTCTAACAACTGTGGTAGTTGCAAGCGGGCAGTTTGTAAAGTAGGGGGCGTTGTTGTTCCTGGTGATAATAACTGTCACAGTGGCCAGGCGAGAGTTGTTGCGTATAGGAGTGCCCCTGTCACTCAGTCCCATGGTCCACTGTAGGGAAGACATTTTTTTTTATTTCAATCTTTTGTAAATTATTTTTTTAAAGAAGACTAAAAAATGTTGATACTTTGTAAAACTTAATATTTTTTAATAGTTTATTTATATATTTTATTTCAACCTTTTGTAAAAATTTTTTAAAGAAGACTAAAAAATGTTGATACTTTGTAAAACTTAATATTTTTTAATAGTTTATTTATATATTTTATTTCAACCTTTTGTAAAAATTTTTTAAAGAAGACTAAAAAATGTTGAAATTGACACTTTGTAAAACTCAATATTTTGTTATTGTTTATATGTGATTTCTGATTTGAAAAAAAAACAACAACTAGTGAGTTGATCAAGTAACAAAACTTACAGTGTAAGAGCTGCTTGTTGTTCCAACCAATGACTTAATTGCTGACACCTCGCCATCTCTGGTCACACGGAAAAACTCAAGAGCAGACTGAGAGGCTGGGCTGTAGTAGAAGTCTACGAGGTTGTGTGGAGGCTGGAGTTACAGAAACAAAACAGAGAACATGGTCATGGAGTAGCAAAAATAATGACGAGGGAGGAATTAACATCATGTGCTAATTACTATAATAATTTTCTTATTTATAAAAATATTCATGGGTATATACATCTATTTCAAAAAACATTTGATAGATCCGATTAAAATTTTAAAATTGTATTGATAATGTTGAATGTTGAATGATATCACTGTTTAATGGCTAAAAAATACATCTATAGATTAAACAGATAAAATAAAATGTTTCACACCATCTTAAAACTAACACAGAAAACAATGATACTCTAAAACATTGCTATTCACAACATGTCTCATACTATGCAAGCATACCCTATAAAACACTATCATAAAAACAAATTATACAAGATACCAAAATAAAACAACTGTACAAAATACACCTCATAAAAAAAACTCATATAGCACAAGCATAACCAGCTTGTCATAAATCACAAACCAACACAAAAAAATGTACAGTTCATAAAATTACTAACACACCTGAGAATCACCATCAGTAGCAGACAGGAACCCAAATGGAAAATACAGGTACTGATCTTCTGATATCGTATAGGTGAAAGCTGGGTTGTTAAGGTCTGCAACCCTCCAAACAGGTGTGTACAAGTTTTGGTTGACTGTGATGGTCAAGACTGTTGTGTTACTGAACTTGTGAGGGACCGCACCATTGTCATTAGCTTGGACTCGCACCTGATATTGAACAATTTATATTTTCACACATTTTTTTTAAGTTATTACAAACCTTGAAAAAAAACATTTCCAACTGTAGCTAGATTATTTGTGTTAAACTTAGAATCATTGTCCATGGACAGAACAATAAAACACACACCCATTCCCCTCTCTCTGCAATTTTTTAAAAACTAAGGTATACTCTTTCAGAAATTAACTTCGGCAAAGAAATTAGTTTATATAAAATTAAATATATCAACTAAAAAAAGGTAATTTTTTTAAAATTTGGTATAAGCCTACAGTTTAAAAACACTGATATTTTAATGTTAAAAAATGAGAGAGATCTCAAATAGAACCTACATAGTAAACACTTGCTCCATAATTGGCTAAAGAGCTCTTTAGTGTGATTTCACCAGTATTAGAATTTATCTGGAAGAGTCCGAGAGAATCTCCATCCCCAATGATCTGGTAATCCACCCTCTCATAAGTGTTCTGTAAAATAAGACAGCATTTTTAATCAGGTAAAATAAATTTAAAGAAGATTAATTTCAACAATAAAATTTGGCTAAAAGATATTTACACACATTTTAATACTCAATTCAGTTTGGCAGAAGTAAAACTAATTTCAACGTTTAATAAAATTTGACAAAAAGATGGAGAAGTAATAAAACTAATTTTAATATTCATTTTGACACACAGAAAAAGTCTCACCACTCGATCAGCATCTGTTGCTGTTACAGCTGTTACACGTTGCCCAACTTGCAGGTTTGCGTCAATCACTTGATTGTAAGCAGCCATATTGATAAACTGTGGCGAGAATTTATTTCTGTACACACTGACTGAGACGGTAGCTGTAGTTGTAGACACTTTAGGGTTACTGATGTCACTGTCCCGAGCAATAATATTCAACTGGAAAGTAATAAAACACATTTCATTAGTTAATACACACAATATTGCTTACACTTGTTTAACAGTTAATAAATAACAAATAAGATTTTTTATAAATAGTGTAATTTGTGACAGCTGATATTCTTATAATTCTTTATCTTTATCTTAAAAATATAAAAATCTTAAATATATAATGAAATATAATATCTTAAAAGACAAAAAAATAACTTTATAATGTTTATTTAATTGAGATAACTTTAAGCAGCCAAATCTTACAGTGTACTGCTGAACAGTGTCTTGAAGCAGTGATGAACGGATCCTTATAATCCCAGAGTCAGTGATCACTTGGTAATACATCAGTGCTTGATTGTCACCGACTAGGTAGTAGCTCACTTTGCCAGCATCACCCTGATTGGTGGATACAGGGGTAGATTATAATAACATAGACAATATTATAACATACAATGTTACAGTGGGCTAGAATTCTGTTAAATAACAGAAAACCAAAATAGTAGACTGAGAATGTCTTAAACAGTATTTCAACAATGTGTGTACAAACAAAATGCAAAGAATTAGATACAGAATGGCCGATAACCTTTGCCTACTATTTAAAACTTCAAATTAGAAATTATAATCAACAAGAGTAACAGATATTTTGATGTTCAAAGTAACTGGGTCAAACTAAATAGGTTGCATTTGTCATAGTAGATGAAACTTTTAAAAAATATGCATATTAAAATATTTAACTTCTATTTCAATTTTATCAGATTTGTTTGTGTTTGTATAGGCCAATTAAAAAATATCTGAAATGAATCTCAGGTAAAGGAATATATAGTTTACAAGGTACATTATTAACCTAATGCATTTTTAGGGGCTCAATAATTAGATGTCGAGGCCTATATGCTCACAAACTGAATAAACTAAACTAAAATGAAAAGTCTTACATTGTCCCCATCTGTAGCAGAGACAGTGTAAATGTTGTAGTTGAAATCAATGCCTTCAAGTATCTCAACACTGGCGATGTAGTTGGCAGCAGAACCTGGCACCACAAACACTGGGCTTTGAAGATTTCCATTGACAGTCACCCTGAAAACATTGTAGGCTGAGAGGGCTGGATTTCCTCCATCATAAGCTCGAACTGCAATCTGAAATTTTTTTTAATTTAAAAAATAGTTATAATAAAAAATGTAAACAATGGAGTAGTTCTACAGCTGAGACAGAAAGTTATTAAATTTTAAGGCAACCCATAATCTATCTCTAGTAATCTTTTATTTAGTGTGGGAAAATTAGCCTAGCAATGTTAAGATTTTCACACTTTCTAGGCTGATAACGTTGCAGCAATAAAAATAGAAAAATTATAAAACAGATTTTTTTTTTTAAATTACTTAAACAGGCATCTTTAATAAATATTAGTAAATTATCTTATGTAAGTAAACTACTTTACTTTCATGTAATCTAGATAGTTTTAGAAAGTTTTGTTCTTATCCCTTACTGTGTATGAGGCATCAGTCTGACTGGCCATACCAGTGGCCAAAGTAATGTCTCCTGTAACTGAGTTGATGACAAAGATATTTGGCACAGACTGTCGAATAATCTCATATCTTACAACATTGAAGGGGGCCTGAATGGAAAAAAGTTTTAGACATAAACTGGTTACAAATTTTAATATATGACAAAAATTTTTAACTAAAAATAATATTTATAGAATAATGAAATAAGAATATTGGATAGGAACCTAACAGTTTTACTATTATAAAATAATGTAACCTCACAATTGTAGTAATTTTAGAAACATTTGGATAAGGATGTTTCAATAAAAAAATGGAGATAAAATGTCCATTAACATTTACTGCTAACTAAATTTATCCTTAAACAACCTTTTAACGCAATGTTCAGTATCAACAAAGTAAAGAAATTTAATTTTGTACCTGCAAGTCAGCATCAGTGGCTGTCACCTGGACAACCTTTAAACCTGCAGTTGCAGTACGTGCAATGGTACTGTCATAAGGGGTATTGACAAACACCGGTGGATTTTGGTTGCGTATCACTCTGATTGTAACTGTGCATGTGTTAGGTGCTATTCGTGGGGGGTTTCCGTTATCTTGAGCTCCAATGATCACAGTGTATGTCGTGGCTGGGTCCTGCTGTAGTGGACGCTGTAGAATGATGCCACTACTCGTCCCTACCACACGGAAATAGCTGAAGCAAAAGTAAAAATTGAAATATTTATAGATGATATTGGTATTCCTGCTTTATTTTATGGCATTTTGACTAATATTAATTATGAAATTATTTTATTTTTATAATTTTACCTTTGTAAACTTGTGTTTTTTGAGGTAGTACATATTTATATGTATTTATAATATTATAAAATAAATAATGTATTCAGCTTACTTAGAGTTTGAAACATCAGAATAGGTGATAACACCATTGTTGGTTGCAGTGCCATCAGCATCTGTGGCCGGACAGTCAATGACGAAGGAGCCAGGAGTTAAAGTCTCATTAATGGTGATTTCCTTTGTTGTAGTGGTGAAACTAAACAAAATTGTACACAATCAATGATAGAACTGGTGAAAGCCTTTGTTTTGTAGTAGGGAAACTATAAATAATTGTACGCAATCAATGATTGAAGCTGGTGAAAGCCTTTGTTGTAGTAGGGAAACTATAAATAATTGAACGCAATCAATGATTGAAGCTGGCAAAAAAAAAAAAATTTGTATGTAGACAGTAGAGCATAACTGGTTTAAAAGATTTAGACTATTTTCATAATGACTGATTTTATTTCATGAAACATTTTGTTATCCTACCTTAGTCGCTTTTTATATTTTATTCAATCAAAGGTTTAGAATGTTTTGCTACTCTACTCATTTTATTCACTGACGCTTTAGACTATTTTCTTACCTTGGTGCATTCAAGTTACGGTTGACATTAAAAGTTACAAGAGCTATATCTGAGAGGCTTGGACTTCCACTGTCACGAACTTTGGCATAAAACTGAAAGTAGAAAAAACCCTAAGCAGTTTGAAATAGATTTGGTATTAATTACTTCTTTATCTAAGCAAGTCTGTTTTGAAGTGTTTTGCCTTTTTCTTTCTATTAGCCTACACATAAATAAATATTGTATAGATATTAACAGTGATCAGGTAAGTCTGTACTATAAAGTTCAACTTACGAAATATTGCAGCAGTGTGTCAGAGTTGATTAGGTTTGCATTGGGAACTCTTATATTAATAGAGTTCTGATTCTGAGTGCTGACATCAGAAGTGAATAGTAATGATGAGCTGGAGTAGGGAAGTAGCTCAAATGTCAATTGATTGAAAGGTGGCTGAAATAAAAAAAACTTTAAATGTAGGCCCAGGCATGTATGCGAAGTTAAGAGAACAGGAAATTATTTTCTTATGTTCACAAAAACTTGGTAGACCTATATCTTTTTTCCGGAGTAGTTTTCATAATAAACTACTACTATTAAAAATAACAATTTAAAAATGTATCTTAAGATTTGTACCAGGTCATCATCTGTTGCAGTTAAAGTCTTCAGCAACTGATTGTTGGTTAGTGGTAGGTTCAGATAAAAGTTGTAGGGAGTGGCCTGCCATTTTGGTGCAAACCTATTTCTTTGTGGAATTATTGTAACAGTGAATGGAGCTGACTCCCTTGTAAGAGTTCCTCTGTCTCTTGCAATCAGCGTTACCTTTGAACAAAAAATTATTATTTTTCAATCATTAATCATAAACAAAATTTACCCGAGTCATAGAAATATTTACCAAATTTCTGCTAAAATTCACAATTATTTCTATTGAAGAGTTACATTTAATTGATGTTTCTGCAACTATTTGAGTTATATACCAAGACTAGTAAAAAAAAAAACCCAACTTCTTTTAAATTGTTTTTTTTTTTTAAAAATTAAAAGTAATTTAGGAATTGAAATTGGAAAACAGAAATGGTTTTAATTTCTCAGTTCCCCAGCATTTAAAAACTATTAAAATAAAAAATACATGAATTGCAGTGATACTCAGTTAAAACAAAATACTAACTTGATAATTTGCTGCAGTGTCTAGGTAAACAGGGACCTTGACACTGATGACCCCTGTTGATTGATCAACCTGGAAGTATTCTCCTCCTGATGTGATGATGTAGTCAATCACATTGTTTGGGGCCTGTACAAATTATACAGTAGATATAAACAAAAATTTTAAGACAATATTTCATTCTTAAATAATCTAGTTTGATTTGCGTGTTATAAAAAAATAATTTGTTTGACATAATAAATTATTATCGGTAACACACTCCTGACCTATTTCATGTATCGGGGGAGAAAGTTAAACTGAGGGGGAGGGGGGGAGTAGTTAACCTCTAAGTGAATGTTTAAGTTTGTTATCTCTACTCTAAGCAAAAAAATCTCGAGATGAATAATTTAGACATTCTAAATATAGAATGAACAAACCTGAGAGTCGGTGTCTGTAGCAGAAACTCTCACAACACTGGTCCCTGAAGCAGCATTTTCATACACTGTGGCAGTTGTTGGGTTACCAGCTATCCAGCTGGGGCTCTGGAGGTTTCTTGTGACATCAACAAACACTAGAGCTGTGCCCCTCCTGGGGTAGGCACCATCATCCAAAGCTGCTACTCGAATCTACGCAAGTATAAACAGTGTGAGAACATATTTTTACTAAGTCATTTCTATTTTTATCTGAGGGGTCACCCTGACAATACAAGAGTAAATATTGTTCGACCCATACCAAAGAAAAGAAGCAAGAATTTTGTCACTAGCTATTTCAATACTTATTCATTATTAGAACTATTTTAGAAAGGCTGTTATTCTGCTTGTACATCTGTTAACACATCAAGCCATAATAAGCAGTTAAAACCTTACCACAAAAGAGCTGAGAGAAGATTGCCTGAGGTCCCGTATCAATGTAATTACTCCTGTCTTTGGATCTATGGCAAAGTTGGCGGCAGCTGACTGGTCTCCTTCAATGTAGTAGGTCAGCTTGTTGAACTGTAACATAATTGTTTTTTTTAATGTAGTCGGTCAGTTTGTTGAATAGTAACATAATTTTTTTTCAGTCTCTAGAAATTTTGTCAATGTAATAGCTTAATGTTTTTAACTAACTTAACAAGAAGTTTTGTAAATGTAGTAGGTCAATTTGTTGAACTGTGATCAAAATTCCAAGAAAATTAAGCTTCTGGACTAAAAAAAAATTCTATATATAGTTTTCAAATTTCATTTTTTCAAATGACTTGTTTCTTTATAAATGAGCAGCTCTAGATAATTTTTTAAAATTCGTAGATAAATGAAGTAAAAAAAAAATCCCAAACCCTAATCTAAACTAATCATCCTTACCACAGCGTCAGAATCTGTTGCACTGACTGTGATGATTGGTGAGGACACCGCCTGATTTTCTGGAATGGTGACTCGATAAGTTTCATTGAAGAAAATGGGACTTTGAGAGTTCTTAATTACAGTGATCTTGACAGTTGCTGTAGCGGCCGCAGTTCTTGGTGGATTGCCTTTGTCTTTTAGAGATACCACCAGCTAAAAATATATTGTAAAAATATGTGACTTTTTCCACAGCTTTAAATATCAATACACACAAGTGTTTCATTAACTAAGTATAATGGTGAATTGTGATAAATCTGTTATACTTTGTTCACAATAGACGATGAAAATATATTTTAAACACATTTTAATCACTAAGTTTATTTTATTACGATTCTTAAATTCTTTTATTAATGAAGAATTATTTGAAACTGTCAAATTAAAATTACATTGAGCTCTGTGATGTTGGTCAAGGCCAGAGTTCGACGTAAGAAGATTATGCCAGTGTCACTGACAGCACAGTACTGTAGGCCTAAAGCGTCACCAGTGATAGTGAAGGACAAGTCTTTCCATGGGCTCTGTGGAGAAAAAATTTCATTGTATTGAGACATTTATAAGATGTTTCTTTTAATTCCCTTGTAAACTTCTTAAATAATCTGTTGTATAATCCCTTCTATAATCCTTTAGAAATCCCGTATAAATCCCTTATCCTAGTCTAAAGTCATACTTTTTGTTTAAACTAATCTTTAAAATGTGTATCACTATGAAACTAAGTATAATATTTATTCCTACCAAAAAAAGTAAAATAAAATTATAACTGCTTAACATAAATTCTTTTGGTAATTTTAAATCTTCTGTTTATCTCACAAAGAAATTTTGCATTAATTATCTGACACCAATCAACATAATTTTAGAGACAATTTCAAAATAAGGTAGACCTAACAATTTAATTTGGAAGCATGTTCAATGTTTGTAAGCCAATGTTTTTAAATTTTGATTCACCCAGTTCCAATTAAGTAAGCTAATGTGAACCAATAGTTTAAACATTACACACAAAACAGACACATGTATTTTTTTTTTTAGAAAATAAGTCATAAAATTATTTAATTGTAAAGAATTAAACTAAAATTGTCTACTTTTAAATGAAGAAATTGAATACTTCTCACATTGACATCATTATCACGAGCAGCTATCTGTACAATGGTGTCTCCTAGAGGGAAGTTTTCATTGATGGTTGTTGTGTAGCTCAACTGATCAAATTGTGGGTCAAACAGATTTCTGTTCACAGGTATGATGACATTGATTCTGGCTGACAAACCTCCAAGATCAGTTGCAATAATTTGGATCTAAAAGTAACAAGGATGAAAGTTATACTGTGCATGAAGTTAAAATATATTTCATTGATATTTTACAAGAAAACAAAACCAATGAACTAATTTAGGTGTTGTTATAAATTAAGAATAATCAATGAAATTTTACAGTGTATTGTGAGTCAGCTCTGTTAGACAGGGAACCAGTCAATGTTATATCTCCTGTGTTGGGGTTGACCTGAAACAGGCTTGAAGCAACTGAGTCTGCTGCCAGTGAGTAGGTCACACCTGCAAACTCAGGCTGTAAATGGTGAAAATTTTTAAAAATAAATTTTGAATTCACATTTTTAAATTTTATGAGCATACTTACATAAATTGTATTTCAGAATCCTTATTTGATTTAATATTTGGTATGCAGGTTCCTATTGCTATTAAAACTAGTAAAATTTAAAATACTAAAACATTTACTACTAAATTATAGAAGATTTATATGGCTAAATTTAATTCTTGTAATGTCTGGATACAGCATGAACTTAGACCTAATTAAACTAAAAAAACTTACAGTGATATTTGTGTCAGGATCTGTTGCTACTGTTCTAAAAATGGAAGTAGAAATGGCAGCATTTTCATTTACAAATGGAATAGTTGATGAGCCACTTTGGAAAAATGGTGCAGTGTTGCGTTTTACAGTCACAGTGACTGTCCCTGTGGCAGTTAAAGATGGTGTGCCTAAATCAAAGGCAATGACAGTGACCTGAAACAAGAACCAATTTTAAACTAACTTTATCAATTCAATAACAATATAAAAAAGGTTAGGAGAATTCATTTTTAAGGAGTATCACTTCAGTCTAATGCTGACATAACTGACAAGGACAAATAACAATCTGGCACAAAATCCTATAATAAAGAATATTTTTGCACAATATATAGCTTACACCAACTTAATTAGTAGACCATGATATAAAATATTTAACTGTTTAATTTTCCTAAGTGCAAGCAGTTTTTTCTAAATACAAGATGACAAGACTTACAGTATAAGTGTTGACAGTCCTGTCAGCTTGGAGTGAGGATGCAACTGTTAGAATAGCACTCTTCTCACCAACATAGAAGAGGTTGCTACCACTGTTTGGGCTGACACTTTGGACTTTGTACTCTATCCTGTTGTTTGGTGACTGGTCAGAAGAAGATTTTAAATTATCTCAAAGATATTGTGTACACCAGTTTTAATTAGAATACGTTAAGCTATACATTTTTAAACATTGAAATAAAAGTTTAAAATCTAGATTTATATTATTCATAATGTTAAAATAATTATTTGAATTAGATACTATTGTATTAGTATTTTGTAATTATGCTGAGCTGAAGTTCATTTTTAAAATTTCAAAAAGATAATGCTATAACATTTTTCATTAAAGCTCTTGGGCTACATTTCCATTTGACTTGTTTCGTTTCCTTTTCTTCTTTTCTTAAACACTATTATTATATGACTATATTAAAAGAGGATCATGTAAAAAGTTTTTTAACAATAAATGAAACAAAGCAAATATCTGGAAACTTACAGTCCCATCTGCATCTGTAGCTGTTAAATTACTCAGAGCTGAGCCAATAGCTACAGTTTCCAGTACAGTAACTGTTGCAGAGTATTGTCCAATCACTGGGGAGTTATCATTCATGTCCTGAAATATAAAAAAAGTTGCAAGTTGAATAGGGGAGGTAATCTATTCATTTGAGAAGAGGGAAGTAAGTTCAGCAAATATAATTTTTTGTAAAAACAATTTAGAATTTTTTTGTTTAAACTCTTTTATACATTTGGAAGCTAGTGTGAATTGAAACTTAATTTTCTGAGATTCTTGTAGACCTGCATTAATTAAATTTTTTTGATGTGGTTGGAGCATTAAGGGTTCTCATGGTTAATTAAAGGAAAATAATTCTAACTTTTTTTTTATATCCACCATATTTCTAATTAAAACCACATATCGTCTCTTCCATCTTACAAAATTTGCCCGTATATAAGGAATTTAAAATTATTCATCTCCCTGTTATACATCTGATTAATTCAACAGAGAAAACATACTAACCAAAACATTGACTGTGACTGAAGCCGTTGTGTACAAAATGTTTCCTGTCATTCCTTGAGTTGTCACCAGGAAAGTGTAGCGGTTTTTCACCTCATAGTTCAGTGCAGTGTTTACAGAAATTCTTGCCTCATTGTTCACAGTTTGTACAGAGAAAGCTGAAGAGTCTGTACTACCTGCATTATCAGCCAGGACAAAATTGTAGCTCTTAACAGAGTCAGCATCATCAGCCTATTGAAAAAAGAAATTTAGAGATTGTCTTTAAGCTATTTGCTTTAACATTTTCTCTTTAAAAATTTTTTCAATGACCTCATTCCACATGAGTATTCTCAATTTATATTTAGTGATAAGCTATGAAGGATTGATCTTCAAAGACCAATTATTTTTTTTACACATGAAATGAACATAAAAGCTAAACAAATCGACTGCCTATTTAATAACATGCATTTTAATAATCAATATAATTTATATTTTCTAGGTTGAAGAATGAACTATTTATAAAAAGGATTATATATTTTAAAAAGAACTAGCCTTAAGAGTTGCCACAAGAATATTTGAATCATTTTCATTAACTGACACTTCTGTGTTGAGAACTTGGAATAATGGTGGATTGTCTTGAAGATCTAAAATGTTGATAGTGACTGGCACAACTGTAGTCCGTGGGGCATTTCCATTGTCAGAGACTCTAACAACTATCTGGTATTGTTGTTTAGTTTCATAATCAAATATGGCATTGGAAGACAGCTGCCCACTTGATGGGTTTATGGTAAATCTTTAAAGAAAGAGATACAAATACTTTTTTTATAGCAAATATTAGAAATAAGTGTCTTCCTACTTAAAATTTCACATGTAATTTATTCTATCTTTTCTAAGTTGTATACATAGCATTCAAACACTTTTTGTGTTGCATCATTAGATGTTACTTAAACTTTATAAACAAAACACTTGCATACATTAATTAACAAAGCCCAGTCACAAGATGAGACAATATTTAAACTTCACAGAGAAGAGAGCAGGAAAACATACTTATCAAAGTCCAATGTCTGGACAATGCCATATGTTAGGGCTGAGTTTGGTGTGTTGGGCTCATCAGCATCTGTAGCCTGGTGATAAAACATGAGGTTTAACCTGGGCCAATCTAACATTGTTACTGTATGTTATTATTAGTGTGGTATATTATTAAATATTATTACATTATATATATAATTAGTGTCATAAATTATTATCTTTATATTATAGTTAGTATCAGTTTTTCAGCTTAAACTGACATGAACCATACCTCTAAAGCTTTAATTAATTTTAAAGCTGGCTATTTAAACAACTAAAAACACTTTTTCATGCACATTTTGTAAAAATAAAAATATTCATAGAAACTTCACATAGTTAAAAAGTTTAGATTTTATGTCAACCAGGTGAAACCTAAAACACTTACTGAAACTGAGCCAACAATTGTGGCCACAGGTTGGTTTTCTTGTATACTGAAAATGTACTGGTTTTGTCCAAATGTAGGACTGTTGTCATTGATGTCTTGTACAATTATAATGACAGTAGCTGTAGCAGTCTAAAAATATTTTTAAAAATTACGCTTAAAGTAATCACTTGTGTTATGTGACAGCCTTAAAATGCAACTTTAAATAAAATCCGAACAATTAATCTATGTAGCACCAATTAGTCAGCAATAAGATGTATTTTATAAAAATCAAGAAATTCAAAATTCAAAGTTTTTACTGCTGATTGACTTTTGTAAAATCATTTATACAATGTTTTAAAAACAAAGATAAAAATATTTACATTTCTTTGAGGGTCTGCAACTCTTACAGTAACAGTGTGTTGGGGAATTACTTCTCTGTCAAACTGCCTAACATTGAATAAGCTTAACCTGCGTGTTTAAAAACAATGAATTAACATATGAAATACATTTAAAAAGTAAAAACATTTTGTAAAAAATATGAATGGTAAAAATGTACTAACCCACTCATGTAGACATATCTGTCAGTAGTAAGTTCAGTTGAAGTAAATACCAACTGACTCAGTGGTGTATCTGGGTCACTAACCTAGAAACAAAATTATGGGATATGCTACATGTAAAAATTGTAAATGCTCAACTAAATCAAATGTGAACCTAGGTAACTTGAAAAATATTTATATTTTAAAGGAGGTTTTAAGATTATAAAAACTAAATGCCCTTTGCATAAGCATCATTCTTGTAAATTTGAATGACATGTATACACAGTTTACTCACAGGTAAGTCAAAGAGCCTTGAGTCATTGAGGACTCCCTCACTAACATAAATGGTGTAGCTGGGGGCTGTGAAAGCTGGAGCTTGGTTGGCTAGTGGGAGCACAGTCACGACAACAGCAGCTTCAGCACTGGGGGGTACACAAGAAATTATGGAACTATTATATTAGTACACTCAAATTTACCTGACAATCATTATATTTTTACCCAAGAATTTACCTGACAAGTGTATTGTGTAATGTTTTATTTAGATATGCAATGTTACTGGACATCTAATGTATTGGGATGTATTAGGTTTTAAGTGTTTTAATGGCACATTTGAAAAGAAGCAACATGGCAGTATGTGTAATGTATTTGAGTGTTTGTTTATTGGGTTTCATTAATGTTAATAAAAATTACACTAGTAATTTTATCTTTGTAGAATAAAATTATCTTAGTGAATTTGCAAAAAGTTAACATTGATCTCATTTTACTCTATATATAATGTTCTATGTACATTTCTGGAAAAAATTAGTTTTTTACCTTAAAAGTTCAGATTTTAAAAGCAGATTTAATTAGCTGAAATAATTTACAAGAGAATAAACATATCTTTACTCTGAATCATCTAAACATTGGAACAGCAACTCATACCATTCCTCCACTAAACTTTCTCGAATATTTTTATATAAAATAACAGGGGATGGGGCCTCGGGCTATAGACATGATTTTTAATCCATTTTAAATATTTAAAGTTTTTAAAATAGAATAAAATCCCATAGACAAAAGAATTGCACACCAAATGAACGCTAAATAAAAAAGTGCATAATAGTGCGCAATATTATTAGTACTTTAAAAATTTACATTAGTTTTTTGAGAAATCGGAAGTAGGGTAAATTACTACTTCCGTTCAACGGAAATGACTCAAAATTTAACAGAAGGTAGAGAATTAGATCTTTTACTTACATGTGAAATTTCGTTTATCTATCTGAAATAGTACTCAAGTTATTGGCTTTTGAAAATTTCAAAGTAGGAAAAGTACCACTTCCGGTTATCAGAAATCGCTCAAAAGTTGATAAGGATCTACGATTTTGATAAAATACTTATATATGAAATTTCATCAACCTAGCTGTAACGGTACTCAAGTTATCGTGTTTACACACACACACACAGACAGACACACAGACATACGGACAAGATTGCAAAATTATGTTTTTCATTATCAGTGAGATGTAAAACGTCGAGATTTGTAAAAATCTCGATTTTTTTTTTTTGCACGATTACAATACTTTCTCTATACCTCGTATATACGAGAAAGTATAAAAGGCGTTTAGGCATAAAATAAAACATCTTAAGTCATATTTTATATAAAGTATCATATGAAAAAACAAACCTTAGGAGTGGTGTCCCCCCATCAGAAACATTAACATAAACAGTGTACACTTCTCCTGCAGTGACTGCCCCTTGTAGTTTGACCAGGCCATTACTGAGTACATTAAATTTGGCAGCACTAGCAGCAGGAGACACACGTTTAAGTGAATAAGTCAAGGCTGGTCCATCCTGGTCTATTGCAGTCACCTGTGGTTGGGGAAAAAATAATTTGTGTTGTATTTTTTTTTTTTAAACAACATTCAATTTTAGATTTTTAAAGCAAAATTTGATGAATAAATTTTCTCAAAAACATTTACAAAATATTACAATGTAGGCTATTATAAATGCTATAATTTTAATAAAATTAACTATTAAAATATCTATCAAAATAACTTAAAAATTTATTTAAAAAATACAAGAGTTTAAATACTTACTGTAACAAGATCACGGGTTACTAGTGTATAGTTTCCTTGAGGCACTTGAATGATGTAGCTATCAGTAGACAGAACACTAGGAGCCACATCATTGACATTTAGTACATTCACTGACACTGTTGCTGTGGCAGATTTCATTTCTGGGGTTTGTTCTGTTATTACAACCTACATGAAATTTTTTAAACAGTTAAAATAACCTGAAAGACTATTCTTTTTACAATAGCTTACATTTTATAAAGTCCTCTTTAGTTGATGATACCCTCTCAGTCCATATGAATGCCTGAGTCAACTCCCAACTGAGCTAAACATGGCCAGGGTTATAACAACTATGGTCTTTAAGATAACTGATCAATCTTAATTTAACTGGAATACTCATCCTGCTAACTTTATAAAACATTAAAAAAATGCTTGCAATCTTCAAAAATAGAAGTGTTAACTTACAGTAAGAGTGTAGGCTTTAGTCTGTTCATAATCCAGTGCATTATTAGTGGTCAGTCTTACATAACCATCTGGTCCAACTGTGAAAGGCCCTCCAGTAGTGCTGTAGGTATATGTTGTGGGGGGATCTGTTCCTGTCTAAAACACATCAAAACATGTTGTAGGTATATGTTGTAGGGGGATCTGTTCCTGTCTAAAACACATCAAAACATGTTTTAGGTATATGTTTTAGGGGGATCTGTCCCTGTCTAAAACACATCAAAACATGTTTTAGGTATATGTTGTAGGTATATGTTGTAGGGGGATCTGTTCCTGTCTAAAACACATCAAAACAAGTTTTAGGTATATGTTGTAGGTATATGTTGTAGGGGGATCTGTTCCTGTCTAAAACACATCAAAACATGTTTACAAAATTCATGCAAATACAATACAATATTAATTTGATACTTAATCTCAGTAGAGCCAACCCAAGATAACTTTAAGAGCTTTTGAACACATTATGCTAAATACAAGTGGTGTAGGGCCTACAGCTAAAACAAGGCAGGTGACAACCTACCACGTCAGGATCTTGAAATGTCAGCTTGAAAGCATTTGTAATACTGATGCTGTCAGAGACCAAGGTCAAGGCTGGAGAGTTCTCATAGATGTAGCCAACCCCACTGGATGGTGTGATGGTGGGAGGGTACAGATTTGTGGGAGTTATCTGTATTGACACTATGGCGTATTCTTCTCTGTGGTTAAACGACTGCTCAGTAGCCTGAAAAATTATGTTTCCTTCAGTTTAGAATATGTAAAATACAAAGTCAATAAGAGTTAGTGTTGGACTTAAAAATTAAACATGTTATAGAGAAATAAACAGCAGCACATAACTCTGGTCAAATATTGTCACATGATCATTTAATAAAAATTTAATAACTGAATTTTTTGTGCTACAATATTTATATTTTAACTTTACAAATTCAAAAAAAGTATGTTTTAACTGTAATTAATACAAGAAAATGACATGTGTGACTTCATAATGATACACTGTGAAGCAGTGCCCAACCTCACATCCTAAATAAACAAATATAGCCTATTCAATTTAAACTCAATGTGCAATTTTTGTAATTTAATGTAAAGAGAGATTTTAAAATTTTGAAACTGTTAAGGCAATATATTGAAAGAAAACCAAACCATCAAAAAACTTTTGAAATAATTTGTTTACCACAATGATAAGTTCCAGACTTGATACATCAGATCTAGTCAGAACACTTCCAGCTTTCTTCACAATTCTACACCTGTACTGCTTGCTGGAGCCTATCTGGATGGCTGTAGCTGTGAAATAGTCTGTGTACCCTGCTGGTTCAGCTGGAAGTAAACAAATATAGACATGTTACTTTAAATATTTAAATCAAGTTGATTTTTTTTAGTCTTTACATACATTCAACTGTTTTTTTCTTTTTGATTACTACCCCTTTATAAACCGCTGCAATTGTTAGTTATTTTAAAATAATGAATGTTCTACATTTATATTTTACAACATTCTTAAATTCTTTTTAATCCATTTTTTCAAAAGTATATGAAATATATAAATATATTACTTTGTAACTTTTAAGTTAGATTTGACTGAAGTTAAAAATAAGAGTAAAATATTTTGAAAATATAATGATATTAAAATTATATTTAAAAACAATTAGTTGTTTTATCACATTTCTACTTACTGTTTTTTATAATACAAGCAATTGGTGAGTTTAGAGTGTCTCGATCTTGCATTACTATGCTTATGTTATTTGAATTACTAGGAACTGATGGAACTGGCCGAAAGATCAACTCTACGTCCTAAAAAAAATTAATTTCATTTTATTGACAGTTACTTTAATTTCAAAGATTTAATAACTTATTTTTCAATAGACAGATTTTCGCTTAATAATGAAGAGAAAAAAATGACCTACCTGGTTAGTCCCTGAGAGTAGTGTTGTGGTGTACTTTGGTCTGATACAAAAAGGATAGACCTGTTCATAACTGAGTATACAGGAATCATACACAAACTCAGGACCCAGATCATCTCCATCCAAAATTTTTACAGTCAATGTTGTCATACTTGACCTTCGTAAATTTACATCTGCAGCATTGTCCTGGTCCAATTAATAATACAATTTTTAAAAAATGGATGATGTTTGTGTTATTCAATTAAAACTTGCAAATGTTGATTAAAACAATAGATAGATTATATATATTTACCCTTGCGATCACATTGATAACGTAGAACGTCTTGCTAGCATCTCTGGTCACATTGTACATGCTCTCAAAATCCAGAAATCCTTTTACATTTATAAAACCTTCTTGATCAGAGGGCAAGGAAAAGTACTGTGTGCCATTTTTGAACTAAAAAAAAGTTTTATTCATTATTAAAATGGTGTATTTTAGGGGTACGAAATTTAACATAAAGTAGGAAGATGTTGAGAACCTCAACCAACAGAACTTAACTAGGAATGGTAGTTTAAACAAATGTTGGAAACTTAAGTTACAGTTTCCAGCAGTAAAAAAAGCTGTATATATTTACCTGTGTGATTGTATCATCACTCAAAATATATGTAATTTGCTTGTTGGGACCTTCATCTTTGTCAGTGGCAGAAATGGCACGGTAGACAGTTACACCTAGTGGGGTCAGCTAACATACAATATGAAAAATTTTTATTCAAGCAAAAATTTTAAGCTAATTTTTTGATTGAAAATTTACATATTACTTAACCTACTGTGAGATACATATATTTTTTTTTGAGAAACAGTAAAAAAAAAAACTTTTTTCAAATTCTAGACTTAAATGGACCTGTGGGAAAAAAGCTGCTCATTTATTTATAAAATATAAACTCTATACAAATGGAGTTTATAACAGAGTCAAAATAAATGATTAAAAAAAAAAGCTCCATAAACATTGAGATGTAAAAGATAAATGTATCTACTTGTATAGAATTAATTTACAACCTTATTTTACAACAAAAATATTTGTTCCTCCCCACCACTAACGCCGTATGCTATATCAATGAGGCTACAACTTTTATGCATCCCAAAGTAAGTAAAACTTCTTTTTGCAATTTTGTCTGTGAACAAAGTAACTTAAGTAATGTTTCATTTTTGTTGATGAAACTTCATATATAAGTATTTAATAAAATTTCTAGTTTTGAGCTTTCTCTGGTAACCAAAAGTGGTACTTAGTCTACTTCTGGATTCTCAAAAGTGGAAAACTTGGAAACTGTTTAATAAGTTAGGTGGACAGAATTTTTATAAAGTTTAAATTCTATGTACTGGTTTCTGCAAACTTTTCAACAATTTTTGTGGTAATTTACTCTATTTCCATGTGAACGCTAAAATGTTTCTACTTTTTAATGCTTTCTTGTGTACAGAGTGTAGAGGAAGTATTGTGATCATGCACAAAAATCACATGAAATTTTGACAGTTTCACAGGTTTACACTTCAGTACTTCATCAAAAGAGTATAGGGGACTTATATTAATCAGGCAAATTTTCTAAATCCAGATTTATAAAAATGTTATGCTTTATTGAGCTGGAAAAACTAGGCTTTGCAACTCTGTCTGTGTATGTGTCTGTGAGTACTGACTCAGCTACGTTGATGAAATTTCATATGTAAGTATTGAATCAAACTTTTAGTTCTGTATCAATTTTTCAGCTATTTCTGGTAACCGGAAGTTATTCTACTTTCAGATAAATAGATAAAATTACATATATAAATAAAAGATCTAATTCTCTGCTTTCTGTCAAATATTGAGTAATTTCAGTGACCTGAAGTAAAAGTTTATGCTATTTCCGATTTCTCAAAAAGCACATATGAATTTGTAAAGTACTAATATTCTGCACTACTATATACACATTGTTTTATGTTCACTTGGTGCGCAAATCTTTTTTCTAAGAGATTCTGTTCTATTTTTAACAGTTTTAAATAATAAAAATAAATTAATTGGAAACCATGTCTATATCTAGAGTTACCACAACCCCCCCCCCCCCCCTCCCCGTAGTGTTATATAAGAATATTCTAGAAAGATTAGGGGAGATCACTCACGCTTTATTTAAAATTGCTTTTTTACAATAACACAAAAATCAATGGTAAGATATTTAATTTTCTTTACCTCATTAACTTCCACTGAATAAGGAGCATTCGAAAACTGTGGTGTATTATCATTTATATCAGTTATCAGAATCTTTAGAATTAGGTAATATGTCTGAAAAGTAATTAAAACATAGTATAAATATGGTATAGCTAATTAAATAAAAGCAGAAGTTGAAAAGTTCAATATACACAATAGTATTAGGTAACCAATGAAGGTAAGCTGATAGAAGTCTTGAAATTCTCACATGATCTTTTATTGTAATATAACTGCAGTAAATTAAGCCTCACTACTGAGACCCTGCTGTGTAGTGAGAAAGGGGTGTCCATTTATTTATGTTACGCAAAGAAAAAAAATAATTGTATTTTAACTGGTACACAACTTACTGCAGAACCGGGATTGGCTTGGCAAGACATCTGAAACTGCAGTATATTTACATCATCTTCTGTTGCAGATGTGGGACCCTGTTAGAATAGTGCATTTTGTATACACATTTTATGTGGCTTAGACATGCATTGTAATGATTGAAAATAAAAACTAAAATGATAAGTAAAAAATTATAGATGACAAATAAACAGTCTAAAATATTTAAAACCTAAAAAAAAGCTAACTTAAGAATAAAGAAGGTCTTACATCTCGATCAATGCCCTTTATCATGAATACTCTATAGATTCCATTAAAATATCCAATATTAAAATAATCCTTAAATGGATATGGATCTGGAGCGTCTTTTTCTTTTCCAACTGTCACATTATTTAGCTCTTGTGCAGAATTCAACAGAACTTGTGTATAAGCTGGATCTAAATTGAAAAAAAAAAGTAATTTATATTTTCTGATGTTTGTTTTGCCAAGACTAGATTTTCTACAAATTTATTTTGATCAAGTTTAAGGATATTAATATAAGAATGGTGGTCCCCTTGAAACCAATGAAAATTAAAATAGTAAAACTGGTAGTAGCTTACATACTCCCATTACATAGTTTTATAGCAACACAAAAAAAAAAAACTTATGAAAATCAACTTTTTAAATTTTATTTTAAATAATAATCATTAAAAAAGTTTTAAAAAACCCACGTTTTCTGATTGAACTAAAAAGTAGAAAATAAATGCTATAGGCCCTACATCACAATAATGCAAGCGATCACTCTACTATAAGCGAGCAAAAACGTTGGGCGCCGAAGTAAAAGTTATATTACTATTGATTAGATAATACTATTGACTTTTATTAGGGAGCTTGTAGAGAGTCAACAGTATTAGAAACTGTAAGAAAATCACGGCGCCCCACGTTTTTGCTCGCTTATAGTAGAGTGATCGCTTGCATTATTGTGATGTAGGGCCTATAGCATTTATTTTCTACTTTTTAGTTCAATCAGAAAACGTGGGTTTTTTTAAACTTTTTTAATGATTATTATTTTCTACTTTTTAGTCTTTGTCTGTTTGTTTGCATTAAAATCTTGCTATCGATTTTATCTTTTCACTTTTTTTGGGTAAACGAAGACAACTCGTAAAAAGACAACTCGTAAAAAGACAACTCGTAAAAAGACAACTCGTAAAAAGACAACTCGTAAAAAGACAACTCGTAAAAAGACAACTCGTAAAAAACACGTTGTTTGAATACGTTACTGACTAGAACACATAGATTTGAACCCGTGTCGAGTGGGATAGCAATCGTGTGCCCAACCACTCGACCATATCGTCTCCCCCAAACTGGCCTACCTCCTGTAACTTTAAACTCGGTTCAAGCTAAATTCTCTGCCCCTAAGCCTGTGGCGACATGTGATCGTTCGCTTCACTGCGCGCGAGGTACGCGTCGCTGGTTTTTTTTCTAATGGCTAGCAGAGGAGAATTATATATATAGATTATATAGCGGTCTAAAATGCTCAATAAAATGTTTCCATTGATCAATTTAGTAATAATAACAATTGAATATTCAATGGTCATCCAAAAGAAAGCTTCCCTGAAAATTTCAGCGCGCTAGCTAACTGGGAAGTGCCAGAAATTTCGATCGCAAGATTGGATTGGAAAGACAAACAAATAAATAAATAAACAAACACACAGAGAAAGCAAGTTAAAGAAAACGTGGGAAAAAATATGATAACACAGGAAAAAGATTTAAAAAAAAAAAAGATAATTTAACACATCAAAAAACCCACACACACTGGAGGAAAAGTTTTCACTTACCTGTATTAGGCAAATTGCTATTTAGCTCACTTTCAGGAAAACTAATTTCAATTTGGGTTTTTCCTGAACAAGCTGATAAAAGTAAAACAAAAATCACATTGATAACATCATGACAAAAAGCATTCAAATTTTTAAAATTTCCATTAAACAATATTTCCCTTTCAATAAATATGGGAGAAAAACGTAGCATGTAGAATATATTTCAATATGTACAAAAAGTTGTAACACAGTCTATCATAATCGCGTGGCCAATAGTTAGTGTTACACTACTTATATGACATTGCCTAATGCTAGCTATACAGCTGCAGAATGCCAGTAAATATTACTAAATACATTCTATCATAATGACGTCACGCTTTTTTGACGATTTTTACCTCCCCCCCCCCCCCGTCACACGTCGTCACAAAAAGCCTGACCCCCCCCTAAAATGACGTCACACCTCAGCTTACAAACCCCCCCCCCCCTCAAAATTGCAGTTGGGTTTTTTTTTAAACATCGATATTTTTCCAAAATCTTGTCTGAAATATGTCAAAATAGAGTATTTTAACCTATTCCTATTATAATTTATCAAAACTGTTTTCTAAAACGCTAAATAACGTCTAAAATTCGTTTTCTAACATTTCTTATCTATAAAGCAAAAGTGTGACGTCGCACCATCTGAACCCCCCTCCCCCTCATCACACATCGTCACAATATTACCGACCCCCTTCTCCCCCCTACTAGTGTGACGTCATTTATGGACGACCCCTTACCACATTTTTTTAAATTAAAGAAGTTGATACAAATTACAGGGAAGGCACTGATACAAATATTTGTAAAGATAAATACTTTTTTTTTATTTCCCCTTAAGTCTCCACAGTATTTACGTTCATACCAGCTAGTTCACGTGAAGCTGAAAACACCAAATTCAATTAAAACACCAAATTTCAATTAATTTTAAAAGCATACTTACGATCTTGCTGTAATGTAACAGTGAAGCAGATCATACACAAAAGGCCCAAAGTTAACACCGGGGTTTCCACCCCTTTCCACCCCATCTTGACCACCAGTTCTTACGTCACGACCCAGCTGAGGGGAGAAAAAGAAAAATCGATTGTTGAGTTTATGTATGTGATTTTCAACCATTTTTCCCCCGGGGGAAGGCAGTTGAACGAACTCTGTTTTATGATGTTTTGCAAAAATAAAATAGTGAATTTTCAAAAATCGAAATGTGTGTTGAGTCTAACTATTTACATTGATGTATTTAAAAAAAACGGTCTTGCTATATGTACTTAAAATGTAAAATAATTTGGGTGGCCGTCTTTCTGCTAGAAACTACAAGTGTAGTTAAAATGTTTTTTAATAGCCTCGTAGTAATGGAATCCTTTCAGGTTCGAGGGGAGGTAAGTCATACTGTAATGGTGTGCTACATGGGATCGTGTTTCTCCCAGACGGGCTGAAAACTATATTATATGTAGGCCTACTGCAAATTACAAGACACGTGATGCTCTTGGAAATTAATTTTGATAAACAAGGCACCGTGCACCAGACAGCTGAACAAAACATTGAGCGCTAATAAAAGTAGAGGGTGGGGAGGGAGGGATAATGGCATAATGAACTTCAAGGTTTTTTCAATGATGCTACAGCGATTTAGCACTGCACTGACGCCTGGGGTGGTGCGTGGTTGCCTACGGAGGTGAGTGGTTGCCTGTGGGAGGCGTGGTTGCCTGGTTCACTCTGTTGATGAGCTGGTGTCTACTTGCCCCGGTGTCAGATAAATAAACTAGCAGTTTGGGTGGTAAACGGTTTAACCTTACACTAGTTCAGTAGAACTGTTGTCCATTTCGTTGACAAGCTATCTCCTCCCAAATCTGGCTAAAATCAGAAGAGAAAACTTAATCAACCCCCCCCCCCTTTTCACCCATCGTTTAAAACATGAGTGTAAATGTGACATGCTTGAAATAAAGTTTTAATTGTCCGTTAAGTCTACTACAGCATAGTAGACACTAAACCTTATACAAATGTGTGACTTTAAAGTTATTTGGATTTGTTTACTGTTACAAAAGTTGTTTTTTTTAAATCGTTACACATTGTGTTTGGGGTTAGGTTTAATTTGCGATCCCAGAGACGTTGACAAGTTTAGGAAAACTGAGTCAAAAAGACTCATTGTATCGCATTAATCTTTTCCAGTATTGAAACAAGAATCCAACTTTGGTCTCAACATTCTTAGAAAAGTTCCCCAATCAAGTGAAGCTAATTTTATCCAACCACCACCCCCACCCGTCCAAAACTTTTTTTTAATAAACTCGTCAAACAAGTTTTTTCAGCCGAGCGTGGTTCGCTGCCTACCTAAACACACAGCCCTATCTGGTGCCCGATGTGTCGTTACGGTTAGATAGGCATTGAGCGGCTATTCTTGGATACTAGCCCTGATATCACGTCTGGGTAAAGGCGTGGGTTCACACGCTGCTGTTGCGCATGGTTCTATACACGTCTACAAGAATGTCGCTCAACTGGGTTTGGCTCTGATAAAAACATGACTTCAATTGAAAGGAACATTTTATTTTTAATATTTGCAGTGTGTTAGAAGGCCTACACATAAAGGCTGGGTCCATACTTTTTTTTTTAATGCGTAAAAAATGCAAATCGAAATAAGAAATGCCAACCACATTGATCGTCTTGTTGGAAAGTTTGGGAACATTAGTACCAATATTGACATCATGAATGTGTATGTTTCTAAAATGTTTAAGACATTATTTGATTCATTAATATCTTCTACTGACCTATTAGATATTGCTTTTTATATGGTTCACATGGAAAGTTGTCACTAGGGAGTATGGAAGAACAAAACTTTTAAATTTGCAGGATACAAAAAAGGCTCTTATTTCTTCTTACATATACAAGAGTACATATTCAATTTTTTTTTTTTTGGCTAATGTTATTTTTTAAAAAATGGATACTGGATGAAAAAAAAATTGAAAATCCAGAGCTCAAAGCCTTTAAATTGATGTTTAGGCTTAATTATAAATAACTGCTTCGTACATCATGATAAAAGCACATATGACATGGTGCTTTGAGAGATCGATGCATAATGTATGCTGAGGGTCGGAGGTTATGGAACCATGGAAGAACCCCCTTCCTAATAATAATTATAACAGCTATTTGTATGTGACGTCAAATAGAGGTAATGATCACCCATGAATTAGATTTGTCTTCTCGTTCGATACTATGCCGACAGTAACATATAGGGAGTAGCCTCTATAATGCCGGGGTTATTGGGTCACAATATGTGCTCATTCATCGTTTCCCGCCGCCGCATGTTGAGTGATCTATACTAAACAATTAGATCAGTTGTTCTTAACCTTTTAAAAGGTACCGAACCCAACCAGTTTCATGTGCACATTCTCGGATCCTTATTAATAGTGCTATTGTCCGCACTGACAAAATCCGATCGTGAATCATAGGAGTCGGGCGTGTGTCTTGACCTCCGCCGAACCTGTGAGACGGACTCACCGAACCCCGAGGGTTCGATCGAACCCAGGTGAAGAACCGCTGAACTAGATCAAGGTGCATGAGGATTTAACAATTGTGTTGTGTACACCTGTTCGATTTACAAGGAACTCTTCTGGTGATAACCTAATGCTGTTCATTTGTTGTGTCCGTATCCTTTGTTTCTAACAGTGCCACGTTTTCATGTTTTGATTTTAAGAAGCACAACGAAAAGGACAAGCCACCACATTTTTTAGCGCAATTTCCATTCTGGAGAATTGCGTTTATTAACTCGTCATTTCTGGGAATGGATGGATGAATGAATGAATGTATGGATGAATGTGTGTCCGGGCTTTAAGTCGTATCTCCTCCTCAACGAAGCAATATCGATGACTAGTTCCAAAAGCAATTATGTTAAACAAGTTACGAGAATGAACATAGGCCATAAAAATTCCGGGTTTCTTTCATGGATTTCCCGGAAAAGCAAAAAAAAACTCGAAAAAATGCAGTTTTTGGCCCATATCTCGGCAACCAGACCACTTAGCGACTTGAAACATGTACCAATCGATTCCTGCCATAATTTAGAACAATATTGCTGAAGAAAGTTTTCAAAAATATCCTTTCGTTCGGTCGCAAACATTTTTTTTGAATTAATTAAAATTTGGACCGAATTAGTAGGCATTTTTTCCAACCACACCACACGCGTCATCACGTTCAATAGCTGCGCCATCACGTTCACTGGCTGCGTCATCACGTTCAGTAGCTAGGCGCGCAATGGTTTTTAGTCATGTAACTCTATTGTAAATAAAACATGTAAAATACTGAAAAAAAAATTAATAAAAAACGTTTTAATAACTAACCAATGGTTTTACTAACCCTGCTCTTGATTTACGCTACGACAGAGCTATTTTTAGATAACATAAGGAAATTGCGCTTAAATTGTCACAAGACTTTTTAATTACCTTGTTTTTAATTGAGCCTACAGTGGACATCCATTTTCTATGCATTTTAAATGTTTGCGCAATGTTAGGGAAAAGCGTCAGATAAAAGAATTAGCAGCTTATAGCAATATTTAAAAAAAAAACACGTCTCATGCTATGAAAATTTATAAAAACAAAGTAAAGCAATATATATCATGAAGTAGACAGTATATGGTGCCCTTTGTGGATAAACTAGGAAGACTATGGATTAAAGCAGGGGTCTCCAAACTACGGCCCGCGGGCCGGATGCGCCCGCGAAGTCCTCTCATCCGGCCCGCGGAGATCTTTTTGTCCACGGAAAAATCGTTTGTTGGTGATGGCTGAGGAACTTTGCCCAGAAAAATCAAAACATGCCTGGAAGAATCTGGCCCCCGAACTGAAATTTGATAGTTAATGCGGCCCTCGGACTGAAAAGTGGAGACCCCTGGATTAAAGTAAGAATGCTAGTTTATACAGGACACTCCAATGGCTTGCCCGGCTATATAGCCTTACAGTAGGCCTCCTATTGCTGAGTTTTTGTATCCTCTCTAATTTACACTGAATGTAGGCCTACACAGATTTGCAAACTTTTGAATATACCTGAACATCTATACGAAACACGGGGTTATAGAAAAGCTAGAACAATAATTAATAGGCCTACAATCGTAGGCCAATGCATTGTATACTAAGTAAAATAACCTTAACCGTTAGAAATATAATATTATATGGTTTAAGGCAAGGAGTTTAAGCTAGTGGTAGTGATTGAGCATGACTAACAAGATAGATAGGAGAAGATACTACGTAATCTACACTACACTAACATACTGTGTATAGTAACTATAGTTCTATACAAGTCAAGCTAATCGACAAGTTATGACAAGTAAATTTGTTTACATTAACAATAACACAGAAGCTCTGGTACTCCTAGATCTAGATCTAGTCTGTGAACAATCAAACAAAATAAAAAATAAAGTATAATATTTATTATTTAATGATATGAATGCCAAAACAAAAGCTAGCTGCAAAATGAATGAGAAAAATCAAAGTTGACAAACATTTACTACAGCAAACTATAGAAAATATAAGACTTACCAGATATCCTAGGTTTTTTTTATGGATAAGAAAATGGCATCAAATGTGAAATCTGTAGTCCTTACAGAAAGAAACCTAACCGGAGGCGTGTCATAAAACCAAGTTGATTGTTGATTGTTTGCTAACCAAATTGAAGAAATTCAGTGTTTACAACGTGAGTAGCTGTTACCTGCTACACCCGTGAAGCTAAAATGACCGGCAATCTTGCCACCACACCTACTGTGTGATTCGGCAAACACTAAGCCGTTACTCTGATATTAGTAATAAAAACAGCCCTGCCTATAGCTTCTATTTTAGTTATACAACTAAGCAACTTACTTGTAAAACCGGTTTCACGAGACCAGCGGCCATCTTCAAACAAATCGCCATGTGAAAGATACAGAAATAGCTATCCAATCGGGAGCAGTGATGCACTCATTCATAGAATAAAATCGTCTTGTGCAGTGCTTGCCACGCCTTCTTTATTCATTGAATGCATTATTGATTAGGTTTACTCCTACTACTAGATTACTAGTCGTGACAATATAAATGGTTTTAAATATAAACGTCGTTATTAGGACTAGGCCTATATATTATATATAAAGTATATAGGCCTAAAGTATTACAAATTGTTCCCATACCAGATCTTGATCGAGATCTACTTCTTAAACAAACTTTTACAGTGGGCGGGGTTTAATTATAATTACAAAAGGGCAAAGGTTGTTAGTTTTTTTAAATTTACACTCAGACTGGAATGGAATGCTAAAAAAACGACGCATACTATTTTTTTTTAAATTGTTGTTTTATATAGCTGGAAGTAGATCTAGATTTTTAAATATTTAGTATTCATGAATAAAGTTGGAAAGCAAATGCATGTGGTAGTTATTTTATCCTAATTCATTCTCCTTTGATTATGTTTAAATTAATAAATAGCTGACAGACTAACGTAGGACTGAAAAAAATATAAATAATATCAAAATAGGCCTAGAGTGTGTTCGATGCACACAGTCAAGGGAACTAACCGGACCGGAAATTAATTAAAACCGAAAGCGAAAATGATAAATCTAGTTATTTGACGATTGTCATTGACATTCTCGGGGACAAAAATTGCTTGGCAAATACTCAAATAGAATAGATCTAGACTCTAGTAGCCTATATAGTATATAGATCTAGATCTAATATAGTTATACTAATAGAACTAGCATTTACAATTTTAGACATAGAATCTAGATCTAGATTATTATTATTAGATTAGATCTGGATCTAAAACATTTTGGTAATCTATCGTTTTGGGTACGTAAAATTAAAATCGCCCGCGGCTATTAATGTACGAAAAAGTTACCTCATTGTCAAGGCTTTAATAGAAGTGTATTGTCATATGTTTGTGTCAAATATTATAGATAAATGAATAATAAACCTAAATCAATGGCTAAATATATCGATATATATAGGCCAGAAATTAACTTTAAACAACAGTGTCTGAGAGCAAGATTTGCTATATATATACTATATAAACAGCAGCCATTTGTAAAATAGAGTGGCTTCCCCCTGAATCTCGCGCTATAAGCTTATAAAATAAAACTTAAACAAGATGGCTGCTATAGTAAAAAATGAGCATGGTTGCATCTGTTGGAAACATTGCTAGTCTTCATTTATTACGGAAAAGTTTTAATTCAATTGTTTAAAAACAGGTACATAAATGAAACAAGGAAACATTTTTGTATTTTAAAAAACGTAAATCCTCCTCAAAATGTGAAATAATTATTAAAATTTAAGGAGTCACCTGGTTTTCACATAACAAGTCGCGGGCGATTTTACGTACCCAAAACGATAGATTACCAACATTTTTTGATTATATATTTTTGGTAATCTATCGTTTTAGGTACGCAAAATCGCCCGCAGCTAGATCTCCTGATGTACGAAAAAGTTACCTCATTGTCAAGGCTTTAATAGAAGTATATTGTGATATATTTGTGTCTAATATTATAGATAAACGAGAAAAATGGCCCGTTGAGGAAGGATACACCGGGCGCTAGGCTGATAGTGCTGTCTCTTTTCTCTAAACTAAAACCACCCCAGCCCCCCCCCCACACACACCCCCACCCCCCCACACCCCCCACCCACCCCACACCCCCCACACCACCCCCCCCCCCCACACCCCCCACCCCCCAAAAAACATGTATACCGTCCCATTCAACGAAATATAATTATATACTTTTTCCAGTGTCCGCCCCCTCCCCGAAAATTCTACCCCCACCCCCGAAAATTTCAAGTACCCCCACCACACCCGGGGAGGAAAAAGTCTAAATTAAAACCACCCCCCCCCACTCACCCCCCTACCCCCCCCCACCCCCCCCCCCCCTCTAAAAAACATGTCTACCGTCCCATTCAACGAAATATAATTATATACTTTTTCCAGTGTCCGCCCCCTCCCCGAAAATTCTACCCCCGCCCCCGAAAATTTCAAGTACCCCCACCCCTCTCCGGGGAGGAAAAAGTCTGAAAGAAACACTGGTGTCGCGCTTAGCCACTACGCGAAGAATTGCATTAAAGAAATTGCGAGAAAACCACTTTTTAGATTAGACACATTAATTAGGCGGTAATTTTATTATAGAGTATCGATGAGGAAATTTCTTTTGAGTTGGGGAGGGGGGGGGGGGCTCAGACGTTCTTACGCGGGGGGTGGGGCTTCGCCCCTACTCGAAGAATTCTATGCAAGAAACTCTTCACGCAAACCATTTAGATTAGACAACATTTCCTGTTTTTCAATGTTTCAATGACGTCATTACATTACTGTGTGCACTCTCTGGTTTGAGATTATGTTCTACTCTACGCTAAATGTGTCGACGTCATATTTCGTTTTTCGAATTACTGTGCAGGTTTTTAAATTCCTTGTGTTTTCTCTAGAGCGTTCTTGTCAGACAGATAGATAGATAGATAGATAGATAGAGAGACAGCGAAACTATTATTATAGATGAATAATAAACCTAGTAAATCAATAGCTAAATATTAATAATTAATAAATATATCAATATGCAAGAAATTAACTTTAAACAGCAGTGTTTGCGAGCAGGATTTGCTATATAAAAAGCGGCCATCTGTAAGTAAGAGTGGCTTCCCCTGAATCTTGCGCTTATAAGTTTACAATAAAAAAAAACAACAAGATGGCTGTTATAGTAAATGAGCATGGTTGCATCTGTTGGAAACATCGCTAGTCTTCATTTTTTACTGAAAAGTTTTAATTCAGTTGTTTAAAAACAGGTACATAAATGAAACAAGGAAACATTTTTGTATTTTAAAAGACATAAATCCTCCTCAAAATGTGAAATAATTATTAAAATTGAAGGAGTCACCTGTTTTACACATTACTAGTTACGGGCGATTTTACGTACCTAAAACGATAGATTATCATTCTCTGTTCTACTTGTCAAATTATAAAAGTATTATTTAATTAATTAGTTAATTACTTGTGTAGTGTGTAGATCTCTTACTGAATTAGATGTCTACTAGATCTACTTACTTTTAGTTTTTAATCTCTTTTAATAACTCTGCATAATCTGTGACTTTAATTAACTCTATATTTCAGTGAAAAAGTTAAAGCCACCTCCACCTTTACTGGATTCAACATTCAGAATAAAATGTTTAAATTAATTTTCCATTGTTCTAAGCTCGAAACAAATTTGCATTCTACATTTAAATTAGCTAGCCAATCATACTTATCCAATTCTTATCAGCAAAGGAAATTAGTGACATTTTTGCCCAGTAGTTGTTTTCAATGGAATATTTTCGAGTGTAAAAGAAAAGAAAGTTGTATAAATCATATGCAGAAAGTTGAAACAAAAAGTACTAAATTCAGTTATAAAAATAACTTGAGAAACCATTGGACTACCAAGTGCCATGTATTGGATACTTCTTTTAGTACAAGTTCATCAAGACAGTTTTCAACAACCACAGTCGTCTGTTCATCAGGTGCACTTCCAGATGCAGCAACAGTTGAAACAGTTGTAAGTGTTGCCAATGACCAGTACACAAACTTGCTCTTGTATCCTGATTTCCCATTTATTTTTGGAGCAGAAAAAGTATTACACTACTTGCATGAACTAACAGGTGAGGTTACTGTTCATTTATAGATAAACCATAATTAATCAGTGAAACCATTTTTCAAGTAAGGCTCCCCCTTAAAATATTATTATCAAGAAACTACTTTACAACCATAGCTTTTGTTTGCTATAACACAGACTGCACACAAACTACACAAAAAAGCTTAACGCTATAACAGTCTTGATAGGTGGTTTTCAATTACAGAAGAGGGGAGACACAACTGCAGTGATGCTAAGGAAATTACATATTACTATTCAAAAAACAAGTCTTGACTAACTCTAACTGACATGTATCATGTGATAAAAAAAAATCTTTTAACTTTGTAATGTTTTGTAATTTTGGTATAGGCTCTAGTTATTATTTATATTAATAATATTATTAATTTTTTTGTTAAAATTCTTTGAATTTAATCTTTATTATATTGCCAATATCCTTTTAGAACATGACCGCTGATAAAAATCATTATCCAATTAGCTATCACAAATCACTATAGTCATTTGTATCACAGGTTCACTCATTTGTACAGTTAAGTTATTTATATGACAGCACTGCCAATTTTACAGCCTGTAGAGTAACCTCACAATCCCTTCTTGACAATATTTTATCAGGTCTGTCGTGTTGGTCAGGGATTATTGTGACAGCATTTGTTATGAGATTATTCCTACTTGCACCCCTCACCATCTACGTACACCATAACCCATCTAAATCTTATCAGGTCTGTCATGGTGGTCAGGGATTATGGTGACCGCACTTGTCATGAGATTTTTCCTACTTGCACCATAACCCATCTAAATTTTATCAGGTCTGTCATGGTGGTCAGGGATTATGGTGACCGCACTTGTCATGAGATTTTTCCTACTTGCACCATAACCCATCTAAATCTTATCAGGTCTGTCATGGTTGTCAGGGATTATGGTGACCGCACTTGTCATGAGATTTTTCCTACTTGCACCATAACCCATCTAAATCTTATCAGGTCTGTCATGGTGATCAGGGATTATGGTGACCGCACTTGTCATGAGATTTTTCCTACTTGCACCATAACCCATCTAAATCTTATCAGGTCTGTCATGGTGGTCAGGGATTATGGTGACCGCACTTGTCATGAGATTTTTCCTACTTGCACCATAACCAATCTAAATCTTATCACACGGGTTCCCAACCTGGGGGTCGCGACCCCCCTGGGGGTCGCGAAGGTCTTTCTGGGGGGTCGCCAACTGGTATACTAAACCTTAGTAATTTGAAACAAAACATAAATATTTAGAAGAATTTTTGAAATTCGGCTTCATTAACATCACTGGAAATGTAATAGAGAAGAAACAAAGCGCACTGTACAAAGTTGTTCTCAGTTACGAATCTATGAAATCTTCAAAACTAAAACGTCATTCAGAACACACCAAAAATATATGGAGTTCTTTCGTCGGTAAGAAGCTAGTTGCAAACGCCAGAGACTTGATCGAACAGGAAGTTTTCACCAGCATTAGTGCAAGCATCAAATGAAGTCGCGATAGAAAATGCCAAGCAAAAAAAAAAAAAAAAACTAGGAGAACATCTCATCAAACGCTGCTTGCATGTAGGCCTACGTAAATGTTAAATAACACATTTTTATTGATAAGCTTAACCTGAAGCTTCAGGGAAAATGAACGAGCATTATAACTTTCCATGATATTTTCGGGGCATTTTTATCAAAACTGCAAAATCGGTAAAGAAAATAAATCTTGGAAATATTGTAAATTTGAGAAACTCTGCGGTGTGGTAGATGAATCTGACCGTGAGATAATTAAAATTTTGAAAGAAGCTATTTCGCTGAGCTGAAAAAAGAAGAATCTGCATTTACGCATTACCCATTCTCTTCTTCCCTTGATGTTGCCAGCATTCCCGATGAATTGCAAGATGAATTCTTTGATTTGCAGAATGATTCCGAGTAAGATGAAAAACTGCAGACACAATTTTGGTGTAGTATTCACCATTCATACCCAAACGTAAAATTGATTGACTTTTCGATAATAGATTTTCAACACTATTCTTCGATTAAAAACAAAATTAAGATAATTATAATGACTTAGGTTGGCGTTAACAAAAAAATTTTTTAATTAAAAAATTAACCACGAAGGTTTAGTGAATAGTATACAATTTTACTCATACTATTAAAACAGTTATCAAGAGTAGTTCATATTGAAAGTCTACTAGAAAATCTTATTTTAGTGCTTATTAATGCCCATACTAATTTCGGCTTTTTAATTCTATGGGGGTCGCGGGTCACTTACTTTTTATAAAAGGGGTCGCCACTCGAAAAAGGTTGGGAACCACTGTCTTATCAGGTCTGTCATGGTTGTCAGGGATTATGGTGACCGCACTTGTCATGAGATTTTGCCTACTTGCACCATAACCCATCTAAATTTTATCAGGTCTGTCATGGTGGTCAGGGATTATGGTGACCGCACTTGTCATGAGATTTTTCCTACTTGCACCATAACCCATCTAAATCTTATCAGGTCTGTCATGGTTGTCAGGGATTATGGTGACCGCACTTGTCATGAGATTTTTCCTACTTGCACCATAACCCATCTAAATCTTATCAGGTTTGTCATGGTGGTCAGGGATTATGGTGACCGCACTTGTCATGAGATTTTTCCTGCTTGCACCCCTCACCATCTACGTGCACCATAACCAAGCTAAGCTAGAGCGGCTGGCACCAGCAGTGAAGGAGAAGAGCTTGAGGCTGAAGTCTGAGGTCGTGTTGAATGCCCAGCAGTTGGGTTGGACCAGCAAGAGAGCCAAGGGAGAATTCATCAGAAAAGTACTTGTTTTATTGGTCTTGATAATAATGGTTCTGTGGTGATACTTTTATATTCAGCACAGGGTTAAGAAAATACTTTCAGATTAGGATGGCAAAGAACATATGGTTTTAAGTTAATCTGTCTCTATGACCCTGAGTGATATTGTGTGCTATACCAATGGCCAGCCATGTTTACTTTTACAGATGTTAGTTTAGTGAACTAGTTTTTTTTATATTTGAAATTCTTAAGCTAAACACTACAATAATTGAAAAAAAAAAGGATTTGACTATTTTTTCTGCTTAATAAGTTAAATTGAAGGACATAAAATCTATTGTGAAACAAAAATATTTTCAAATAAAACATTTTATAGTAAGCTAGTGGCTGCACTGTTCATTTAACTATGCCACTTTCATTAAAATTCATATTGTTGAGGGAGGTTATTTTTCTTTAACTAGATAGTGTCTTTTTATTCTTCAGCATAAACTCATGTTACGTGACCTGTATATTAAAGAAAACTGCCACCCCATGAAGAATACTGCTATGTACTGGCTGCAGTTTCCTCTGTGGATCAGTGTCTCATATGCTCTGAGGAATATCACCATTAAAGCACAAATCCCACAGATAGGTATCGCCATCATATATTTACTCTTTAAACTATATAAGACAGTTTTTTATGATACTAACATTCAAAGGGAACGTACTCTGATAAAAGATTCACAAAAACTTTAGAGGACTGAACTTTTAGTAGTGTTTACTTTTTAGAGAACAAATGAGAATATCATAGAATGTTAATCCTAAAAAAGAATTAATGTGTATTTTTTCTTTATTTTTGTTTAGACGGTGCCTCAGGTTTTGTGAGCCTGAAAACAGAAGGGGTGGCCTGGTTTCCTGACCTGACTGCGGTAGACAGCACCTGGATTTTACCTTGTATGATGGGTGGTGTGATGTTGCTAAATATAGAAGTATGAGTCTCCTTTTAACTCTGCTGTTGCTTTATAAACTGCAAATCTATTAAGCACTAGATCTGGCAATACACTCATTTGTACCATTTTTTTTAAATTTGATTGTAATGATTTAAGAGTAGTTGGATTTTGTTTTTGTAGAGTTAGACCTGTTTTGATGGTTGCCTTAGTTTGGTATTTAGATTGAAGACCACTTGAAACATGAACTTTGATTTTCATTATAAAATAAACTAAATCTTATGTGCTAATATTTCTAGCTAGAGAACACTAATACTAGACAACTATTAAAATTTTATATCAGCTGTAAATCAGCATTCTTGAATCTACACACCATTCCCTCCATCAACTATATTGCTATCAAATGAACACTCACCATTTTATTAATCAGTAAAGTTGTATGGGATCTAAACATGCACAAACTTTTCATACATATTTTTTTTTCTTTGTGTTTTCTCAGATGACCAGTCTGAACATACCAATAGTGACTAGATACAGGAAGTGGTTAACTAGAGGACTTCGTACTGTTGCTGTTGTCATGATCCCCATCACCTCTACTGTCCCCAGTGTAAGGAAATTGTAATTGTTTAATTAGAAAACTTTCTTAACACCAGTCACATTAATTTTGTTCTTATTGTATCTTAACGATGATTGGTAGTTGTTGATTTCTCTTTATAATGCCCATCCAGCACTAAATAAATGGTGTTTTAATATTGGTGTTAGGTCAGATTAGTTACTCCTTGTTGCATCTTGAGTTACTTCTTAAAAATCCAAGCAGGTAGACCTTGTTATGAAAGAAGAAAAAAAAAAGTAATTGTTTTCTTGACCAATGAAAAACAAGACCTCTTATGAGATTTTCATTGTAGGTTGATAGAGCATCCAATAACTCAACTGAAGGCATTCCATGAGGCCACTCAGCTCTTATTGGGTACCTGACTGGGTTGAGGAACTAAATTAGAGTTGAAAAACCAATTAGGCACTACGACTATATTTGCTGTTACAGCTTCTGGAAAAAGACCTTGCTATATTAATTACAAAAATATATTAGTAAATGAATAATATACAAAAGAATAAAGCAATATAATATAAAGTAGTAAAGTTCCTTGGGCAGATGAAGTATATTTCATATGTTTCTTGACCTCGGCATATGGAGGGATGGTGTGTGGGATAGAGCCAGTATAACTATACAATCTATTGTGGCACACCTTCTTGATCTGCAGTATGAGATCAGTAGCTTGCAAAAGGAACTCACAGCATATAAGCAACACACATGTCTGTTTTCCCTTTTGTTGGCGTGATAACTTATTTTAAAAAGTCACTGTGAAGATAATTTCTTCAATTAATTAATTTTTCTATTCCACCCAGGCTATGGCACTGTACTGGGTGACCTCTGGATCACTGGGTGCTGTACAGAACTTACTGTTTGATTACTCACCATTCAGGAGACTTATTGGCCTACCCATGATAAGTACAGAGAGCAACAACCCCATAAAAAATCTGGCCACCAAAGCTCGAGTCAAGTACTTTAACAAGGAAAAGAAATTATAATTTGTGGTTCGGTGTAGCCGTGGTTGATGTGTTTGCTTACTTTGAAATGTCATTGCTTTGTGTAAACAACTATGCTAAAACATTGTAAATAAAAAAATATACATTATTAAATTCCTTGTACATTTTATTAATTGCAGTTCTAATTGTTGCTGACCTCAAGTTGAACAGGTTAATTAACTAATGAAAACAATGTTTTGACTTGCAATACGTAACAATATCAGATGGTGGGTTTTATCAAGCTATGTAACTCAAGTTTAACAAATTTTTAATGCAGCAATTTCTAATATCACAAAATATCTCATTTTTATCTGATTATGTATAAAACAAGTCATTGCCAATTAAAGGTTACCATACTCTAGCAAAAAGGGAGAAAGCCGTTGTGTGATCAGTCAGGTGAGCTGGTATTTACACAATATTTTCACCAATTTTTTGAAGCAATACTAAGGGTAGAGAACAGAAGTTTTTATGTTAAATTACAAACTTCGTTGTCTTGAAAAATATAAACATGAATACAAATAGTGTTTGAAACCTAAGTAACAACTTACTTCTGTACAACATCTATACACTAAATGGAGGGGGGAAAAAGTAAAAACATGTTATTGTTAAATGCGCTAAAAATAAGAAAATGTATATTAAACAAAAACACAACTGACATTTCAACTAACACTAAGCAAAATATATTTCTAAAACCCTGATGTGTAAACATGAGTGATATTGTCAAGACATCTTTGTGGCTTACTACATAGAATTGTAAAAACAAAACAATTAGAAAAAGCAGTTAGATTCAAGTAATCTTTTTTTAAACTATAATTAAAAATTGTCCCCCCCCCCCTCCTAAATTGTCAAGTAACCAAGGCCAAGTTCTGTAACTAGGTTTTTACAAGTAAGTTGGAATGGTAAGTTCTAGCCTCCCCTTAAAACAAGTGAAGCTTTTATTTTATCCTTTTGTAATATTGGTGTGGATCAGGGTTCTCCAAACTACGGCCCGCGGGGGCGGATGCGGTCCGCGAGGTCCTCTCATCTGGCCCGCAGAGATCTTTTTGTCCACGGAAAAAAAATGTTTGTTGGAGGTTGCTGAGGAACTTTGCCCAGAAAATACAAAACAATTTGAAAATGTAGCTTTCGGCGCAACTACAATTTGCCCACCGTGTTGCAGACATTGGTGAAAACACTGTGACTCAAATAGCGAAAAATGCAAGCAAGTTTCGAAATGTTTCAATTGCAATGGATGAGTCGCTGGACAGCTGTTCCACCTCTCAACTGCTTGTGTTTATATAACGCAAGAGCTGGCTTTTATGACACTGTTACCGGAGAGGATATATTCAATGAGTTGAAAAAAAAAAACATTTGCTGATTATAACTTGGACTGGACTAACCTCAGTTACCTGACTGTTGACGGAAGAAGAACATTAGTGGCATAAAGAAAGGCTTAGTGGACAAGCGGAGCAGATGTAAAATGAGAAAAACATTCTACAACATACAGTTCCTGCACTGTATTATTTATTCACCAGCAAGCTTTGTGTGCTACATATATGGACATACGCAGTGTAGTGAATCCTGTGTTAAAGATGGTGAATTTATAAGGTCACATGGGCTCAACCATTGATAGTTCAGAGACATGTTGAAAGATACAAACAGAGAATCGCAAGATTTACCAGTAAAATGACTAAGTTTTGAGAAAGTTCTGAGCAGGGTATTTAAGTTAAGAAAGGAAATAGGTGACTTCCTGGAAAACAAAGCTTGCTGCTGCCATTAATGTCTGATGAAAAGTATAGAAATTGGCCTCTGCTTCAAACATAACACGTCATTTTAATTTTTCTGAACAAGAGAGGCAAATCTAGTTTGTGATCTATACACCCACCTAAAGGCCTTCAGAACCAAACTTGTCATGTTTTCGGGACAAGTACAAGCCAACAACTGGACGCACTTTCAGCAGTGCAAGGTCTTCATATCTGAAGTAACAGGTGTCCCCCAGGTCATTTCCATGCAGGATCATCAAAGACCTCCAGCTGCAGTTTCAGTAGCGGTTTGCTGACTTGGATTCAAAGGCAGAAGAAGTGAGAGTGTTTCAAAACCCATTTGAAGCAAATGTGGCCAGTTGCCCAGATGAACTGCAGCTGGAGGTCACCGAATTGCAAGCAAATGACCTCAAAGAAGGAAGGGTGGGTTTTTTAATACGTTTTTAACCAAGGAAGACTTTCCTAAAACTTTTGCATCAAAGTACTTTTCAAATTTTGCAACAACATACCCGTGTAAACATTGTCATGAATGAAATACGTGAAGAACCATTTGAGAACAAACTTGGACCTGGTGTGTGTTGTCTGCCCAAGAGCGTCTTTCTTTCAGACTTTTTTCCCCGGGGGGAGGGGTTGGACAATGACACTTGAAATTTGTATATATTTCTATATAAATTATATTTCGTGGGGAGGGGGGGGGGATTAGGTAGACATTCTTGGGGGGGGGGGGGGGGGCTCTACCTCCCCGAAGAGATGTCTGGAAAAAACTATGGCCGCCCGAACTGATTTTTGATAGTTAATGCGGCCCTCGGGCTGAAAAAAACAACAAAAAAAAACTGAAGAGCAATGTGATCACATCTGATAATGGCAACAATCTGCTGGCTCAAAAGTCAAAGCTGTCATCAGGGATCAGAGATTTACACAAACCTTTAGCAATTCATATATTCTAGAACTTAAACAGCGAGCAGAATAAATTACATATAAAGTATTCATTTTCTATAAGGACTACAGTCACAGATGTAATAAGGAATTTTGAAGATGTTCCATTTGTATGATATTGCTTGTGGAGATCTTGTACATCATAGTTATACAATCAAGAAAACTCTGATGTGAGCAATACATCTTAATGTATCACCTTGTGAAGCCTACTTATAAATTGTCAACATTTTTCAATATACCTTGTGTGTCAAAAACTTTGAACTTTAGAGGTAAACAAAAACTGATATTGTTTACTCAATAAATAAACACAGGCAATGTTCATATATATATATATATATATATATATATATATATATATATATATATATGAATGGCTACTCAGACCTTTCAAACAACAACAGAAATAATAATAAAAACATGTAATTAATAAATGCTTTTGTGATGCATAAACATTTTTATTGATATAAGGAAATAAGGATGTGACGTAGGAGAGTATGTTTTGGGTTGTTAGGAAGAGGGTTGAAGTCAGTCTTAGTCTTGTTTTCGTCATGTCTAGAAGTCGTTGTCCCGTCTATTGTCAATGTAGCTGTATGTATTGTACATAATAAAAGATGGAAATATAACATCATAGTTCTGTATTCTCTATTGGATTGTTCGTCCATGTTCAGCATCGACCCTGTCCAAGAACTCGCATTATAACAATAACAGTAAATTTTTAAACATTAAAATCAATTATTTCACGGGTAATAAAAATATTAAGTATATAAGATGATCAACCACAAACAGATTACAAAACAAGACTGAATGAAAACAAAGGCTCGTTAAAACTAAAAGAATTTAATATCTACACTTTTTACACCAACACAGTCTATTCTAAACACAAAATACACAAGCTAGTAAAACTACAATACAGTGGCTAAATACTTAGTATAGATCTAACCTATACTAGCCTTGGAGATCTGGATGAAACTGAGGCAATCACACGTTTTCATACACCTTATATTATTATATACCCTTTCATAAACTAGTACAAACTGGACTATTACAACTCACAGCACAAGAACTGAACATTCGTTCACTACACGGTCCAACTCTTTAGCAATCTGCTAATAACAAGAGATATTGACCTGAACATAACTAAAAACCATGGTTTAACTGTGAACCTTCTAGCTGTAGGCCTACTATATCATCTGATTACCTTCTTTGCTGCTCACTATGGATTTTCACTCTCCTTTTATAATATCATTTTTTTAATGTCTCTCTAAGATTCAGCAATACTATGTTCTTATGTTTATCTATGTATTTCCAAAATAGACAAACTTTAAACAATAAAAATCCAGAAAGAAGTTCTTGTATCCATATTATACTTCACAACTCATACAGAAGTAACTGCAGCCTCTTGAGTTTGCAGCTCCTCTTGACAATAAGATGAAGCCAGTTCTGCTTATGTATAAGCTTTCTTATATATTTAAAATTAAATTTTACAATGATTCTCACATATTCTGTAAATGTGCAGTTTTTGCTGTCTTCAGCTGCTCTAATCTTTAGCTTGGAGCAAGTTTGTATGGATAAAAAAAAGTTAATATAGTAAAGCCTCTTGTATACTTTTTAAAGAAATTAGCCTACTAATAATCACTAAATCTATAATTATAAAAAAAGATTATAACCATAAAATCAATAGGCATGTTTTCAATTCTTGTTTTCTGTTTGATCTTTTTATATAAAACATGATTTTAATTTTTAGGACTAAAAGATTATTTAAAATAATGTTAACTTACCAAAGAATGTTCTGTAATTAAATTGTTGGAACAAAAATTTGCACAAGTGTTGATCGAGATGAGGTTCCAGGGCAAATGTCAGCATTTACTGACAGTCAAATTTGTTACAAAACAAAACAAACATCTTAACAAAAAAGCAGATTTCAACAAAAATTCATATAATATCAATCTTACCACCCATGGACAATGTTGAATCTTCATCTGCAGTGTCAGTCTTTGTTGTAGTGGGGAAACTAAAAAAAATTAAAGTTACACAACCAGAGGTATTTTCATTTTCTTTCCTGGTACAAATTATCAACAACCAATGTAAAAAAGAAATATAATTTACAATTTTTTTATTTTTTTTATTTCACTCAGCACATTTTTGGTTTTAATTTTTCCTCAAAGAGTAAAAAAGGATTTCCTGACAAAAAATGTTACACCGTTTTCATACCTCGAGTCATTTGAGTTTTGATGCACATTTAATATTACAACAGCAATGTCTGAGAGACGTGGAGTCCCATTGTCATGAACTCTGGCATAAAACTGAAAATAATTAAAATAACCTGATGTAGCTTGAAATAATTTTTTATCATACATTTGTTTTCTAAGATCTTTGTATTAATAAAATATTTAACATAAATAATTTCCAAATTGTAATTCATCAATCCCTTACAAAATATTGTGGAAGTGTGTCAAAGTTGATAAGTTTTGCATTGGGAACTCTAATATTAACAGAGTTTTGATTGTTGATCTCAGCAGTGAATAATGGTTGAGTGTTGGAGTAGGGAAGAAGATCAAACTCCAACTTATTAAAAGGTGGCTGAAACAAAAATACTTAACTATAGTTTTATAAATATAAGCCAAACATGCAGTTTAAAAACAGAAAGCTAATTTGAAGTCTGCAAAAACTATGTTTTACTGACCTCATCTTGGTAATACAATTCTTTAAATTTAAAATGAATTATTTTAAAATACATATCCTTACCAAGTCATCATCTGTTGCAGTCAAAGTTCTCAGCAACTGATTGTTGGTTAGTGGTAGGGTCAGATAAAAGTTGCAGGGAGTGGCCTGCCATTTTGGTGCAAATCTATTTCTTTGTGGAGTTATTGTAACATTGAATGGAGCTGACTGCCTTGTAGGAGTTCCTCTGTCTCTTGCAATCAGTGTTACCTTACAACAAAAAATTTATACACTTAGATTGTAAATACAGATGGTTAGCTTAATATTGGTTAATCACATTGGCCGCCTGAAGCTGAAACAAAATTTACCATACATTTCTATTTTCTAGCTTATTACTAATATAGAGAGTTTAATTGATTGATCTACAATTATTTGAATTTTGGACCAAGACTATAGTAAAATAAAAAGATAGCATTTTTAAAAAAATTTTATTTAAAAATAATTATAGGCATTAAAAAACATTATTTTGGTTATTTCATTTCCCCAACATTAATTTAATTAAAAAAAATAATTAAAATAAAAAATTATTAGTTGCACTGGTACTTTGCTTTAACAAAATACTAACTTGATAACTTGTTGCAGTGTCTAGGTAGACAGGGACCTTGACACTGATGAGCCCTGTTGATTGATCAACCTGGAAGTATTCTCCTCCTGATGTAATGATGTAGTCAATCACATTGTTTGGGGCCTGTAAAATATTTTACTCTATCTCTTTGTAAGACAACAAAATAATCTTTAACAAATCATTTTCCTGCAGAAGCTATCAAAGCAGACTGTGATATATCAATAAAACATACTCTATAAAAATAATATGTATTAGACGGGGAAAGGTGAAATATCTAGGACTGTAGAGAAGGACATCTAGTAAAACTTCACAGTAAGCTGTTAAACGGGGCTTAAATTATGGAGGTCTTCTTTTGTTATCATTGCTTTGAAAAGGTTTGAGTAGGTATTTTGGAAAAAATAAAACAATGCAGACCAACATCTACATATTTATACTAAATAACCTGTGTCAAAATTAGAATAAAACAATCTATTGAAAAGGATGTTGGCTTGAAAATTAACTTTGTAGAAAGTTTAGAGAAACTTAGAACAAACTTTTGATCATGTAGACAAAGAAACTTTGTGGAAATTATTGTGACACTGTGGTTTTCTGCAGGAATAGCTAACATTATAAGAAGTACATTCCAAAATATAGATGCAGCATCATATATAAAGATAGGCTAACATAGCATTTGAGATATATGTACGGGGGAGGTTGAGACCAATAGAGAGAAGAGATAGAGAGAGTGATGATGGTTTTTATTCTCTCACATCCTTGCATCCTCGTTGATACAAGGAGGGTTTACCAGACTTTAACAAACTAAGTTCTAAACACATAAACAATATTAATATGAAACTAAGAATAAAATGTATTAACACACAGTTCAATACATTTATTTACATTCATTGGACTTCACATTGGTTTATAAATGTTCAATAACAATGAAACAATACATATAAGACAAGGCCCATCTTTCGTATTTAACAAAACATCGATGTAATTTCTGAATCACACATGTAAATTTTATCCATTCCTAGTTTTAGCTTCACTACTTGTACTGCTTCAAATACGGCTAAAATCCTTCTATGAATACTCAGTATTGCTCACAACGATCTAGTTTGACACACAAGCGGGAGGAAGATTTCCAGCCATGGTAAAACATCGGCCTCTGGTTCAAACGTCGGGCCACATGTATAAACATCAGGGTAAGGCCACAGAAACAAAAATGATGGCCACAGGATCGAAGCACCTATCCACATTAACAAGACGTTTGGCCACTGGTATAAACATCAGGCCACAGATACAATAAACCAGCCTTCGCTGCCAGCCTTAAGGCTGCCACCATCCAAGGTCTAGAACGTAGTATCTAGCCCCAGTTATGTGTGCGTATTTACCATAGCCACCCTTCCTCTTATATAGGCTAGTTTTGCCCACCCCTTCTCATCTCCCAGACAATTGCGACCACCACCTGCTTGACCCGGACCGACCCGTAGCCTGCCGCCATTGTGCTGGACACTCCATTAAAAGGAAATGTGGAAGCATGCTCATTAACTGACCATCGTGGTCAAGCTAAAGCTGTGATGTATGGCCGTGAGAAACCTGGGACTGGCCAAGGCGATCGCTGGTGCGACGCTGGGTACAGTGAGGCCGGCAGTTTACGACCGGAACGCTCACCGACTGGCCAGCACTGGCCTTGGGAAAGCTAGGATCTGACCGTCCACACCGCTGATTGGATTCACACCGTGGGCGTTGCACAATTGGAGTCCTGGAGACTAGGTTAATAAACGTTGCCTAAAGCCCATAAATTACCTGGTGACATCAAAGACAGACCATCTGTGTAAGACCAAAGCGCCATTTTGTGATGTAGGGTTGGGGGAACATTAACCACCGATTTAGTTATCATAAAACACAACAAAAATATAACACAAAAAAACACACAAAAAACAAGCAAAACATGACAACGAAAAACTCATCCAAAATAGGCCGACATAATATTCAATACATTAAAATATAGCCTGCACCATACAACTATTCTAGTGTATCCTATCCTGAGTGAGCGCCATTAATGAGCAACCTTAGTAACCATTTTACTTAAAGATAAACAATAAAATAACCAGCGCACATATACACCTAGGTTTGACAGGGATGCTTTCTGTCGCCATTTCCTTTTTCATATAGTAATAGACTATCTCATGAAAATACCACAAAAATGGAAAAAAATTGAATTCAATGGACATCTGGAAGATTTGGACTTTGAAAACGACAGTATTTTAATCTCAAAGCAAATGGATTTCATGAAATATATTAATCAAAACAAATAAAAACAGATCTGAAATATTAAGAATAAATTTCAAATAATGCAAAGGTAGCTGAGGTGGAAGAGCCTTAGAAAAAGTAGAGAAGTTTTCATATCTAGGACGTAAAGTAGGTAGGGATGGAGACTCTGCAGCATAAATACAGAAGACAAAAATAAAGAAAGTATAAGGAATTTTGGCATTGCTTAAAAGGCAAATAACTAGTATATAAAGTACATATTTTAACTCTAAAACCTATTATATGGCATTAACAATTAAAGATCAACAAAGGTGTTAGAACTAGCTACCATCTTAAATTTATAAATAACTTGCATGGCAAAAGTTATTTTTATATTAAATATAAAGTTATTTGATCAAGTACCTAATAAATCAGAATGGAAAAAGACTGGACCAAATCCAAGTGGAGCAAGAAATTTGGAAAATAAGATAGAGACATTAAGGAAACCAGAAAAAAGTTTTACCAAAACAAGGCATATCATGGAAGCCACAAGGATTTAGAAAAAGAGGGAGATTTAAAAAGACCTGGTGTAGAAAAAATCGAAAAAGATGAATATTAGAAAGATTTAGAAACAAATGGAAGCATAGCAAATGTCAGAAAATGTAATGTTGTAAATGGTCTATGCTCTGCAGGGAGTTGCAGAAGAATCTTTATAAACACAACCGGAAGAATGTTAGAGAGCACATTTGAAATAGCAGGCGGGCAAAAAGATAAGAATCGAAGCAAAATCTATACACGTATAGTATGGACATGTATGGAAAATCACTTACATATATATCAGCATCTGTGGCAATGACCCTGATCACTGAAGAGGCTGGTGGCAGGTTTTCAAGGATCCTCACACTGTAACTAGTGTTGCCGAAGACAGGTGCTTGCAAGTTGTGGTTGATGCTGACAGGAATGACACACTGGGCCTGTTTAGGTGGACTTCCCTGGTCAGAAACTTGGACCAAAATCTGGACAAAGACCAAAAATGTGACAGTTTGTATTTTAGTTTGGGCCATGGTTTTCAGATGCTGTAAAAAGTATTCTGCACCACACTAGTTGACAAAATTAGCAAAATTAGCAAGCCAACAGCAATGTCAACCAGTGTTTCTTCCTGACTTTTTTCTCGGGGGGGGGGGGGGGGCACTTTAAATTTTCGGGGGGGGGGGGCGGACACTGTTAAAAGTATAAATTTTCTATATAAATTTCATTTCGTTCGGGGGGGGGGGGGGGTAGACTTTCTTTAGGAGGGCAGAGTCCCCCCCCTCCCCCCCCCCCGAAGAGATGCATGAAATAAACTCTGATGTCAACTAGTCTACAATCAATAGGTAAATAAGAAGAATTTGTATTATTTTGATGTATTATTCTCAACTGTCTAAAACAATGTCATATACTCACCTGTTATATCATCTTGTATTTCAAAACATCATACACTAAAACTCTCTCCCCCAAATAAACACATTACTTCCACTTCATAATACATAGGCTAAAGTAGTTTCTAGACCCTTAACCACCCTTCCTGTTATATACCAGTGGGCTATCTCGGTGAACGGAAAAAAATCACAGAAATTAATGGCCGATCGAGGAACAGGTGTCTCTCATTCCGAATCAGGATCTGTATCGTCACTTGATGTTCGAGATAATGCCCAGTCAATATTTACTCACGCTTTTCACAACTGACAACTAAGGTCCCCACGCTGCTTCTTGTCTAACGGTCGGACTGGAGCTCTAGAGTCTCCCAATGGTCATCGGAATCGTGTTTGGCGTCCACTTGCCTGTCATGAATAATGATTCTACCGTAACGTCCAACGGCATGCCCTAACTCAACTTAGACATAAATCACCGTGGGTGTATTCCCATTGTTACGTATCACTCAGGCACCTGCATAGAGCTCGTACCCCTTAACCACTAGCGTGTGCTGATAACATTTCATTAGATTTTAGATTTCCCCTGGCTTGATCATCCCCAATATCTTAGATAAACCCCTTCGGTGTTTGCAACTAGCACCTAATCACATAAACCATTTAATTAGCAAACAAGCTACTATTTTACTTTAGAATAATCAATAGAATACCAGCCAACATTTAAGTTAAATATAATAATTGATACAGTTAGTTAGCATCATTGACCAGCAGGTAGGAGTGAAAGAAAATGTATGGTAAAATGCTTTTTAATGGTCCTAAGAATTGGAGGATTGCCAGAACAGCCACGTAGAAAATACAAATTTCTTAAATATCAGCTTGAGAAGAAACTTGAGATTTTTTGACTACTACCACAGTAACACAAGCCTAATTAAAGAAAGTAATTAAATTTTAAGGAACCCGTATTAAAAAAATTACATTTACATAATGTATATTACATTATTCATTTTTCTTATTAAGAAGTGAATAAACAGTAATATAATTTTTACTAAATTATTTCATTTATCAAAAAACAAGAGAGATTGTTAGAAGTTAGTTTGTACAAAAATGTAGGCCCTATATTGGCCTATACTTATTTTTAAAAGTATCCAAAATACTAGCAATCCAGTTAGCAATCTTTACCTGGTAACTACTGGTGCTGGTTGATGCTAAGTTTCCATCTACAACTATTTCATTATTAGAGTTGAGGCGGAAAAAAACATTGCTGGTTCCATCCCCAATCAATGACACAGTGATATTTCCAAATCTCTGGAGACAGAAGAGTTTCAGGTATAAAGTTACATTTGAATTAAGAGTAAACAAAAAATAAAGTTATAAGTAACTCAAAAACAAAATTTTTAATAAAATCTTACAGAACTAGGGGGATCATTGTCAGAGGCTGTGACACGGAGGACTGTGGTGCCAAGAGCAGCGTCTTCTCTAACAACTGTGGCAGTTGCAGGCGGGCAGTTTGTAAAGTAGGGGGCGTTGTTGTTCCTGGTGATTAAAACTGTCACAGTGGCCAGGCGAGAGTTGTTGCGTATAGGAGTGCCCCTGTCACTCAGTCCCATGGTCCACTGTAGGGAAGACACATTTTTTTTTATTTCAATCTTTTGTAAATTTAAAAAAAAAAAGACCAAAAAATGTTAAAATTGATACTTTTTAAAACTTAATATTTTGTTATTGATTTATATTTTGATTTCTGATTTGAAAAAACAAAACAGTAGTGAGTTGATCAAGTAACAAAACTTACAGTGTAAGAGTTGCTTGTTGCTCCGACCAATGACTTAATTGCTGACATCTCGCCATCTCTGGTCACACGGAAAAACTCAAGAGCAGACTGAGAGGCTGGGCTGTAGTAGAAGTCTACAAGGTTGTGTGGAGGCTGAGTTATAGGAATAAAAGAAAGAACATGGTCATCTACTAGTAAAAATAATACAGGGAGGAATGAACATCATGCAAGCATTATCACATTGATAATTTTATAAGTTATAAAATATTGATGAGTATAAACATAGATTTTAAAAATTATATGATATATGTGATTTAAAGTGTGTATTAAATTGTATTGATTATGCTAAAATACTTTTAAGTATGACTTTTTAATGGGTGAAAATAGAGTCTATAGATAAAACTGATAGTTTAATAATTACCGTTTCACACCATCTTAAAATAAACCGGGAGTGATCTCCCCTAAACTTTCTCGAATATTCTTATATAAAATAACAGGGGATGGGAACTCGGGCTATAGACATGATTTTTAATCCATTTTAAATTCTTAAAGTTTTAAAAATAGAATAAAATCTCGTAGACAAATTAATTGCACACCAAGTGAACGCCAAATAAAAAAGCGCATAATAGTGCGCAATATTATTAGTACTTTAAAAATTTACATTAGTTTTTTGAGAAATCGGAAGTAGCGTAAATTACTACTTCCGGTCAACGGAAATTACTCAAAATTTAACAGAAAGTAGAGAATTAGATCTTTTACTTACATGTGAAATTTCATTTATCTATCTGAAATAGTACTCAAGTTATAGGCTTTTGAAAAATTCAAAGTAGGAAAAGTACCACTTCCGGTTATCGGAAATCGCTCAAAAGTTGATACGGATCTACGATTTTGATAAAATACTTATATATGAAACTTCATCAAACTAGCTGTAACGGTTCTCAAGTAATCGTGTTTACACACGGACAGACAGACAGACAGACACACACACACACAGACATACGGACAAGATTGCAAAATTATGTTTTTCCGTATCAGTGAGGTGTAAAACGTCGAGATTTGTAAAAATCTCGATTTTTTTTTTGCACGATTACAATACTTTCTCTATACTTCGTATATACGAGAAAGTAAAAAAACACAGAAAAACAATGATAATCTAAAACATTGCAATATAAACACAAAATGCCTCATACCATGACAGCATACCCTATAAAACACTATCATAAAAACAAATTATACAAGATGCCAAAATAATACAACCGATCTTACAAAATACACTCATAAAAAAATCCTTTTTCTAAAGCACAAACTGACAAAGCATTTCTCACTATAGCACAAGCATAAACTGCTTGTCATAAATCACAAACCAACACAAAAAAATTTACAGTTCATAAAATTACTAACACACCTGAGAATCACCATCAGTAGCAGACAGGAACCCAAATGGAAAATACAGGTACTGATCTTCTGATATTGTAAAGGTGAAAGCTGGGTTGTTTTGGTCAACAACATTCCAAACAGGCGTGCGCAGGTTTTGGTTGACCGTGATGGTCAAGACTGTTGTGTTACTGAACTTGTGAGGGACCACACCATTGTCATTAGCTTGGACTCTCACCTGATATCGAATACACAATTTATATTTTCACACATTTTTTTAAAGTTATTACAAACCTTGAAAAACAAAACATTTCCAACAGTAGCAAGACTACTTGTGTTAAATTTAGAATCATTGTCCATGGACAGAACGATAAAACACACACCCATTCACCTCTTTCTGCAAATTTTTTTTAACTAAATATATCCTTTCAAAAATTAATTTCAGCAAAGAAATGAGTTCATATGAAATAAAATACATTAACTAAAAAAATGTATCTTTTTAAATCGAGTAGGCCCCTATATAGTTCCAAAACACTGATATTTAATGTTAAGACTTGAAATTAATTATCTAACACTTTATTAGAACCTACATAGTAAACACTTGCTCCATAATTGGCTAAAGAGCTCTTTAGTGTGATTTCACCAGTATTAGAATTTATCTGAAAGAGTCCAAAAGAATCTCCATCCCCAATTATCTGGTAATCCACCCTTTCATAAGTGTTCTGTAAAATAAGAGCATTTTTTCAATCAGTTAAAATAGATTTGTAGAAGACTAATTTCAACAATACATTTTGGCAAAAAGATATTTACACACATTTTAATACTCAATTCAGTTTGGCAGAAGTAAAACTAATTTCAACGTTTAATAAAATTTGACAAAAAGATGGAGAAGTAAAACTAATTTTAATATTCAATTTGACACACAGAAATAGTCTCATCACTCGATCAGCATCTGTTGCTGTTACAGCTGTTACACGTTGCCCAACTTGCAGGTTGGCATCAATCACTTGATTGTAAGCAGCCATATTGATAAACTGTGGCGAGAATTTATTTCTGTACACACTGACTGAGACGGTAGCTGTAGTTGTAGACACTTTAGGGTTACTGATGTCACCGTCCCGAGCAATAATATTCAACTGGTAAGTAATACAACACATTTAATTAACATACATGAGAATGCTTACAAACTTGTTTAACAGAATAATTAACACACGATTTTAAAAATATTAGTGTAATAAGCCTATATGACAGCTGATATTCTTATAATTCTTTATCTTATAAATATTAAAAATATATATATTTTTTAGTTATGGCTTGAAATGCAATAGAAATATAACTTTACTAGTCGACCCGCGGCGTAACATACGCCTCTGTTTAGTGACCGAAGACTTCCTGATAGACACAGCTGTCCAAATAGGGTGAGTTTGGGCAAACGATTGTAAGTGAATGAAAAGAAAGAACTCTGGAGAGAGCAACATACAATAGTCCATGAGTGAAAAAAAACAGGTTTTGGAAGTTACAGGCATATCTTTTTGAATGTTTGGCCCTGTGCTTTATACATTGTCATTGCTGAGGCTAATCTAACAGGGAATTGTCTGCGCGTAATGGTAAAAGGCAAATTTGTGAGGTTTGTGAGGAAGCATGACGACCAGAGTTTCTTCCAGGCATCTCTTCGGGGGGGGGGGGGGGGGGGGGAGAAATCTACTCCCCCCCCCCCCCCCCGAGCCTGGATCTCCATAAAGGGAATAGCAGTGGATAAACCAATAATCACGTTGTGCAGGAGGTTTCCCGTCTTCCCATACAAAGATAGCAGCAACATCAGTTTGACAGGAGGGTGCGTTGTACCTTCTCATATCCAGAGTTGGAGTTTCCATGAATACAATTCGTACAGTAGTAATAGGGTTACTATGAGAGATAATGTCGAGCATTTGCATGTACGATTTAGCAAAGGGGTTAACCTGTCGTATCATTTCGCCTAGTTGCAACAACAACATATCACTGCTAGTGCTGTTACAATCGTTTTGCAAACGTTTAGTGGTAGCCTCAGCAGAATCGAAGATATATAGTTGACCGTATCGAGGGGTCGTGTTAGGATTGGTGTACAAAGGAGAGAGTTGATGATAAATTTAACCGCGGATTCGGAAAGCCTTAAGGTCCATGGCCTGGTGGTTGAGCAATGTGGGCGCCCATTGATGCGAAAGTTAAAGCAGAGTTGTATTCCTTGACATGATCACAGAAATGGGACAGCGGATCCTTGCCACTCAAAGGATTTGTAATAAAGGAGGAGTTTGGGATAGCGGTGGCAAAGACACTTTGCCGTTATAACAACACTTAGTGTAATGTCCGGATTTGTTTACGTCTGATGACCAATGAAGAGCATTGCAAGAAGTACATAGTGCTGTAGGTAGTCCAATGTTATGGTCCTCGATGGAAATGACAGTGTGTTCTTGAAACGCAGAGGAAAGTTGAATGTGATGAATGTGTAAGTGGTTTGCGAGCAGTGTTCCCTCTAAGCTGCGCGGCTGCGCGGCCGCGCAGCACTTTCAAATGTGCCGCGCAGTCATTTTCTGATGCCGCGCACAGATTATCAGAACGTCGGGCAAGTCTGATTCACTAAAAAAAATTATGGTCAGTGGCTTGAATTAAGCGACATTTTTAGTACCTGTTTTGTTAAACGAACAGTCTTTGTGTTTTGGGGCCTCGACCAAACTGATACTTAAAGCTTGTGACCCCTGGGGGAGGGGGTGACCTCGGTTGTCATACCACAGGTCTAGTTAATGACTTAACTCTCAACTGAGCGGGGCGGGTACCGATGTGATGTCTGGGTGACCCTCCCTCTGCTTGATTTAATGGTTTACCCCAAAACTGACCGTAAAAGGGATTGTGGCTAGTAGCTGACCATGCAAGGTTTTATTTTCTATTGTCACTGCCCTCCCCCATCTCCCAACCCCACCCACCTCCTTGATACTATGACGGTTTATCCAAGTCAGATGCAAATTCTAGGTTACTTAAGGTGGATGTGTTTTACTCTGTTTGGTTTAAGGATTTATATACTGTATATCCAATTCTTGGGATTATTACGTGCACCTGGATCGAACTGTTTCAGTATTCACAGACTGGTTTAGTAAATAAGGAATAAAAGTTAACTACTCAGTGCTTTTTTGATAATGTTGAAAAGAAAAATGTGTGTAACAAGCGGTAAAACAATGCAGCAAAAAAAAAAACTGAAATCATTTAAACTGGAATGGCTCAAAGTTAAAGTAACAAGCGATACGCCAGATTCTAAGAATGTTTCAGTTGAATTAAGAAGCATCTATGAATATTCCGATGAGATTGGACTGAAGTGTAAGTTCTGTGCTGCTAATACTTGTAACAAAACCAACAAAGACAACGAATTTGTCACAGGAAAGCGTTGGGAATCATGGAAGCTTGACTACTGTAAACGTCATTTACTGTATCGTGTTCACGAAGAAAATGTTGCGATTTTGTACAACCGCTCAAATGGGACTGGTCTTAAACGTCTGCTGATTGAAACTAACACTGAGCGAGAAGAACGATTTGAACAAAATGAGCGCCAGCGGTCAAACGAGGATCAAGTTCGAATTCTAATGGAAAATGTTCTTCTCGCCATTAGGATGAACTCCTCGATGCTGTCGGTACAACTGATTCATAACCACATGGTGAAGTATGTTTCTATACCAGACAGTTGGCAGAACTTCGAGTAGCATCGTTATACACGCTTATAGTTGATGAAAGTACTGACATAACAGTACATAAAATGCTAATCTTTTATTTTAAATTTCGTCCAGTCAATTCTTTATTCTACAAAACCGTTTTTGGCGGAATAATTCAGCTTACCGCATGTGATGCCTCAGCTCTGGAGGCAGCCATAACACAGTACTACACTGAACATCAACTTGACATGAACCGCATGGTAATGAAAACATCAGACGGGGCATCGGTTATGTTAGGCCGTAGGAAGGGATTAGCTGCTTTACTGAAGGCTAAGGTCCCCCATCTTGTTGAACAGCACTGTGTTGCTCATTGAGAAGACTTGGCACTTTCTGACGCTTGGAAAGATGTTAACTTGTTTAAAAATATTGAGGTTCTCTTACTCACGGTTTACACCTTATTTAGTCGATCTTCGGTTAAAAAGGGCGCACTTGAAAAATTGGCCAAGATGCATGATTTGGATGTAATTTCTTTTCGACCAATTCATGAAGTTCGTTGGTTGTCACGTCGCTTTCCTGTCAGTGCTTTTGTTAGAAATCTTGATGTTTTAGCTGCTTACTGTGAAGAACAAGTCCAAGACTACAATGATCCTGTTTGTTGTTATGTTTTGAGATCATTAAGAGATCCCCTGTATCAAGTTGCGCTTTATACCGTTAATGATGTATTAACTGAATTAGCTAATCTATCAATGTTGTTGCAGCGAAGTAATTTATCATCTATTGAAGCACATCAATTTTGCAAAATAGAAGCACAATACCTGAGTGAAGATATATATTGGAATGATAAAGCCAAGAGAATTTTGAATGAAAACGTAGGAATCGGCACAAGACAAATCACACAGTTTATACGATCAGTCTGCGATCATTTAAATGTAAGGTTTCCAGGAGATGAACTGCAGTTTTGGTCAGCTTTTGATCATACTGGTTTAAAAAATTGTGCATTTGAGTTTGGCGTCAAAGAGATCAAACAACTGTGCGTTAAGTGCAAAGACTTGTTAAATGAAGAGTCATTTATCACGCAATACAATGACTTCAAATTTCAGATCAGTGAAAAACTCAAATCAGGTTCAGTAAATTCACTAACTGAAATCGCAGGAGTTACTTTAAACGATGAACAATTTAGCTCATTGGCAAAGTTAATTGACATATGCTGTACTTTTCAAGCATCCAGCGCTGATTGCGAGCGAGGTTTTAGTCTTATTAAAGTGCAAGCACGAAATAGACTTGAAGTCGCACATTTGGAGAATCTAATGCGAATTAAATTATATCTAAATGCTGGAGAGGATGTGGATTTAAACAAAGCATATAAGGTGTGGAAGCAATGCACGGTTAGACGCGAGAAATTGCAATAAATGCCCCTGAAAGGTTAGCTAATTTTGTTTTCAAGTCAGCTTTTTAAAATGGTTAACATGTTAAACTGTTGTATTTGTATTACCGTTACGGTATTAACATTATTAACATATGATTGCATTACACTAACATAGTAAGTCGACCATATAACATGTTGTCTAAGTATAACTCTGAAAGTTTCTGTTGTGTATTTTATTTTATTTTGATGGGATTCGTATCTTCTTTTAATTGCATACGTTTCACTAGTCCTACACATTATACTATTAATTTATATCAAAATGCATGCCTTCATTACTCTGCTTAATTGCAAGCCTAAACATACATATAAAGTTGCCCAAGTCATTTTTAGCACCGCGCACACAACATATTTTTTGCACACACACTCTGGGTCCTTAGAGGGAACATTGTTTGCGAGAAGATGTGACTGTTTGAAAGAACGTTTGCAATGTACACACTCAAAGAAGGATTTCGTCAAGGCATGTGTTTTCAAATGGTTAATAAGATATCTGCATGCGTAAAACTGTCGCAAATTCTGCAAAGAAATGTAAAATGTGTTTCTACATGTAAATGTTTAGTTTGTAAGTGCTTCATAAGAGTGCGAGTTGTTTTGAAGCATTGCTGGCAATGTTCACATTGCATCATTCGTTCAGTGGAGTGTGTTTGAAATGTGCTTTGAGATATCTCTGTAGTCGGAAGGTTTTGGTACAAATGGTGCATTTAAAGTCCTCTGTCGAACGAGTTTGTTGAATGGAATTTAAAAAAAAAATGTAAGTTGAGATAATGTTTTCGTGAGAACTGTTTTGAGCAAATGTTGCAATGAAAACCCGGCGTTTGTAAATGTTCATCAGCAACATGAGAGTGGGAAGGTGACGTCACATCAGTGTGGAGATCACATGGGTGAGTAATGTTGGTGCACATGCCGGCGTTGTCAGCGGATGGCACCAGAACGTCATCAGTGTGTTTGTGACAGGCAAGAGAACTTCGTAATGGCCATGTTTTGTTTGCCACCCCCCCCCCCTTTCGTGAAAGTAGCGGTCCGTGACGACAGTTTACAGACGACAATGAAAATATCAAGTAGAACTTGTTACCTCCCCTTAGTTTCAAATCGTTCAAAACTAAATTATCTGACCCTAATAGCCATTACTAATAGCCGGCTCTACGATTGTAAACATTCGGGGTGAACTACAACTTACCAGACTGGTAGGGTGGAGGTGGAGAATTATATATATAGATTTCTATTTTTCAGCAATTCGTATTTTGTGAATTCGACACTACCAATGCTGCGACTGAAAATATTTTGATTTAGAACACTGTCAGTAGCTAGTGAAGGACGATTATCCTCAGCCTCACTTTCCACTCCTCTTTTATTTTCTACTTTTCAGTAATGTATAATTTGTGAATTCGACACTACCGTCCTTCCCCCCCCCCCCTCCCACACCCCGCCCCCGTGAAAGCAGCCGTCTGTGACGACAGTTTGAAAACTGTCGTCACAGACGACAATGAAAATATCAGAACTTCTTACCTCTCCTTAGTTTCAAATTTTTTGAAAGCTAAATTAGCTGCCCCCAGAGCCGGCGTTAGGAGTACGCGGGGCCTAGGGCCAACAATCCGCGCGGGGCCTTTTATTTTTCCATTGGTGTCTAAAACATCAACAGTGAGGCGGGTTTTTTTTCTTCTCAACGCGAATTAATATTTTTAACGATATATATGCTATTTTTAAGCTGCTTATCAATATCGTATATTAGTTTTAACATAAAGGCACTGATAAAAAAATAATTTATTTACTTAGAAGTGCTTTTGAAACGTTGCTTGTTTCTCTTAAAGCTTTTTGTTTGAAAAATAAAAATAAAACAGATGTAAGTTCGAGACGCGCATTAAAGAGACGATGAACGTCAGCTTCAAACCTAATTTTTTTACATTAATGTTTATTTATGAAAATCTTACCAGTACGTTCACAAACGAAGATCTACTTTTCTTGCCTTTCGTGAGGAAAATTCCTTGATTATATCATCATAGTCCAAATTGGAGGCAATGTCTTTTTCTATTGACAGAATCGACACGGCGCAGAGCCTGCCCTGGGACATCGTTGATACATGTTCCCAATTACCCGAATCTTTTACGATCATTGGGAATGAATTATTTTCGACAGAATCATTTTTAGAATGGCCGCTTTATTTGTGCCTATTGTCTAAGTTCGTTGGGATTGCAGCTGACAATAAACGACTCGAGGATTCATTATTCCGTCATCACCACAAATGGTAGTACTCTTATTGTAGTCCTTTTTGTTACGTTCTACATTTGCGACATTGGAATCCACAACCAAATCAAAAAGTTTTTGTTGTTTAACTACTTTCTTTGGATTGTGTATGTACTTGTCAAACGCACCTGCTTGTGTTTTTTCCAAATTCTTCTTTTAAATTGCGTTTCCTCGCTTTTGATGCACCTGATTCATACTTGCGAAATCTATTTCTGTCTCTTGTAGCCATGGTGTTGAGGAAAAATAGTGAAATCACTTTGAAGCAACGAGTGATAGTATCGATATTTTCTCAATTTATCGAGTGTTAACAACTGCGTGCAGAGTGTGTGGATGCTGGGAAAATAGAAAAAACATTGATAGATTTCGGACCAAGCTTGAATCGTGAAAAACACTGTTTACGGCTATAGATATCTAAATGAAATGACTCTCAAATTTAATCACGCACGCTCAGTAGGGTGGAACACTGGGGTGGGTGACAGTTGGTGGGCTGAGGTAAAGGATAACTGTACATTTCAATCTATGGGACGCCAAACCCTAAGAAAAAAATCTCCCAGTTCGAGTACTACGTTACTGGATCTCTGACTGCAGCCATTCAAGAGAAGGTGCGTGTTTATAGAGCGCCCACGGATTTCATTACCGTTAAGAACGCGTTCTCACAAGAGAAGGTCCGTGTCTATAATTAGAAAGTGAACTATGTGACAGCCAGCTTCATGTTATTTATGAGTTTCACGACGGCATGCTCAGACTTCCGGTAATTTAGACGTTTGAGAAATCAGGAGAACTTTACCAGAAAACGATTTCGGCCCGATGTATCAAAATGTATAGACATTATAATTTGCTTGGTATCTCTACAGTATTTTAAAACCAAAATCACTATGGTCTTAACTATTATACTGGATATCCTTACAAATAATTAAAATAAACATGTGCTTAATCACTCTACGAATACCGTTAAAGTTTACCAAAATGAATATGGACATAATTTGTGTATAAAGCCCTTCAAAAATATAAAATGAATTAAATAAAAGTATAATGTATTTAAAGATGACAGGACAATATATAAAATGAATATGATCAGAATTACTGTAGGGATGCCTTTCAAACGTATCGTAGTGAATAAGCATAATTACATAAAAGATGTCCTTACTACTACTGTATAAATTATGGATTTTAGGGATAAACACTCTGGATGCGAGGGACATGTCCACATCCGCTCCCCCCCCCCTCCTCTGCAAGCCATCATCAGGTCACTGACTGTTTACTTCAGGCACCCCGCCTGCTCACTAAAAAAAACGTCTTCATCGGTCCGAATACAATAGGGTATCTCATTACGTGTTTTCCCTATTTTACCTCCCATGTCATGTCGGGGGCTAATTCGCAACCGCCATCACCAATTACCTCAGGTCAAAAGCGAGTCGACACTAAGCGAGGTGTGACACTAATGTGTTCGTATCGACTGACGGTCTGTCCCAATTCATGTTTGGGATAACTAACTAACATCAGCCGTGGCCTCAGTTATAACAATCAACAATTTCGGCCATTTTTCTTTTCAAATTCGATTCAGCAAATATTATTTAAGTTTACAAACTAATTCAGACAACAATGGCGGTGCTGAAACGCGGAGCCTTTTCAAGCGCGGGGCCTGGGGCGGCCGCCCCGTTTGCCACCCCTAACGCCGGCACTGTCTGCCCCTAACAGCCGTTACACTGTAAACATTCGGGGTGAACCACAGCTCACCAGACTGGTGGTGTGTGGGTGGTAGCTATAAGCCTAGAGAACAGGGTAGGAACGGCTAAGCCATTACGTGGTGGTGTCTTGTATGGTCCCCATGTAGAGAATTATATATACATAGATAGATAATGATTATTTAATTAACTGAGATAACTTTAAGCAGCCAAATCTTACTGTGTACTGCTGAACATTGTCTTGAAGTAGTGATGAGCGGATCCTTATAATCCCAGAGTCAGTGATCACTTGGTAATACATCAGGGCTTGATTGTCACCAACTAGGTAGTAGCTCACTTTGCCAGCATCACCCTGATTGATGGATACAGAGGTAGGTTGTAATAAGGTAGACTATAAAAAAGCATACGACAATAATACAGCAGGCAATAATTATGTTAAATAATAGGTAACCGAAATAGTAGATTTTAAGAATGCCCTATATGTGAGGGGCTGGAGAGTGTCCTATTATTATTATCTGTTGATTGAGATGCGAATGTACCGTTTCATTTTCTGTCACAAACTGTTCATGTTTTTTTGTTAAGTAGGCCAGAATTATTGCGCCACTGTTTGGCTGTTTATGTCTATGTCTACTGCTAGTTGGTGTATATTTTGTTTAAATTGTTATTGATATTTTTATTAAGCGTCTTTTTATAAAATTCTGGCTAATGTTTCATGATGTGTTTTGATAAGTTGTATCCCTTGGGCTTATGTAGAGACAGGGATGGTTTTTTTTTATACTTGACCCACAGTTATTTGTTCACTCCTGGCTGTTGGGTTAGGTGGTGCATGTCATTTTATTTTAGAACTGTTTCAGTACTATTTTAATGGCATTAAATTTGTGTATTTATCTTTTCAGTTTTGAAGTCCGATTGGGTGTTTGGTCATATTTTGTTTCGTTTAGTATTTAATTGTCCCTTTTAGTCTTTTTAAAAATCTTTTTTGATATTTGGTTTCATTCTTTCTGCTTAATAAATTTTATAAACTATTAGCTTTTTTGTGTTATTTTAGTTTAGATTAAGGTTAGGGTTTAATCTGTCTGGGTTTAGCTGAACCTGCACTTATCGGATAGTTTATTTAGATAAGCCTAGGAAGGTAGAAATTAGTTATCCCCCTTAAGGGCTTACATATACAGTATTTCAACAGTATGTATACAAAATGAAATAGCAAAGAACTACTTGAAAAAAAATATAATATAGAAATTATAAACTACAGGAGTAACAGATATTTTGATGTTCTCCTTAATTGGATCAAGGAACATAATTGGTTACTTTTCTTATTGCATTTTTTTAAACATATGTTTAAAGTTGAAATTTCTATTTAAATTTTATCAGATTTTTTTTTGTTTAGAGCCCGATTAATTTTTTTTTATAAATCTATATTGTCTGCTACATAAGTTACAGAAATTTACTGTTTATAGTGTACATTTTAAAATTAATGCAGTTTTAGGCACTCCATAATTAGATGTTTTTAGCCGATATGCACACAAAGTGAATAAGTTAAATTAGAATGAAAAGTCTTACAAGGTCCCCATCTGTAACAGTGACAGTGTGAATGTCGTAGTTGAAACCAATGTGTTCAAGTATCTCAACACTAGCGATGTAGTTGGCAGCAGAACCAGGCACCACAAACACTGGGCTTTGAAGATTTCCATTGACAGTCACCCTGAAGACATTGTAGGATGAGAGGGCTGGATTTCCTCCATCATAAGCTCGAACTGCAATCTGAAATATTTTTATTTTAAAAATAATTATAATAAAAATTTTTATTAACAAGGGATTGTAGGTCTACAACTGAAACAGAAAGTTATTAAATTTTAAGCCAACTCATAATCTATCTCGATAAGAAATCTAGTAATCTTATATTTAGTGTGGTAAAGTAGCCTAGTAACTGAATGTGACGATGTTAAGATTTTACACTTTCTAGGCTGATAACCTTGCAGCAATAAAAATAGAAAAATTATAAAACAGATTGATAATATTTTACCAAAAATTATTTAAACAGACTCCTTTAATAAAAAATCAATAAATTACATTGTGTAAGTAGAGATATTCTAAAACTAATTTACTTTCATATAATCTATGTGAAGTTTTAGATAGTTATGTTCTTAGCCCTTACTGTGTATGAGGCATCAGCCTGACTTGCCATGCCAGTGGCCAAAGTAATGTCTCCTTGTCACTGAGTTGATGGCAAAGATATTTGGCACAGATTGTCGAACAATCTCATATCTCACAACATTGAAGGGGGCCTGAAAATATAGTTTTAGACATTTTAAACTGGTTACAAATTTTGATATATGTTCCAAATCAACAAAGTAAACAAATTTTATTTGTTACCTGTGTAATAGATTGTTGTTTCTATTATGATACACTGGACAATAGAAGCCATGTTGACGTATCTAGCTTTATTCGAAACCGGAAGACACATGACATGCAAGGGACATCACTCAAAACAACATTATTAATATAAGACTAATACAAGAAGAGTGAGTTCCCTTGACTTCACAATTCTCAATATATTACATCCCTTTACCCTTAGTAAACAACAACACAGCTCTCAATAGAACAAATGATAGTATCCTAAAATCACCAAATATATTGCAACATGAACATTATATGATTTGAATCATTTGGTAGATTACATCCTTACAAACAAATGCAAAATATGCCACAACATAATTAAAATACAAAACAATGATGTCAAAGTCCTCTTAACTTTTACTATCAAAGGTCTAACTTATCTGGGACTTTGATTGTCCGGTTTGACCTTCTCAGTGGCTGTTGAGTTGGTGACTCAAGATTCTTCCCATCTGGACTCTCTAGCTCAGGAGGTCCAGGATCTAAATCATTAATTCCAGAATTTACATTTTCTGACTCTAGAATACTTGGTTCACTCATATCAATAGAACTTGGTTGTGGAACAAACTGAGTTGGTGTGAACTGGTCAGATCTGTTGGGATTGACAGATTCACACTTATTATCTGCACAAGTTATTTTTAACTGGTCTGCATGTCTACGGACAATAAGTCCATTATTTGTTTTTACTTTATAAGACACAGGTCCTGTACGTTGAACAACTTGACCTGGTATCCATTTTCCCCCTCTCCCATAATTTCTCAGATACACATTATCATTAACTCCAATTTCTCTTTCAATGGATGTTTTGTCATGATTTAATTTTTGTGTATGTTGATGTTGTGAAACAGACCTTTGAACAGTTGGATGTAGTAGGTCAAGGAGAGTTTTAATTTTCCTACCACACAGCAATTCGCATGGTAAAACACCTGTTGTTATATGAGGAGTTGTGCGGTATTTGGCTAAGAACCTGTTTACTCTTTCATTCTTACAGTACTCATATACTTTTATCAAGCACTCATCTTTTTGTGTTTCTCCCTTAACATCATTCACATTTATATTGGAGTTATCCATGATAGTGAAAAGAACAAATACATCTTCTGGTACATAACTAAGGCTTTGGTTTTTTAAAGGTAAACGACTAAGACTATCTGCACTATTCTCAGATCCAGGTTTGTATTTCAATTCATAATTGTATGCGGCTAGTGTGATAGCCCATCTTTGAACCCTTGTGAGGCATGCTCAGGCAGGGGTTTGTTTTCCCCAAATAAACCCAGCAATGGCTTGTGATCTGTAAAGATGGTGAACTCCCTACCAAACAGAAACTTTTGAAATTTCTTAACACCAAAAATGATGCCTAAGCCTTCCCTATCTAACTGAGAATAATTTTTCTCAGCCTGGTTCAAAGATCTACTGGCAAAAGCAATGGGTCTGTCACCATTTTCATCTATGTGGGATAAAACTGCTCCTACACCATCTGGTGAAGCATAACATGTTAAGATAAGTCTTTTCCCTGGGTCATAGTAAGTTAGCAAAGTGTCAGAAGACAAAGCTTCTTTTGCTGCATTAAAAGCAGCATCTTGTTGTTTACCCCAGTGCCAAGTTGCATTTTTCTGCAGCAGCTTGTACAGTGGCGATAGTTTACCAGACAGATTCCCTATGAACTTCGCATAGTAATTTATCAAGCCCAAAAAAGCTCTTAGCTGTTGGGTATTTTCAGGTTTGGGTGCTTCTTTAATGGCTTTTGTTTTCTCAGGTTGAGGTCTGAGACCCTGTTTGCTCAAATTATAACCAAGAAAACTAATATCTGTCAGTATGAATTGACATTTATCTTTGTTTATCTTTAAACCCTTTTCACCAACTATTTTCAAGACTTTATCAAGTGTTTTAAGATGTTCAGTGTCATTCTTACAGTTTATATATACATTGTCAAAGTAAACACAAACATTTGGAATGTCCTGAAAAATGCTGTCCATGACAGCCTGGAAAATTCCAGGGCTAGATGATATACCAAAACATAGTCTTTCATATAGGTAGAGTCCCTTATGTGTGTTTATTGTCGTATAGACTTTTGAATCTGGATGCAGTTCTAGTTGAGTGTAAGCATGACTAAAGTCTAATTCAGTGAATTTGTCTCCTCCTGCTAAATTCAAAGAAATTTCCTCAATGTTAGGAATAGGGTACCTATTTAGCTCTATTTGCTTATTCGGTGTAACTTTATAGTCTCCACAAATTCTTACAGAACCATCCTTCTTTAACACTGGCATAATGGGCGTTGCCCAATCGGAATAGTCTACCTTCTTTACGATGCCATTAGATTCCAATCTACTTAGCTCATTTTCAATTTCATCCCTCATTGCATAAGGTGGAACTCTAGCTTTGCAGTATCTTGGATTTGTGTCTGTAATGCTTATCTTCACTGCCCTATCATTGAGTAATCCTGAACTACCAAAGACACCTTCATTTTCAGATATAACTTTATCTATTTAAGTAAAACTAGATTCTCTTGCTTTGTTCACTGAAAATATACTCCCCCAGTCTAACTTAAGATCAATTCACCAGTTCCTACCCAGTAATGGTGGTCCATTTCCTTCAACCACAAGAAGAGGAAGTTTAACACTTTGACCATTACAGCTTACATGAACCATACACTCTCCTATCACCGGAACATTGTCACCTATGTATGTTGTTAGGCTCTTGTGACATTGTTGTAGAGGCACTGATCCTCCTGTGACAGCGTCAAAGTCCTTCTTTGTGATGACGGATAGAGGTGCTCCCGTGTCAAGTTGGAAGATGATGCTCTTACCGTCGATACAAACTGGTACATTGATGGGAGCATGACTTGTTAATTTCACAGAGAACAGGTTGAACTCCGGCTGCGAATCAGTTTGAGCATTTTCACTGGTAGAGTGGTTCATTGGTTGGGTTAGTTAACATAGTGCTGCCTTTGGTTGCGGTACTGTCCTGACTGTCTAGATCTAGCAACAGACGAAGACTTTGCAAAGCAGGCCTTGGCAATTTGACCTTGCTTACTGCACTTAAACAAGTCGCTGACTTGAACTTGCATCGATGAGATGCATGGGGACCGTTGCATCGATGACATTTTTTGATAATTATTACTAGATTTAGATCTTGGATTTGAACGTGCAGGCTGTTTAGCATAAGTTGAAATGCGCTGATGGGGTTGGTGTTTGTTGACTAACCTGCTGTCTACTGCATGGATCCCTGAGGGCGCCAGAGATCTTGCCGCATCGGATGACTGCTGGAATGAAGTTGCAAGTTGTATTGCTTTTTCCAATGTTAGATCTGACTCGAGAAGCAACTTTCTTTGAACATCAGGGCTGTTTACACCTGTCACAAACTTTTCACATAGTCTGTCAGACAGCGTGTCCCCGAATTCACAGAATTCACTTAGATGACGTAAAGCAGCAACATATTCTGATATTGATTCGTTTGGTTGACGAGTCCTACCGTCAAATCTGGCTCTACACAGGAACTTGGGTGGTGCGGGCGCATGGTGGTCTGTTAGCAGTTTGCTCAGCTCGTTAAAGCTCTTGGTAGCTGGACTAGCTGGTGCGCATAAGTCCTTTAATAGCCTAAATTGTTGAGGCCCTATGACTGTTAACAAAACAGCTCTCTTTTTGGCTTCTATCGTCACGTCGTTAGCTTCAAGGTAAAAGCTTAACCTATCTAGATAATCATGAATGGTTTCGTCATTCGAATTAAATTCTTTTATCTGGCCATACAGCGCCATTATCCTAGAAATACTTAGCCAATATGCTCAAGCAAGCTTCTTTTTAAGTAAGCATGTGCTCTTTCTAGTGGATTGATTTATCCTCGTCGCCAAATGTAATAGATTGTTGTTTCTATTATGATACACTGGACAATAGAAGCCATGTTGACGTATCTAGCTTTATTCAGCAACCGGAAGACACATGACATGCAAGGGACAACACTCAAAACAACATTATTAATATAAGACTACTACAAGAAGAGTGAGTTCCCTTTACTTCACAATTCTCAATATATTACAACCTGCAAGTCAGCATCAGTAGCTGTCACCTGGACAACCTTTAAGCCTGCAGTTGCAGTACGTGCAATGGTAGTTTCATACGGGGTATTGACAAACACTGGTGGATTTAGGTTGCGTATCACTCTGATTGTAACAGTGCATGTGTTAGGTGCTGAAAGTGGGGGTTTGCCATTATCCTGAGCTCTAATGATCACAGTGTATGTCGTGGCTGTGTCCTGCTGTAGTGGACGCTGTAGAATGATGCCGCTATCCCTCTCTACCACACGGAAATAGCTGAAGCAAAAATAAAAATAGGTAACATTAGAATTGGTGGTATTGGTTTTTTTTGGACTTTGTCACCAATATTAGCTATTGCGAATGTTGTTTTTTTTTACATTTTCTTTGTAAGATTGTGTTGATTATGGTATACAAGTATTTATAATGTTATAAAAGAATGTAATTAACTTACTTAGATGTGGTGAAAGATAAACCATCAGAATAGGTGACAACACCATTGTTGGATACAAAGCCATCGGCATCTGTGGCCGGACAGTCAATGACGAAGGAGCCAGGAGTTAGAGTCTCATTGATGGTGATTTCCTTTGTTGTAGTGAGGAAACTAAAAAATAATTGTACACAATCAATTATGCTCACAAAATAATATTTACATGTAGGCAGTAGAGCACAACTGGTTTGAAACATTTAGACTTTCCATACTAACTGACTTATGCAATTAAAAATGCAGAATGTTATTATACCATAGTAAAATATTGAATTAATTGAAAGATTTAGACAGTTGTTATACCTTACTGATTTTATTCACAGAAAGCTTTAGATTGTTTTCATATTTTGTTGACTGATTTTATTCACTGACGCTTTAGACTGTTTTCTTACCTTGGAGCATTCAAGTTACGGTTGACATTGAAAGTTACAAGAGCTATGTCTGAGAGGCTTGGACTTCCAATGTCACGAACTTTGGCATAAAACTGAAAGTAGAAATAACCTTATGCAGTTTGAAATAGATTTGGTATTATTTACTTCTTTATTAAAGCAAGTCTGTTTAAACTTTTTATTTCTATTAGGCTACAATTAAATAAATATTGTATAGATATTAACAGTGATCAGGTAGGTCTATACTTAAAGCTCAACTTACGAAATATTGCAGCAGTGTGTCAGAGTTGATTAGGTTTGCATTGGAAACTCTTATATTAATAGAGTTCTGATTGCTGACCTCAGAAGTGAATAGCAATGACGAGCTGGAGTAGGGAAGAAGCTCAAATGTCAATTGATTGAAAGGTGGCTGAAAAAAAAAAATTTAGGCCCAGGCTTGTATGCAATTTTTAGAGAACAGGAAATTATTTTCTTATGTTCACAAAAACTTTGTAGACCTATATCTTTTTTCCAGAGTAATTTTCATAATAAACTACTACTATTTAAAAGAACAATTTAAAAATGTATCTTAAGATTTGTACCAGGTCATCATCTGTTGCAGATAAAGTCCTCAGCAACTGATTGTTGGTTAGTGGTAGGGTCAGATAAAAGTTGAAGGGAGTGGCCTGCCATTTTGGTGCAAATCTATTTCTTTGTGAAGTTATTGTAACAGTGAATGGAGCTGACTGCCTTGTAGGAGTTCCTCTGTCTCTTGCAATCAGCGTTACCTTTGAACAAAAAATTATATTTTTCAATCATTAATCATAAACCAAATTTACCTGAAGTCATAAAAATATTTACCAAATTTCTGCTAAAATTCAAAATTATTTCTATTGAAGAGTTACTTTTAATTGATTGATCTGCAACTATTTGAGTTTTATACCAAGATTAGTAAAAAAAAAACCAACTTCTTTTAAATTGTTTTTTTTTTAAAAATTAAAAGTAATTTAGGAATTGAAATTGGAAAACAAATAGTTTTAGTTCCTCAGTTCCCGAGCATTTAAAAACTATTAAAATAAAAAAAAATACATGAATTGCAGTGGTACTCAGTTAAAACAAAATACTTACTTGATAATTTGCTGCAGTGTCTAGGTAAACAGGGACCTTGACACTGATGAGCCCTGTTGATTGATCAACCTGGAAGTATTCTCCTCCTGATGTAATGATGTAGTCAATCACATTGTTTGGGGCCTGTACAAATTAAACAACAGATACAACAGAAATTTTAAGACAATATTTCATTCTTAAATAATCTAATTTGATTTGTGTTTCATAAAAAAAAACTGTATCTAACTGAAATGTTTGACAATAAATTATTAACGGTAACACACTCCTGACCTATTTCAAGTATTGGGGGAGAAAGTTAAACTGATAGGGGGTGGGGGGAGTAGTTAAGCTATAAGTGGGGGGCAGTTGTTTACCTCTAAGTGAATGTTTAAGTTTGTTATCTCTACTCTAAGCAAAAAAAATCTCGAGATAATAATTTAGAAAATCTAAATATAGAATGAACAAACCTGAGAGTCAGTGTCTGAAGCAGAAACTCTCACAACACTGGTCCCTGAAGCAGCATTTTCATACACCGTGGCAGTTGTTGGGTTACCAGCTATCCATCTGGGGCTCTGGAGGTTTCTTGTGACATCAACAAACACTAGAGCTGTGCCCCTCCTGGGGTAGGCGCCGTCATCCAAAGCTGCTACTCGAATCTACAGAAGCAAAAGCAACAAGTGTCCATTTTTTACCACAAGATATCTAATATCAAACTCAATTTTATAAAATAATCTAAAAAGAATCAATTAGTAACACAATTTACGAAACCCTCTTAAAATATTATGTCATTCTTTCTTCTATCCCAGCAATAACACGCGGGGATGGGCACTCTAGTAATATATATATATATATATATATATATATATATATATATATATATATATATATATATATATATATAGTTATATATATATATATATATATATATATATATATATATATATATATATATATATATATGGATGGGGCAACTCAGGGCACCCAATCATAAATGCTCACAGGGGTAGTGAGAATTTGTTGCTCCCTTGGATAGAAGTAAAATATTTATTTTTATCATAACCATATAATAGCATGCTTTAAAAAAAATTATAATTATATTAAGAAACCTATTTGTTTTGTATCCCCTCTAGATATTTGTTAACAACTCAAGCATTGATTAGCTATAAAACAAATTACCACAAAAGAGCTCAGAGATGATTGCCTGAGGTCCCGTATCAATGTAATTACTCCAGTATTTGGATCTATGGCAAAGTTGGCTGCAGCAGACTGATCTCCTTCAATGTAGTAGGTCAATTTGTTGAACTGTAATATAACATATTTTATCAACATAGTATTTCAGTTTGTTGAACAAGAAGTTTTGTAAATGTAGAAAGTCTATTAGTTGAACTGTGATCAAAATTCCAAGAAAATTAAGTTTTGGACTAAAAAAATGTCTATACATTGTTAATTTTTCTCAAATTATTTGTTTCTTTGCAAATGAGCAGCTCTAGATACATTTTTAAAATTCATTAATAAATGAAGTAAAAAAAATCCCAAACCCTAATCTAACTTAATCATCCTTACCACTGGATCAGCGTCTGTTGCAAGGACTGTGATGATTGATGAGGACACAGCTTGATTTTCTGGAATGGTGACTCGATAAGTTTCATTGAAGAAAATGGGACTTTGAGAGTTTTTAGTTACATAGATCTTGACAGTTGCTGTAGTGGCAGCAGTTCTCGGGGGATTGCCTTTGTCTTTTAGAGATACCATCAGCTAAAATATAGAAACATTTCAAAACAAAATAAAAAAACAGAAACAAAAATGTTTCAAAGCGTTGTAAATTATTGTGATAATACTTTGATATCTCGTTCGTAATAAGAGTTGTTAACATATTCTACATACTGCTTTAATCATAGTTAAGTTCTTTTGATTCATGATTCTTAAGTTTTAAATTTTATTTTAAACAGTCAACAAATTAAAATTACATTGAGCTCTGTAATGTTGGTCAAGGCCAGAGTTCGACGTAAGAAGATTATGCCAGTGTCACTGACAGCACAGTACTGTAGGCCTAAAGCGTCACCAGTGATAGTGAAGGACAAGTCTTTCCATGGGCTCTGTGGTGAAGAAAATACATTGAACCTATTGTAATAAGACATTCAACATATTTAACGTGTTTAAATCCTACTGATTAAAGACTGTATCTATAACAAAAACATTAATCATATTCAGAAAAAAAAATGTGGATCTAATTTGTTATAATCAAGATATTTTTATCATTTAAAATACTTAACATTATTAACAAGCACTATTTAGAAACAAAATAAAAGTAACCAACAATAAAAGGAACCAACAATTTAAAATACTATTGACCTAAAGAAACCACTGCTAATAGCTAATGTTTGTGCAGCAATGTTTCACACAAAAATTGATACACAATTATTTTTCTTTAAACATCACAACCCATTACATTATTTAGTGGCAATAGTAGATCTGAACTAAAAATTTCTATATTCTAAACAAAAGAGAATACATCTTACATTGATATCAGAATCAAGAGCAGCTATCTGTACAATGGTGTTTCCTAGAGGGAAGTTTTCATTTATCGTTACTATGTAACTTGAGTAATCAAATTCTGGGACAAACAGATTTCTATTCACAGGTACAATGACATTAACTCTGGCTGACAAACCTCCAAGATCAGTTGCTATAATTTGGATCTAAAAGTAACAAGGATGAAAGTGATACTGTGCATGAAAATGGGAAGTTAAAATATATTTCATTGATATTTTACAAGAAAACAAAACCAATGAACTAATTTAGGTGTTGTTATAAATTAAGAATAATCAATGAAAATTTACAGTGTATTGTGAGTCCGCTCTGTTATACAGGGAACCAGTCAATGTTATATCTCCTGTGTTGGGGTTGATCTGAAACAGGCTTGAAGCAACTGAGTCTGCTGCCAGTGAGTAGGTCACACCTGCAAACTCAGGCTGTAAATGGTGAAAAATTTACTTCATGTTATATTTATTTTTACTTTTATAAGCACCAGAGGCTTATGCAGGTTTTTAGGTTAGGGGGAGCAGCAAGTCGAGAAAAGGCGCCATTATATATATATATATATAATATGTGACGTGGCCTAGATGTTCATAGCGAAAGCGTGTAGGCACGGAGAGATTGGGTGTGAGAGTCGCCTCCCATGACAAGTGTGTGAACTCTAGTGTGGAAGGAGTGTGTGGTATCGTGAACTTAGGGTAGCATGTAGTCAGTGTGTTCGTGAATGTTTTTGTGTACCATGTTCAGTGTTCCCCTGTAGAAGTTGAAAATTATATTGGATTATTACATTTGAACTGTGTTTTAAATTGTGTTATACCTTGTTCCACTATGAAATGGAAAGCTAAGCATAACAAGTGGGGGCTCGTCCGGGATTTGAAACAACAAGATTTTTGAGAAGTTTTACCCCTAGACAAAAAGGAAAATATCCAGTATCAACAGCAGCGTTAGAGCCGACATGAAAATATCGAATGTCAACAGCAGCGTCACAACCGACTTGAAAATGTCTAGTATCAACAGCAGCGTCACAACCGACTAGAAACTTGCTAGTATTAACGGCAGCGTTACAGCCGACTAGAAAACATCTAGTATTAACGGCATCGTTACAGCCGACTGGGAAGTGTCTAGTATCAACGGCAGCGTCACAACCGACTGGAAAATTTCTAGTATCAACGGCAGTGTCACAACCGACGGGAAAATTTCTAGTATTAACGGCATCGTTACAGCCGACTAGAAACTATCTAGTATTAACGGCAGCGTTACAGCCGACTAGAAACTATCTCGTATCAACGGCATCGTTACAGCCGACTAGAAAACATCTAGTATTAACGGCAGCAGTCATCGCCGACGTGAAAAGACTTCGTATCAACAGCCACAAAACTTGTGAACAGTGCTGCAGACATCATGGCCATAAATAATGACATTAAAAATACAGTGATAAAGCTAGGAGAGAAGTTGAGAGAACTTGCTGGCTACAAAGTGGACTACATTAGCATAGCAAGTAAGTTATCAAATTTTAGAGCTACAATATTAGCATCTCAGTCCTTGAGCACATCAGAAGCAAATCATTGCGTCGCCACCAACATGAAAGCTCTAGCTACTGTCCCACTTGCAGAAGACCTAGTCAACCAGACACGCAATCTAGGCAACAAGTCAACAGAGTGGAGAACTAGGTCAAGGGCAGCTGAGCAGAAGGTAACTTTAATCCTGTATCAAGTTCATAGTCTTCTTAAAGATACTAATGAGACTTTAATTATAGTTAAAGACTGTGATGTCAAGATAGCAGGATCGAAACAAAAATGTTTGGACTCCAGAGCCAGAGCTGAGCAGAAGAGCCAGAGCCAACGTCAGAGCCAGAGCCAGTGCCAGAGCCAGTGCCAGAGCCAGTGCCAGAGCCAGTGCCAGTGCCAGAGCCAAAGTCAGAGCCAGAGCCCGTGCCAGAGCCCGTGCCAGAGCCCGTGCCAGAGCCCGTGCCAGAGCCAAAACCAGAGCCAGAGCCACAACCAGAGCCAGAGCCAAAACCAGAGCCAGAGCCGAAACCAGAGCCAGAGCCAGAGCCGGAGCCAAAACCAGAGCCAAAGCCAAAACCAGAGCCAAAGCCAGAGCCAAAACCAAAGCCAGAGCGAGAGCCAAAGCCAGAGCGAGATCCAAATCGACATCCAGAGCCAGAATACTGTACCAAAATTAGAGTGGTGTACGAACTTGTGTTATCTGAATAGCTTCTAGTTTTCATTGTCATCATTGACTAGATTTATTTCAACATATCTAACTTCATAAAACGAAAGGAAAGTAACATTGTTCTGATGTATTGTAATTCAATTCAAATGCTTTATTGATGACAAATGTTTTTTAAAAACCTTGTTGACTTATAGACTAGACGTATAAAGCTATAAGAAGTTAATTCATGCTTACGTCCAACATTTTATTGTAGAGATATAATTTTTACCCGCCATCATTTATTTCTAGGGAGATTTAAAGCATGTAAAAGGTCAGATAAATATTGTATTAAAATTTTTACTGTACATGTTAAGTAGTTGTGCAGGATAGACCTTAGAAATGCTGTTTAATTTTAGTAAAAATAAGAAACCTCTTTTTTTAGGGGGGAGGTGTGACGTGGCCTAGATGTTCATAGCGAAAGCGTGTAGGCACGGAGAGATTGGGTGTGAGAGTCGCCTCCCCTGACAAGTGTGTGAACTCTAGTGTGGAAGGAGTGTGTGGTATCGTGAACTTAGGGTAGCATGTAGTCAGTGTGTTCGTGAATGTTTTTGTGTACCATGTTCAGTGTTCCCCTGTAGAAGTTGAAAATTATATTGGATTATTACATTTGAACTGTGTTTTAAATTGTGTTATACCTTGTTCCACTATGAAATGGAAAGCTAAGCATAACAAATATATATATATATATATATATATATATATATATATATATATATATATATATATATATATATATATACATATATATATATATATATATATATATATATATATATATATATATATATATATATATATATATATATTTATATATTTATATATATATATATACATACATATATATATATATATATATATATATATATATATATATATATATATATATATATATACATACATATATATATATATATGTGTGTATTTTATATCTATAATATAAGCGGGCTGTGTCTGTCCTTCCTTCCTTCCGTCCGTCCGGCAGTACCACTGGGCGTCACCATCACTAGACGTCACCATTACTAGACGTCACCATCAATAGACGTCACCATCACTAGACGTCGCCTTCACTTGACGTCATCATCACTGGACTTCACCACCATCCTAGGACTTTACCAGAACAGAAAGTCGCCATCACTGGATTCTACCATCCTAGGACTTTATAAGAACAGAAAGTCGCCATCACTGGACTCTACCATCCTAGGACTTTATCAGAACAGAAAGTCGCCATCACTGGACTCTACCATCCTAGGACTTTATCAGAACAGAAAGTCGCCATCACTGGATTCTACCATCCTAGGACTTTATCAGAACAGAAAGTCGCCATCACTGGACTCTACCAGCCTGAGACCTTACCAGCACAGAGCCTTGCCATCATAGGACCTTTTTTTCTTTTTTCGACCCAGGTCTTTGTCTTCACATGACCCGGCCATTACAGGATTTACCATTATTTTCGAAGGGCTAAAGTAGGGGAAGGGACGGACTACTACAACAGATTTGTACTTGAGGTAAGGGTTTTTGCATTAGTCTTTGGCACGGTACTCACAACCGGGGTTTACCCTATAGAAGTGTATGCAAAACATTAGCATGATGTACAGAGGTTAAGTATCGTAAAAATTGTGTTGAAATTACCCTGTTTTCCCCATAAAATACAAAGATTATATAGGGAAATACGACTGGTCAGTTTTGACCCCTTTACGAAGCTTTCCCAGATATGCCGAGTTTTTTTGTGACACCCCAAGGCGTTCTCCTACCACCTCACAAAATTTCAAGGGGGGTCGTCGGAGGAATTTTTTTTTCGTAATAGAGCTCATATAAAGAGAATTTCACTCGCGGTCACTTTTTAGCCCTCGTCGAGGGCTTTGAGTCAAACCGACAGTTTACTCTAAAGGTCAAGCCATTTACCTATGAGTATGCAAACAATTAGCCAGATAAACTGAGTTTAAGTACCCTAAAGTCTGCGTTCATATGACCCTCTGTTTTTCCCATAAAATACAAAGATTATATAGGGAAATACAACTGGTCTGTTTTGACCCCTTTACGAAGTTTTCCCAGATATGCCGAGTTTTTTGTGACACACCAAGGCGTTCTCCTACCACCTCACAAAATTTCAAGAGGGGTCGTCGGAGGAAATTTTTTTTCGTGTTAGAGCTCATATAAAGAGAATTTCACTCGCGGTCACTTTTTAGCCCTCGTCGAGGGCTTTGAGTCAAACCGACAGTTTTCCCTAAAGGTCAAGCCATTTACCTAAGAGTATGCAAACAATTAGCCAGATATACTGAGTTTAAGTACCCTAAAGTCTGCGTTTATATGACCCTCTGTTTTTCTAATAAAATACAAAGATTATATAGGGAAATACGACTGGTCAGTTTTGACCCATTTCCCGATTTTTCCCGGACATGGCGAGTTTTTTGTGACACCCCAAGGCATTCTCCTACCACCTCACAAAATTTCAAGAGGGGTCGTCGGAGGAAATTTTTTGTCGTAATAGAGCTCATATAAAGAGAATTTCACTCGCGGTCACTTTTTAGCCCTCGTCGAGGGCTTCCAGTCAAACCGACAAGTCTGCCCTACGGCCAAGCCATTTACCTATAAGCATGCCAAAAATTAGCCAGATGTAAAGACGGTAAGGGCCCTAAAATCCGTTTTGAAATGACCCTCTGTTTTTCCCATAAAATACAAAGATTATATAGGGAAATACGACTGGTCAGTTTTGACCCATTTCCCGATTTTTTCCCGGATATGGCGAGTTTTTTGTGACACCCCAAGGCGTTCTTATCCACCTCACAAAATTTCAAGGTAGGTTGTCGGAGGAAATTTTTTTTTCGTAATATAGCCCATATAAGGCGCCGGTAAGTCGAGGTCAGTTTTGACCCCCTCCCCGTGGACTTTTCGGCCAACCGTCACCGTCCCTCGTGTTCTATCGCCCGAGGCACCATCGTGCCAAATTTGACGCGCCTGCGGCGCCGGGAAGTGCCCTATACTTGACCACTTTGCTTTATATATATAGATAGCCCAAAGATTAATTATCATTTAACTAAATTGTTGGTCTTGCATATAAAATCTTTACATTTTTTACTTTCTCGTAGACTATATACGTAGTATAGAGAAAGTATTGTAATCGTGCAAAAAAAATCGAGATTTTTACAAATCTCGACGTTTTACACCTCACTGATACGGAAAAACATAATTTTGCAATCTTGTCCGTATGCCTGTGTGTGTCTGTGTGTGTCTGTGTGTGTGTGTGTGTTTAAACACGATTACTTGAGTACCGTTACAGCTAGGTTGATGAAATTTCATATGTAAGTATTTTATCAAAATCGTAGATCCGTATCAACTTTTGAGCGATTTCCGATAACCGGAAGTGGTACTTTTTCTACTTTGAATTTTTCAAAAGCCTATAACTTGAGTACTATTTCAGATAGATAAATGAAATTTCACATGTAAGTAAAAGATCTAATTCTCTACCTTCTGTTAAATTTTGAGTAATTTCCGTTGACGGGAAGTACTAATTTACGCTATTTCAGATTTCTCAAAAACGCATCTAAATTTATAAAGTACTAATAATATTACGCACCATTATGAACATCTTTATTCGGCGTTCGCTTGGTGTGCAATACTTTTTTCTATGAGATTCTATTTTATTTTAAAAAGTTTATGTATTTAAAATGGATTAAAAATCATATCTATATCCCGAGTTCCCATCCCCTGTTGTTTTATATAAGAATATTCGAGAAAGTTTAGGGGAGATCACTCCCGGTTTATTTAAATTATCTACAGTTTGTTGTGTTCTTTAAAGATTACTTTTTGGAGGCAATTTTACTCTTATCCACAGTGTTTTCATATCTTTTAAACTAAATTTACTAAATCTGTACAAGATGCCTTTGGAAAATGTTCTAGATCATGGGTTCCCAACCTGGGGGTCGCGACCTTGGGGGTCACGAAGGGCTTTCTGGGGGGTCGCCAACTGGTTGACTAAACTCTAGCAATGAATAAAAAACAAAAATATTTAGAAAAATATTTGAAATTCGGCATTACTAACATCACTGGAAATGAAATAGAGAATAAACAATTTGTACTGTGCAAAGTTGTTCTTTGTCAGGAGTCTATGAAAACTGCCAAACGTCAATTTGAGACCAGTCATTCGGAACACACCGAAAAAGATACATAGGTCTTTTGTCGGCACGAAGCTAGTTGCAAACCTCAGTGACTTGATCGAACAGAACGTTTTCACCAAGAAAACACAGCATTAGTGTAAGCATCATATGAAGTAGTATTAGAAATTGCCAAGAAAAAAACCTCTCACACAAAGGAGAAAATCTCATCAAACTATGTATGCTGAAGATGGTAAAATTAATTCTTGGTGATTCCAGTGCAGTAAAGATGCAACAAATATCTCTGTCTAATAATACTATGCAGATGCTTATGTTAAAAGACAAATTTAGAATGAAATCAAGCTTTCACCATTGTTTGATTTTCAAGTTGACGAATCGACAGACGTGAGTTCGTGTTCGCAGTTGCTTGTCTTTGTGAAATATATTCATTCAGATGTTAGCATATAAGAGTTGATGTTTTGTGAAGATATCATGGTGAAAATAAATACGTTTTTTGAAACTGGAGGATTAAAATGGGAAAACGGCTGTGAGGCTTGTACGGGTGGTGCGTCATGGTTGGGTCAAAATTGGGGTTTCAGAAAAAAGTAAAAGATTTAACTCCCTAATGAAAGGGAATACACTGCATGATTCACATATGCCCTCGCCAGCAAGACTTATCCGACCTCATTGCTAATAGAAGTCGTAAATCATATTAAATCTGGAGCCCTAAACACCTGTCTGTTTCAAGAACTGTGCAAGGACATGAATAAAGATCACGAGGTTATACACTTCAGTACGCTGGCTGCCAATAGGAAATGTCAATCGTGTTTTTGAATTGAAAGATGAAATCAAGATATTCTTGGAAATGCAAGGAAACAAGACCTTTTGATATACTTTAACGAGATGGTGTGGTTGGAGAGAGTATCATACCTAGCAGATATATTCGAACATCAACAAAAGCTTAACCTGATAAAGGAGCGAATAGTATCTCTTTTCATCTCTTGGCATTTTTATAAAGCTGCAAAATTGGCGAGGAAAAATAAATATTTGAAATACTGCCATGTTTGCGAAACTCTGCAGTGTGGTGTGATAGATAAATTTTTTAAAGGATTCTGTGCATCTTGAATCTCTTGACAACGAACTGCGGCGTTATTTTCCCCGAGCTGAAAGAAGAAGAATCTGCATTGTCACCCATTCACTGCTTTCCTTGATGTTACCAGCATTGCCGATGAATAACAAGATGAATTCTTAAATTTGCAAAATTTAATTGTTAATGCTAGTTAATGCTTGTTAATAGCATGTAATTTTGCTCATCGTATTAAAACAGTTATCAAGAATAATTCATATTGAAAGTCTACTAGAAAATATTAATTTAGTGCTTATTATTTTCTTTACTAATTTCGACTTGTTACTTATACGGGGGTCGCTGGTCACTAACGTTTTATGGAAGGGGGTCGCCACTCGAAAAAGGTTGGGAACCACTTTTCTAGATCAACTGACAGGCAAGGGACCTGCAGTTTCCCTTCCTGCTAGTATTGACATATCAGAGATGAGCAAAATCTTTTTCAACAGGGCACACTTTAGGTAAACAATTATCCTACTCTTCTAGACTGATCTTAAAACCCAAAGTTAATAGGCCTCTGTGTAAAAGATGTATAGCTAAATTGAGACGACAACTGAAGTAAAGGCTACAGTTGTCAATTATGATCGATCTGCTGGTGGTTGACGGTCTATATCCATCAGGAATAGCACAAACAGCAGATTTACAGGCGCTAAAGTTGACAGACCTTGTGACAAAAAAGCGCCTTGCACAGGCTTTGGCGCCTTGCTAGGCTGATAAGTAAGCCAAGACGTAGGCTACTTGCCATGAGTTATTAATAATGTGATATTTAGGGTACATAACATGACAGTTGTTAATTCATAGATTCAGTATTGTTTTTGCTGTTGGTTTTTAGTGTTTTTTTGTGTGTTGCGGAACTTGTTTTAAATTTTATTTAAATAATCTCAAAAAAAGGCACCCCCTGCCACCCCCCTTGCGTACGATACTGTATGGGGTGTTTCTGGCCTCCATGGATAGCTTTGGGCCAAATAACTATAAAGAAAAGCTTAGGTCACTTCCTAAATATTAGTAAAATTATCCAATACATCATATATACATCTTTATAGTTATTTAAATAGTAGAGTATTATAATAAATTAAAAAAAATCTCTTTTCTACCTTTTAGTGCATAGTTACATACAAGACTGTTATTAAAACATTTTCATGCATTGTTTTCAGTACTTCAAAATGCTTAATACAATGAGTTGCATAACTAAAACTATTGCGCACCAAATAAACTTGATAACGCGCATATAGCCTAATAGTGCAAAATAGTAGGATAAGACTACCTACTAATTTAATAAAATTGTAATTAATTCATAAAAAATTAATTGGTAAATCAATTAAGTAAAATTTAATGTCTTGACCCACGTGCCAAATTTCAAAGACATTGGTCGGTCATAAGTGCCCGAAATTTTGCTTACCCATTTTGATCTAGACAGACAGGATTAAGACAGACTTTAATGCTTATAAGTTATAATGTCTGTATTTAGTTTGAACTTTGACCTAATTAAATTTATGACAACTTACAGTGATATTTGTGTCGATATCTGTTGCTGTTATTCTAAAAATGGAAGTAGAAATTGCAATATTCTCATTTACAGCTGGAAGAGTTGTTGAGCTACCTTGGAAAACTGGTGCAGTGTTGCGTTTTACAGTCACAGTGACTGTCCCTGTGGCAGTTAAAGATGGTGTGCCTAAATCAAAGGCAATGACAGTGATCTGAAACAAGAACCAATTTTAAACCAATTTTAAATAAAGATTATTTAGTAAGTCCTCCAGGACTAAATACTAAAGATGGTCAAATCAGTGGAATGTCCCTGAGTCCACCCAGCTCTGATGGGTACCTAACTTACATACTGGAAACAAAGGCAGCTGGGCATAGTGCTGACCACACAATCCCTTCATATGCCAAAGTCAATGAATCAGATGAACTCTACTTCATCTGCCCCATGTGTCTCGGACATAAACATGATTAAGAGAGAAGAGATTAATAAGTCCAACTTAAGGAGGCAATTGGGGTACAATGTTAAACATGTTGGTTTGGGGATTATTTATACTAGGAATTAAAATTGTGTTGGTGTTTTTTCAATAGTATGATAAACGATGGGGAGTGTGAGAATCAAGTAACAGAAAAATATAAAGTTACATTTTTATGTTAGACTATTGAAAGTTCAAGTAATGTAAGTCAGTTTCATTTGTCAATGGGCGAGGATGTAATGACAGCATCTTCAGATCTGTTGGGGTCACTAATACAATGACTTTTTTATTCAAGATCTTTAATTCTACAACATTACTCAATCTATGTTGTGATTGTGTTAGTAGTAGTTTTAAAGTGAGAAGTAACAGTCCTAACATCCAGACCTATAACTGCAGCTGTGCTTACATGCCACCCTAACAAGACAGCAGTCAAAAGATTTTCAAAGAGTTTTCTACACACTTGAGTTTAATGCTCACATTAAATCATAAAGGTTAACCCATACATGCACTAAAACAAAAATGCCAGAGAAGATTTTAAGCCTAAAAACCTATGAAAAATGCTTTAATGGTTCAATTCAATCATATGACATAACAAAATATAACACATTTATTAAGGGGCATCCACAAAAATGTCTATTATCCATCTTCACTAGCTTAAAGTAAAGGTAAAAATTCTATGGAGATAGATACTGTAGAATCTATACATTGCATATGCTGCATAATTGTTATGTGTTTGAAGCATTAACATATTTTAAATTCAGTATGTGGATTCCCACCTGGATCCAAACCCCATCCCCACCCCCAATCCACACACATCCACTTTATTGGACCACATACACCGCTCCCCTTTATGATGTGTGGACATCATAAATGGATGACCCTTAAACAATTTTATAAGTTATTTAAAAATGCATATACCATTTTAATTCCTATATATAATATGACAAGACTTACAGTATACGTGTTGACAGTCCTGTCAGCTTGGAGTGAGGATGCAACTGTTAGAATAGCACTCTTCTCACCAACATAGAAGAGGTTGCTACCACTGTTTGGGCTGACACTTTGGACTTTGTACTCTATCCTGTTGTTTGGTGACTGGTCAGAAAAAGATTTGAAATTATTTCACTGATATCGTGTACACCAGTTTTCATTTGAATACTTTTAGCTATACATTTTTAAACATTGAAATAACGTTTAAAATCTAGATTTGTTTTATTCATAAAGTTAAAATGATTATTTGAATTAGATGCTATGTATGTCGTAATTATGCTGAACTGAAGTTCATTTTTAAAATATCAAAAAGATTATGCTGTAACATTTTTCATTAAAGCTCTAGGGCAGGGGTCGGCAACCTTTTGAGACGCAAGAGCCAAAAGTTACAATTTACAACATTTCCCAGTTTTTAAAGAGCCACTAGCATTATTTGATTTTTTATTTTAAATAAATACGGATGTTTCGCAAAAAAAGTGTTTTAGCTAGCTCTACTATGATAAAATTAGTAATCAAATAATATAACTATACGACAATCCCAATCCACTTTAGAAGCCAATAACTTTTTAGCGCAATTTCCATTCTGGAGAATTGCGTTTATTAACCCGTCATTTCTGGATGTATGAATGTATGAATGAATGGATGGATGGTTGGATGGATGGATGTGTGTCCGCAGCTTTAAGTCGTATCTCCTCCTCAACGAAGCAATATCGATGACTAGTTCCAAAGCAATTATGTTAAGCAAGTTACGAGGATAAACATAGGCCATAAAAATTCCGGGTTTCTTTCATGGATTTCCCGGAAAAGCCAAAAAACCTCGAAAAAACGCAGTTTTTGGCCCATATCTCGGCAACCAGACCACTTAGCGACTTGAAACATGTACCAATCGATTCCTGCCATAATTTAGAACAATATTGCCGAAGAAAGTTTTCAAAAATATCCTTTCGTTTGGTCATAAAAATTTTTTTGAATTAATTAAAATTTGGACCGAATTAGTAGGCATATTTATCCAACCACACCACACGCGTCATCACGTTCAATAGCTGCGCCATCACGTTCAATGGCTGCGTCATCACGTTCAGTAGGCGCGCAATGGTTTTTAGTCATGTAACTCTATTGTAAATAAAACATGTAAAATACTGAATTTTTTTTTAATAAAAAACGTTTTAATAACTAACCAATGGTTTTACTAACCCTGCTCTTGATTTACGCTACGACAGAGCTATTTTTAGATAACATAAGGAAATTGCGCTTAAATGTCACTAGACTTTTTAATTAACTTGTTTTCTTTCTTTATGAACATCACCGGTTCAGGAGGTGTCTCCCATAGCCCGGCAGGCCTCAATACGGCAAACTCCGACTACTGGCTTGGATATCGGTTTGATTACCGTATCGGTCACTTCTGTCCTTCGGTTTACACCGGACTTATCTTCCACCCTACTCGTACCCCACCCTCCAGTACCAGGCTCAACCATAGGAAGCTAATAACTACAATAATACTACGTCACTCAGGTGAAATAAATGCATACTGAAATGTAGATGCATGCATTGTGTATTAAATAACATTCCCCATTTAACGATATTCAAAAAAGTTGGCACTTGGGCAGTGGCAAACATGGAATTGTTGTCATGGGGCTGCCTACAGCACGGCTATGGGGCTGGGCCTGGTGCCCAAGCGGCTGTAAGCTGTCCGTATATTTTACAACTCACCTACTCTCATTGTTCAATGATGAGTGTTTTTATTCTGTATATTAAGTTAAAGTTTTTTTTTACAGTATATTATTTTTTATGAGTTTTGAAAAAAAATTAATATAATTATTAATATTTGTGCATGGAACTGGAGAGCCGCACCTTGGCATCAAAAGAGCAGCATGCGGCTCGCGAGCCGCAGGTTGCCGACCGCTGCTCTAGGGTTACATTTCCAATAGACTTTTTCTTCTTTTAAACACTATAATTATAAGATTATATTAAAAGAGGATCATGTAAAAAGTTTAAAAATAAATAAATAAATGAAACAAAGCAAATATCTGGAAACTCACAGTCCCATCTGCATCTGTAGCTGTTAAATTACTCAGAGCTGAGCCTATAGCTACAGTCTCAAGTACAGTAATTGTTGCAGTGTATTGTCCAATCACTGGGGGGTTATCATTTAAATCCTGAAATATACAAAATAGTTGCAAGTTTAATAGGGGAGTTAATCTACTCATTTGAGAAAAGTAAGTAAGTTCAGCAAATATAATATTTTTAGCGCAATTTCCATACTGACAATTGCGATTATTAATTCGTTATTTTTAGATGGATGGATGGATGGATGGATGGATGTGTGTCCGCATCTTTAAGTCGAATCTCCTCCTCAAAGAAGCAATATTGAGGACTAGTTCCAAAGCAAATATGTTAAGCAAGTTCCGAGGATGATTGTGGGCCCAAAAAATTCCCGGAATTCCTTCCTGGATTTCCAGGAAAAGCCAAAAAACCTAAATTTAAAAATGCAGTTTTTTGCCCATAACTCGGCAACCTGACCACTTAGCGACTTGAAACATGTACCAATCGATTCCTGCCATAATTTAGAACAATATTGCCGAAGAAAGTTTTCAAAAATATCCTTTCGTTCGGTCACAAAAAAATTAATTAAGGAAATTGCGCTTAAATTGTCACTAGACTTTTTATTAACTTATTTTAACAATTTAGATTTTTTTGGTTTAAACACTTTTATATATTTTGAAGCTAGTGTGAATTGAATCTTAATTTTCTGAGATTCTTGTAGACCTGCATAAATTAAATTTTATTTATATTGGTGGAGCATTAAGGGTTCTCATGGTTAATTAAAGGAAAATAATTTAAACTTTGTAATTTTTAATCCCCCAAATTACTAATTAAAACCACATGTAGGCCCTTCCATCTTACAAAATTCTCCCATATAAAAGTATTTTAAAATTATTCATCTCCCTGTTATTTATCTGATAAGCTTAACCGAGAAAACATACTAACCAAAACATTGACTGTGACTGAAGCTGTTGTGTACAAAATATTTCCTGTCATTCCTTGAGTTGTCACCTGGAAAGTGTAGCGGTTTTTCACCTCATAGTTCAGTGCAGAGTTTACATAAACTCTTGCCTCATTGTTCACAGTTTGTACAGAGAAGGCTGAAGAGTCAGTACTACCTTCATTATCAGCCAAGACAAAATTGTAGCTCTTTACAGAATCAGCATCATCAGCCTATTGAAAAAAGAAATTTACAGGTTCTCTTTCTTTTACCATTATCAACTTCTTTTAACTATTTGCCTAAACATGTTCTCTTTAAAACTTTATTTTCATTAAGCTTATACCTAATGAGTTTTCTCCTTTTAAATATATTGATAAACTATGAAGCATTGACCTTGAAAGACCAATTTAATAAAAATGAAATGGACAAAAATACAAAGCATAAATGGACTACTATAAGTTACTGCCTATTTAATAACATGTTTTAATACTCCATATAATTTTTAATTTTCTACTATTTATAAACATGATTACATATTTTAAAAAGAACTAGCCTTAATAGTTGCCACAAGAATATTTGCAACATTTTCATTAACTGACTCTTCTATGTTAAGAACTTGGAATAATGGTGGATTGTCTTGAAGATCTAAAATGTTGACTGTGACTGGCACTACTGTAGTCCGTGGGGCATTTCCATTGTCAGAGACTCTAACAACTATCTGGTATTGCTGTTTTGTTTCATAATCAAATATGGCATTGGAAGCCAGCTGCCCACTTGATGGGTTTATGGTAAATCTTTAAAGAAAGAGATACAAATACTTTTTTATAGCAAATATTGGAAATAAGTGTCTTCCTACTTAAAATTTCACATGTAATTTATTCTATCTTTCCTAACTTGTACACACTTTTTGTGTTGCATAATCATTAGAGGATAGTTAAACTTAATAAACAAAACACCTGCATACATTAATTAACAAAGCCCAGTCACAAGACGCAACAATATTTAAACTTTACAGAGAAGAGAGCAGGAAAACCTACTTATCAAAGTCCAATGTCTGGACAATGCCATAAGTTAGGGCTGAGTTTGGTGTGTTGGGCTCATCAGCATCTGTAGCCTGGTGATAAAACATTCGTTTAAACATTATTACTGTATATTATTATTAGTGTAGTATATTATAAAAAATTATTACATTATATATAATTAGTGTCATAAATTATTATCGTTGTATTATAGTATAGTTTATTAGTTAGTATCAGTTTTAATGAATTTAAAGGTGGCAATTTAAACAACTAAAAACACATTTTTCATGCATTTTTTGTAAAAAAAAAAATATTCATAGAAACTTCATGCAGTTGAAAACTTTAGATTTTTATTTTGACCAGGTGAATCCTAAATCACTTACTGAAACTGAGCCAACAATTGTGGCCACTGGTTGGTTTTCTTGTATACTGAAAGTGTACTGGTTTTGTCCAAATGCAGGACTGTTGTCATTAATGTCTTGTACAATTATAATGAGAGTAGCTGTAGCAGTCTAAAAATATGGGGAAAAAAATAAGCTTAAAGTAATCACTTGGGTTATGCGACAGCCTTAAAATGCAACTTTATATGATAAAAACAGGATAATTAACCTAAGAAATACCAATTAGCCAGTGATAAGATATTTTAAAAATAAAGATCTTGTAAAAAAATGTTTGCTAATAGACTTTAAATCATTTATACAATGTTTTAAAAACAAAGATAAAAATATTTACATTTCCTTGAGGGTCTGCAACTCTTACAGTAACAGTGTGTTGGGGAATTACTTCTCTGTCAAACTGCTTAACATTGAATAAGCTTAACCTGCATGTTTAAGATACAATGAATTAACATATGAAATACATTTAAAAAGTAAAAACATGATATAAAAAATATGAATGGTAACAATGTACTAACCCACTCATGTAGACATATTTGTCAGTAGTAAGTTCAGTTGAAGTAAATACCAACTGATTCAGTGCTGTATCTGGGTCACTAACCTAGAAACAAAATTATGGGATATTAGGCAGAAATTGTAATTAAAATAACTTTATTTAATTAATTTTCTTTTACATTTTAAAAGTATTGAGACAAAAAGATAATTTTTTAGATTATTAGAAATATTAACAAAAGATATAAATGATTCCTGTGACAATAGAATGACATGTAAACACCATTTACTCACAGGTAAGTCAAAGAGCCTTGAGTTATTGAGGACTCCCTCACTAACATAAATGGTGTAGCTGGGGGATGTGAAAGCTGGAGCTTGGTTGGCCAGTGGGATAATTTGGAGGGTAAAACTTTTTTTTAATAAGCAATCAATTAATTTTTAATCATATATTTAGATAATAAACACTTTAAGAATATTAGACTATGGCGATCAAGTCGAGTTTTTTTTACTATATGCGTGTCATCCACATGTCCGCCACGTACAGAACTGAGCTTTATATATTAGATATATTTCATATTTTATAAGTGAAGTAGAGACGCCTTTCACTTTCTACTTATTTGAGTTCAGATTTTCTAACGCTAGGCCACGCCGTCCCACAGTGATCAAGCAATGGCCATGGTTAGTTTTATACTTCTTACATGACATGGTCTAATATGGTTGTTCAGCTATATCCTGTAGACTTACTATTACTACAATGCTTACCATGAATAAAGATCAATTATTGAATTAAACACACATTTTAGGGGAAGTAATTGTTAAAAATATTTGCACTTATAAATAATTTGTGTTACTTCCCCTCAGTAGTCTGCATTTATTTAGTGAACATTACTAGCTAGGCCTTACGAAAACTTGAGTACAATTAATTTAAAAGGTCTAGTTACCATCTTGTTGTAATGTGACAGTGAAACAGATCATAAACAAAAGGCCCACATTTATGATCGAGGATTTCGTACTTTTCCATCCCATCTTGACAACCATTCCTTAGTCGTGGCTAAGCTGTGAGAAGGAATAAACCGGGAGTGATCTCCCCTAAACTTTCTCGAATATTTTTATATACCACTACGAGGGATGGCAACTCGGGATATAGACATACTTTTTAATCCATTTTTACTTTCTCGTATACAAAGTATAGAGAAAATCTTGTAACCATGTGTGTCTGTAAGCACGATAACTTGAGTACCGTTACAGCTAGGTAAAAAGTTTGAGTAATTAAAAATGGATTAACAATTATGTCTATATCCCAAGGTGCCATCCCCCGTAGTGTTATATAAGAATATTCCTGAAAGTTTAGGGGAGATCACGCCCGGTTTATTATTTATGTATAGGAAAATGAGTGACATAGCGACCAAACACTTCTTTTATAACGTTTATATCGGCTAGAAGCTATTTACCTCTAATGAGTATACTAAATTTGTAATTATATTATTATAATTTTTCAAATTCCATTGCATAATATACACAAATTTATTATTTCAAACGAATGGCAACTCTTTTCATAGCTGACGAACAGCGTCAAAATGTGTCAATGTTGCAAGACAACTAGCTCTATTTTTCTGTTGCTCGGTTTTTATTGCCTTTTGATATGTAGATTTGTAAATTTCCAATTTGATTTCACCCCAATCAACTTCGGTGTGTTTGGTGTCACCCCACCCCTTATTTTTTTGTCGAATGGCGACAACAATTATTAATCCACTTACAAAAAGAATTGAGGGGCCTAATTCTTACAGTTATTAATTCATTGTTTTTGTAGAAAATTATTAAATTTGGTGTCACCCCCCATCCCAGTAGTCGATTGACATATCGGTTATTACAATTCTCAACAAAAGCTTTTTCCTCAGGCAAATGTTACAACGTTTAGTTGGTGTCACCCCCTCCCCCCCCCCCCCCGTGATACCTTTAAACTGTGCACAGGTAATAGTAACGATGTTTATCTATAGTAGGTCATTAATACGACTGGATGTGGCATTTCTCTATCATTATCAGGTTTTCGCCATAGTGTCAAACTCTCCCCCCCCCCCCCCACTCTTGTCGGGATTTATCAACTTGGCTCTTAGAACATTATTTAACTCTAATTAATCATTCATTTAACTGGAACGATCATTGTTTTTCTCTAAATATTTTCTTATTTTTGCCTTGGTTTCACCTCCTTAAATGGAGTCACCCGGTACGGTCCGCCCCCCCCCCCCCCCCCCGCGCCAAACCACCTCGCGACGCCTCTGACAAAGATTACTTATTATATATTTTAATTTAACTTGAATCCTCCTGCTTTGTGTTTTGCTTGCTTGATGTAAACTTGTGATCGAAGTTTCAAGTTTCACCTACTGAAACAGACCCGGTTTCTTTCAAACTTGACACTTAGGTCGAGATCCGATGACGATGCAATGTGATAACGAGTCTATTTTTCTATAAAATTATACAGGCCTATTTAGTGGTGCATTATTATACATAAATACACATTTTAAAAAGAAGTATTCTGTTGTTTTTTTTGTTGTTGTAAAATTGGTTTGGAATTTTTTAGTTCCAGGCGAGTAAGACAAATAATCTATCTGCTAATTGATTAATTAATTAAGTAACAAGCAAACACTAGCTTAATTTAAAACTCACACGTTAAAGAATGATACAGTAGACCACCGAAAAAATGTTTATCTTAACTGCTGCACACGTGAAACTAAAATGACCGTTTTTCCAACAGAGCCACTGTGTAATTCGGCTCTTAACCCCTTATTTACGGAATTATGTTCTGAATAAAAAATGTTCTTAAACAATGTGTTATCATATTGCTTTTGGCACATTTAAAGCATACGGCAAAGGAAATTTCGTTTCATAAATTTTTAATGGCCCAAACAGATATTGGTACTTATAAGTACCGTCAGGAATGTAGGACATTTTTTTCCAAAAATTTTTTTTTTTACAAAACAGGAACAAACGATACAATTTATTAACTTATAACATATCAATCATTATAACAGTCATTTTTTTGTAATTTTCACTCATAAATACAGCACAAAAGTATATTTTGAGTACGATTTCTATTGAATTTTCTGTCAGAACACATCTTAGACCTCAAACACAGCAAAAGTTGCCGACATGTCATGCTCCCTCATTCTTGTCTGTGGTCATTCTGGTGTAGCAACGGTTGCCGGAATAAACATGCTTTTCCTGGAAGCTTCCAATAGCTATTACTTACAATGAGCCGCATAAACAAACAAAAGCCTAGTCATTCAGTACACAACTACTCGTAATACTAGTATAATTGTAGCCTACTATAATGTTATGACAAGTCTACACTACAGTGTTAAGTTCATAAATAGAAGTGAGCTCAATGTGTTTAGGATAGCCAAAGTGGCCTACTGTTTCCTGTTTACGGATTAAAATTTACCATATAGATCTATATTATATGCAGAAGTATGGACTATTACTAGTCTGCAGCTATACATTACGTAAATACTAGTTATTGTAGGCAAGACAGTTTATTGCAGTAAATATAACTAACAAATTAAATCTTACTACTAGAACTAAGCTTTGGTATACAAATGAAGTTAACTAAACCTAGAAAACGAGCCTAAATCTGCTACCTTTATTCTTCTTATTCTTTTACTACTATAAATTAACAAGTAATTACAATATTTCTTAGGTAAACCATATGCTAACCTTCTTATACATGCGTAAATATCATTTTTTAAGTACATTTCGATAATTAATTATCAAAATAATATTTATGTCACTCCACGTCGAAAATCTGCCATTTCCTAAAATCCTAAAAAAATGACCGTGTGCCCCGACGTTACTTATAAGTCCACTTGTTAACATCGATCTAATACAAAGACTATTTGATTAACATTGTAAAACTAGAAGCAGAGCCGGCGTTGGGAATACGCGGGGCCTAGGGCCAACAATCCGCGCGGGACCTGTTTTTTTCCATTATATATATATATATATATATATATATATATATATATATATATATATATATATATATATATATATATATATATCTAATATATAAAGCTCAATTCTGTATGTAAAAATACATATGTTTGTCGTTGACATACTTCAATGGATTAAAGTGTTAGACAGTTATCGTGCGCGTTTGTCTGAATTTATGAGTTAAAAAAATTACTATTGAAAGTGTTGGGAAATAATTTTCATTTTTCAAACTGATAGTAATAGTTGTCGGCATGTTCATTAAACACAAGTGTTTAAAAAATATCATCTTTTACAAAAAGTCTAATTATGTCTTTATTTAGTCCTATAGCACTTACTTCCCTTTGATAAATTAGGAAAACACAATTACTTCCCTTTATAAAACCATTGCATTAGTGGAAAAGAATTTACTTTTTATTACTTTGTTTTGGTGTTGGGAAAAAAATAATTACATAATTAGCGGGGATTGATCAAGTGCAAATGTTGTAGGTATTTTACGGATAAGCTTGGAGTATTAAAATTGTTAATTAAATTGAAACAGGCGCGTTCGTTTAAGTGAGTGCAAAAGACTATGAATAAGTGTGGGTACTATAGTCGTTTATTAAGCTAAAACAGGCGATTCCGTTGGGTTTGCGTTAGTGGTTGCGGTTTGATTTGGTTCGTTTTTTGTTCTTTCTTTTTTCCTTTTTGTTTTTGTTTTTTTCTTTGGGTTTGTATTTGTGTTTTTTGTTGGTTTTGCGTTTGGATTTGGTTTGTTTTCGTTTGCTTTTTCGTTTTTTTGTGTTGTTATTGGTTGGTATTGGTGTTTGTGGTTGTGGTTGGGTTTGTTGTTAGGTTTTTGTTTTCGTTTGCTTTTTTGTTTGTTTTTTCTTTGTGTTTGTATCGGTGTTTGTGGTTGTGGTTGGGTTTGTTGTTAGGTTTTTGTTTTCGTTTGTATTTGTAATTGTGTTAGCGTTATGTTTGCGTTTTGTTGTTTTGGTTTTGGTTGGTTGTGGTTTGGGTGGGCAATGCCGGGTTTATGATGATTACTAAACACACAGGTGATGGTCTTTAACAGAAAGGTTTTTCACAGAAGCCAGAGCAGGGCCTGGCCGGGACGGCTAGTATATATATATAGTTGGAAATTCTGTATGTATGTAATTATGTTTGTCGTGGATTACAAAGGAATATAAGAAAAACCGATACTTCCATGGTTTCAAGTGTTAGATTTTTAAAATGCTCAAGGTCAAAATTTATGAGTTTGAAAATTAATATTGAAAGTGTTTTAAAATAATTTTCATTTCGCTTACTTTGAATAATAATTATCAATATATACATTACATAAAATAAAAAATAAAAATTCACGTTTATAAAATTTATAATTGTGTCTGAAAATTATTTGCATTTAGTCCTTTAGGCTCATTACGTATCTTGATTAGAAAAACACGGTTACTTCCCTTTAAAAAAACATCGGGTGGAACAGAGTTTACTTTTTATTACTTTGTTTTGGTGATGGGAAAAAAATAATTACATAATTAGCGGGGATTGATCAAGTGCAATGTTATAGATATTTTTAATACTGCCTTTTATTTATTCACTACACTGAAATTACTGTTTACTAATTATTTAAAAAAAAATCAATAACAGTTAATATGCCAGGTCCAACATGTCCTATATGTTTATTTCTTTCCGTTTACGGATAAGCTTGGAGTATTATAATTGTTCATTATATTAAAATAGGCGCGTCCGCGGGCGCCTCACCAGGGTTCAATTTGACGCCCTGGGCTATCCTGTGAGCGCTATGGTGCATAATTTCGCTTTATACAGTGCCATAGAGTATGGTTAAAAAAGGTTACAATAGTCATTAAGCGAATCGAATCCGTGAATCCTCAGGCGCCCAGACCGGGTGCTATTTGGGGCCCCGGGCGTTCCCGTGTTCGGTTTGGCACCTACGTTCGTTTAAGTGAGTGCAAAAGACTTTAAATAATTTGGTGTATTAAAGTCTTTTATTAAGCTGAAACAGGCGATTCCGCCGGCGCCCAGCATGGTGCGATTTGGGTTTGCGTTAGTGGTTGGGTTAGCGTTTTGATTTGGTTCTTTTTCGTTCTTTCTTTTTAGTTTTTAGTTTTTGTTTGTGTTTTTTTCTTTGTGTTTGTGTTTGTATTTGTGTTTGTGGTTGGTTTTGTGTTTTCGTTTGTGTTTGTGGTTGGGTTTGTGTTATCGCTTGTATTAGTGTTTGCGTTAATGTTATGTTTCCTTTTTTTAGTTGTGTTTTGGTTTTGGTTGGTTGTGGTTAGGTTGGGCAATGCCGGGTATATGCCGTTTATTAAACACACATGTCATGTTTCTTTACAGATAGGTTTCAGAAAGCTCTTTTATAGACACCTGCACCAAACTACAAGAAGATATACAATTTTATATAATACTAGCCGTCCCGGTTTGTGGTGTGTTGTGTTTGTGTTGTGTTTTTGTTTGTGTTGTGTTTTGTTTGTGTTGTGTTTTGTTTGTGTTGTGTCGTGATTGTGTTGTGTTGTGGTTGTGTTGTGTTTGTGTTATGTTCGCGGTTCTTTTTTTGTGTGTTTTGGTCTTGGCTGGTTGTGATTAGGGTGAGCAATGCCGGGTTAAAATGTAAATGCTGATAACAAAACACAAATGTCATGGTCCTTTACTGATAGGTTTTTCACAGAAACCAGAGCAGGGCCTGGCCGTGACGGCTAATATATATATATATATATATATATATATATATATATATATATATATATATATATATATATATATATATATATATATATATACACACACACACACACATATATATATATATATATATATATATATATATATATATATATATATATATATATATATATATATATATATATATATATATATATATATATTTATATATGTGTGTGTGTGTATAGTCCTATATAATATGCATACACACATAATAACACATAAATGTTTTGGAGTCTATAAAACTTTAATAGCAGATGTTTACATCTCCCACGTTTTAACCCAATGTTCTTAGTTGTTTTTTTTCCTTGCTAAGATATTAAATCACTTTTGACAGTTATGTAATTCATACCAAATCACTTTAGAAAATTCAATTACGTGCCAAATAATTAAGAAAATAAAGTTGTTTAAATTGTTTATTGATGACTAATTGTTAATATAAAAGCAGGGGCGTAGCGAGGGGAAGGGTGCGTACCGCACCGGGTGACACCATTTAGGGTTGGGGGTGACACCAAGGCAAAAAAAAAGCAAAACATACAAAAAATGATAGTTTCACTTTAAAAAGTGGTTAATTAGAGTGTTAATAGTCTTTTAAGAGCAAATTTGATAAATCCCGACAAGGGTGGATGGGGGGGGGGGGGGGTGGTGACACCATGACGTTAACTTGCTAATGATAGAGAAAACATGCTACATCAACACTTTTAACTTTCTTCCAAAAAAAGAAATAATAATAAATCACTCTGTCTACTACCCCTTGATATAGATCCTAAGGGCCTCCTCCCCCCCCCTCGTCGCCTTCTTCCCACCCTCTGCACGCAACTGAATGTTAATTTTGTTATACCAAGACAAGTAGGGCTTCATATACGACATCTACAACAAGAAAGTCAGGACTAGCGTTCATCACGTCACTAACTGTATATTACAGGCATCCAGTCTGCTCACTATAGGACGTCTTCATCGGTATCACTTTACGTGTTTCCCAAATTTACATCCCATGTCAGGTCGGGGGCTGATTCGCGTCCAACTATCTCCAGTCAGCTCAGGTCAAATGCGAAGCGACCGTACCCTAGACAAAGGGGAGGTGTGTGACACTGTTTTTGTATCGAATTTTGAAAATCTTCGAAATTTATAATTGCACTAGACTTTTAACAAGCACTGTTTCCATCAAACAAAGCCAAATGCATATTTTGCGAGCTGTTAAAGTTCTATGCTATTCTTCTTGTTAATGTAATGAATCATGTACATTTTATTGACTAATAAACATTTAATATTTTACCACTCACAAGGTACTCTATGAGGTGCTATAAAAAAACAGGTAATTTTTAGGGAATTCGTCAGAAAGAATAGTTGGACCTTATGTGAAGAATAGCCAGGGTTACGGAGGTGTGTATGTTAAAAGACTTAATGTCATTTAGGAAAAATCCCATTTTGATTTCAGTGCCTTTTAACCTGGCGATTTATTTAAGATGGCACTTGGTCACAAAATTATATATACTAGCTGTATGTCATTGCTTCGCTATGATGTAAAATAAATTGAAAGTTGTACTCAGAAGAAATAAGAAAAAACACACAATGTAGGCCGACAAAACAAAACAATTTATCACTCTTAACAAACAAACAAACAAAATATACACACAATACAACCAAAAACAATTAACGCAACACAATATTTTTTATAATAAAAAAAATTGACAGACATAATGATTCCTCGAATATTAATTAAGACAAGCGAACTAGAGGAAATAATCACTCTCTTAATATAACTATGTATCTTTCTACAAATTTAATTGTAAATGTCAAAATAGTTCAATAATTATTTAGTATGTAATATAGTTGTTTAACACTATTTGTTTTTACAAAAATATGTTGTCTACAAACAGAATTAAATATATTGTCATCATAAATGCTAAAAAATAGAGCATAATAAAAGTTTTTAAAATCAGAATTGGTATAAAATCAAACTTTTCTATCAAGTAGAAAAAAAAATTTAATAGGTAGAACATTCTGAATAATAACGTAAAACAATATTATTGGTCTTGCAATTCCGATCATTCATTTTTTTTAATTAGCTACTGTTTTTTTTTTGTTCTTTAAAGATCATTTTTAACATAATGATATGGTATGGGTTAGATCACTGTATTGATCATTCACCTCTTTACTGGGAATTGCAAAAACAATATTTTTACCTGCATGTCTCATTATTAATCTATTTACATATTAAACAAATTGTTGCCAATGAAAGGTTACAAACTCAATAACAAAAAGGGAGCTAACTTGGTGGAAGCAATTATTTGATGAGTCAGGTGAGCTGGGTTTACATAAAATGTTGATAACAGAAATATTTATATTAAGTGACCAATAACTATAAGGGAATAATGGGCCATCAGCATCAAGTAAAATCTGTTGCCTATTATGTAGGATAGTAAAAAGAAACAACTGAAAAAAAAAAACCATTCATGTTTAAGTAATCTTTTTTTTTAAACTAAAATTTAAACTTTTACCAAAAGAAAGTGAGGTAACTAAGACCAAGTTCTGTAACTGAGTTTTAACCAATAGGTTTCAAGATAAGGTTCTAGCCTCCCTTTGAAACCGCTAACAGTCAAAACTTAAAATTATATATATATATATATATATATATATATATATATATATATATATATATATATATATATATATATATATATATATATATATATATATATATATATATAATATATATATATATATATATATTGTGATTCAGTTCTGGCTGAATATATATATATATATATATATATATATATATATATATATATATATATATATATATATATATATATATATATATATATATATATATATATGTATATATATATATATATATATATATATATATATATATATATATATATATATATATATATATATATATATATATATATATATATATTGTGATTCAGTTCTGGCTTCATTTATATTTTATATTTGCAATTGAGAATTTTTAGAAATGTTATTAAATATGTCACACCTCATGTCTAGATATTTTTCGCTGGATTTTGATGTAGCCTACATTTAAAGTATGCAATAAATTTATTTCTGTATTTGTACAAGTTGGTGAAAATTTGATCACAAGATGCCATCCAAGATATCAAAACTACACGGACAACCTTTTTAAATTTAAATTTTCAAATCAAACACAAAAATTAGTAAACAAATCACAATAAAACTATACAAACATGTTAAGCAATAAGATATCGGTTGCATACAATAATATGAGCAGCAGCACTGAATATTAAGAGAAGCCCTGCACTAGCTCTAGTGCTACTACAGGTAGGTGGTGTGGTGTTGCGCTTTAATGTCACTGTGACTATACCAGTGGCAGTTAAAGATGGCGTCCCCAAATCAAAGGCAATGACAGTGACCTGAAACGAGAAGCAGAATCCAATGAGCATTATGTAAAGAATTAAGTATGCATTTTTAAATTTAGTAGGCAGCAGCTTAAAATAGTAGAACAAATCTTCTTCTTGTAAGTGTAGTTTGAGGCTAATGCTCCTCTACAAAATGAAGGATTAAAGACACATACATTTAAAAAATAGCCAGAGAAAACTCTTGATGAGTTTCACAGTAAAAAAAATGTTATAATTACACAGCTGAATTTAATTATCTGTTACAAATATGATGTAATTGAGGTAAATTGTGTTTAGCAAGTTATTTTATTTTTTAAATGACAATAATAAAACAAAACGTAACAACAAAAGCAAATTTTGAAGAGGAAGCAGTTTCCCTGTTGTATTTGTTACTCTTTTAATTCCCATATAAAATATGACAAGACTTACAGTATAAGTGTTGACAGTCCTGTCAGCTTGGAGTGAGGATGCAACTGTTAGAATAGCACTCTTCTCACCAACATAGAAGAGGTTGCTACCACTGTTTGGGCTGACACTTTGTACTTTGTACTCTATCCTGTTGTTTGGTGACTGGTCAGAAGAGGATTTGAAATTATCTCAAAGAATTTGTGTACATTTTTATTTTTTATTTTTGTTGTTGTAATTGTATACAACAGGCAATAACTCATTAAATATTAAAGTACTTAAAATTGTAGTATTTTTAGTTTATATTATTTACTAATCATCATTATCAACTATTATTAAATAAAAATATGATTTATTTAATTCCAAGAGACCAAAAAAAACCTCACTAAACTATATATTATTTTTCCAGTGTATAATAACAAAGTTTTCTCAAACTGAGTTTAACTTTATATAAAAGCTACATAGATGATATTGTTGAAGATTTTAGTGTCAAGCCATAGTTTACATTACATTGTCATTAGATTTATGGGGTTTTCTTATAAAACAGTATAACTAACTTGATTTAAAAAATAAATAAAACATTACTAGAAAAATCTGGATACTTACCGTCCCATCTGCATCTGTAGCTGTAAAATTACCCAGAGCTGAGCCTATAGCTACAGTTTCCAGTACAATAACTGTTGCAGTGTATTGTCCAATCACTGGGGGGTTATCATTCATGTCCTGAAATATACACAAAATATGAATAGGAGAGGTAGCTCATTTTAAATGGATGTAAAACCTTATTAGAACACATTTATTGTGTTTTTACTTGAAAATCCTAAATAAGGGACATGGTGGGCTACTACCATTGAAGATTAAACAGTAACAGGATTGTCACTTAGCGCCTCTGCAGTATTTTAACCAGTTGCTATCACTAGCACCCAGTGCCACACCTGCAATCTGAGCGGTCAAGCGGTCATCAAGGGGTGTTCTACCTCACCCATAAGGAGGGTGATTGATGTACACTCAAGGTTTTCATGCATTACATACTGAATGTATTGAATGTTTTCTTTTACCATGTTTTGCATTAATATGTGTAAGCCCTGCTAGGGGGGGATACCTTAAAATCTACTCTACCCTTCCCTAGGCTTATCTACTACCTACTGTCCGGTCAGTGCAAGCCCGGCTAAACCCAGGCTGGTTAATAACCTAACCTTAGTCTAAATTAAAAAAACAGAAAAACTTTTACAACTTAATAAAATTTATTTCATGGAACCAATGAAAATAAAAAAATGGAAAAACTACTGAATACACAAAACAGACAAAACAAAACCAAACAACACAGTTTATATACAACAAAACATTACGTTCGACCATTTGCTGGTGTTGCCTCGACTTATGATGTCTAGGATGGTCCAGGCCCTGACACACAGAAACCTCCCTTCATCCATTCTCGACATCCAAAAGTCCACACCAAACAAAACACTACGTAAAACCACTACGTACAATACGTTACGTACAATACATTACGTAGAACACAATACGTACACAACAAACTTTTTACAAACAAAACAATTCATATATAACAAAACACCCAGCCAAGTTGCCCAAGCAACCTCACTCCACGCGTGCGGTGCGCCACGCAGAAACCTGACCCGACCTACATCTCGCCGCGGGTCAAAAAAAGGAAGAAAATCACTCCGAGCGGTCAATTTATACTGACCGCTTCGAGCGGAAGGGGGACCCCGTGCTGTTCCCCATTGGACCACCATGCACTCCCAGATTCGCAACAAATAAAATTAATACAAAATAAATAATCCATTCACCCGCTCACATTCACCCCTTTTAAAAATCTTACAGTCCCTGTAAGACAAAAAAATACATATAACAATCTTAAAATAAAACATGCACCCATCTCTTACACCAAGCCTATAAGCTTGAATGCAAAAAAACAATTTCCATTAACATTAATCTTGCGTCTCTGTGCTCCCTAAAAAAACTCAAGGCACCAAGATAGTGTTCCTCTCACTGAGGGCTGATTCGCGCTACTAGTCCTGTCGGCCGTTCATCCGGAAGGACAAGGGGGGAGGGTCAGCCTAGACCCGCCCGCTACTAATGACTCGCCGTTGCAACGTCTCATCTGTACACGCCTTCTGGTCTTGCGTCACCGTAGGCACACCGGTGGAGCGTCCGCTAGGTCGGTCCGGAGATGACGCACCCGCCTTCCACCACTGGCTCTCCGACTGTTACCCGCCCCCAACAATCGTGCCTCCGCTTCGACACACCTGTGGGGCGGGTGTCCAGTAGCCCTCTTTGTGGGTTCAGGAATTTACGTCATAGGCCTCTCGTTGGTAGGGAGCGTCCGCTTGGTTGGGCCAGGTGGTGACGCAACCGCCTTGCCCCACTGGCTCTCCGACTGTTACCCGCCCCCAACGATCGTGTGTCCGACTCGACACACCTGTGGGGCGGGTGTCCAGTAGCCCTCTTTGTGGGTCAAGGGGTTTTCGCTGTAGGCCTCTCGCTGGTAGGTCTGCCTCACACACCAGATCACGCGCCACACACCGCGCCTTGTCCCGCCTAGCACACTAGAGGCTCACCCATGCACATCTCTGGGTGTTTTAAACAACAAACAATTCCTACACTAAACATAAACTAAACACATATGGTTCCAAAAAGGGCCTATCAAAACAAAAATTTATCTAAGCTACACTAGCCCTAACAGAAAAACAAAAATTTAACTAGACTAAAGCACTGACCCCACTCGTGCTACCAATTTGTAAGCCCTGCTAGGGGGGGATACCTTAAAATCTACTCTACCCTTCCCTAGGCTTATCTACTACCTACTGTCCGGTCAGTGCAAGCCCGGCTAAACCCAGGCTGGTTAATAACCTAACCTTAGTCTAAATTAAAAAAACAGAAAAACTTTTACAACTTAATAAAATTTATTTCATGGAACCAATGAAAATAAAAAAATGGAAAAACTACTGAATACACAAAACAGACAAAACAAAACCAAACAACACAGTTTATATACAACAAAACATTACGTTCGACCATTTGCTGGTGTTGCCTCGACTTATGATGTCTAGGATGGTCCAGGCCCTGACACACAGAAACCTCCCTTCATCCATTCTCGACATCCAAAAGTCCACACCAAACAAAACACTACGTAAAACCACTACGTACAATACGTTACGTACAATACATTACGTAGAACACAATACGTACACAACAAACTTTTTACAAACAAAACAATTCATATATAACAAAACACCCAGCCAAGTTGCCCAAGCAACCTCACTCCACGCGTGCGGTGCGCCACGCAGAAACCTGACCCGACCTACATCTCGCCGCGGGTCAAAAAAAGGAAGAAAATCACTCCGAGCGGTCAATTTATAGTGACCGCTTCGAGCGGAAGGGGGACCCCGTGCTGTTCCCCATTGGACCACCATGCACTCCCAGATTCGCAACAAATAAAATTAATACAAAATAAATAATCCATTCACCCGCTCACATATGTATATCTATATTTTAATTTTTATTAACACGTTTTTATTAACTCAGCTTCGCGTTTGTGTGTTTGTTGTTAAAATTGACATCGAAAATTAGCCCACTTCTGATTGCTCTATAGATCTGAAATTTGGCATGCAGGTTACTTTCACCTAACAATTTCAGATGCAATCATAAAAACTAGCAATTAGAGACCGTAATTAGCTTAATTTAATTACGCCCCAAGGACCATAAAATTGAGGACATGATTTCTAAAGATACCGACAAGACTGGAAGCTTATTGACACAGTTACTTCGGCCCCAATCGATGTGAGCGCGCTGGCCGTGATCGTATAGTGGTTAGTACTTCTCGTTGTGGCCGCGACAACCCAGGTTCGAATCCTGGTCGCTCAAGATTTTTTTAGTCCGTGTATTTATAAACACTTAGTCAATTCATACTTAATCAAGTCATTAGATAAAGTAGAAAATAAACTATATAAAAAACTTTTTTAAAAACCACGTTTTTCATGTGTAGCAAACGGACTAAAAAGGAGAAAATAAAATACTTAAAAAAAACTTTTTAAAAAACGACGTTTTTCTTGTGGACTAAAAAGTAGAAAATAACTATTTACATACATTTGATGACAAAAAACGTGGGTCGGGCAGATGGGTCGGGAAATTTGATGGTGAACGTACCCACGTTTTTTGTCATCAAATGTATGTAAATAGTTATTTTCTACTTTTTAGTCCACAAGAAAAACGTCGTTTTTTAAAAAGTTTTTTTAAAGTATTTTTCTTATGCAACGCACATGCATTTTTAAATCAACCACTTGAACAAGATCTGTCATAAAATGAGTTTGCACTTCTAAAATAATACCACTGGTAATAATTGAATGTTATAATGGTAAGTTTTTTTCTTCTCAGGTTGAACCAACATGCACCTGTTCAGCTAGTTATTAGTAAGAAAAAATTTATTCTTTCTATTATTCTTTCTATTATTTAAAATATATGTTAATTTAAGCCATGTAATCTTTAAATCAACTATATTACATACTTGAAAAACATGTATTATTATAAAACTTTCAATTAAAAAAAAATTAAACATTCATTCAGCATCTACATTTTTTCACATCTGAGAAGCTCAAAAGAAAATATACTAACCAGAACACTGACTGTGACAGTAGCTGTTGCATATATTTTAGCTCCAGTCATTCCTTGAGTTGTAACGAGAAATACATAGCTGTTCTTTGACTCATAGTTCACGGCAGTGTTCAAATACAATCTTGCCTCATTGTTCACCGTTAGTACGGAGAAAGCTGAAGAGTCAGTACTACCTACATTATCACCCAGAACAAAATTGTAGCTCTTAACTTCAGAAGCTTGCTGAAAAAAGGAATTACAATCTTTCTTTTTTATTAATGCAGTGTTCGCCTATCTGTACTTAATATATAAGCCCTTACACTAGAATGGATTGCAGCTCAATGACCCACTAATTCATTAAATATTATTCTCAAATCATGCATCCTGGAAAAGATTATGGTCTATATGATTTTCCAATAATTTTCAATGAACAAAACAGTTTTTTTAATATGGAAATAAAACACAAAATTGATTCAATTAATTTTAAAGAAGTATTTCTGTTGTCTCTATAAAATTTAAATATCTCTGGGTTGAACAATTATTAAATATAGGTCTATTTTAATAATAAGGCTCTGTAGCTGCCACAAGAAAATTAGCATCATTTTCATCAACAGACACTTCTTGGTTGAGAACTTAGAACAATGGTGCAACCTACATTTTTAGAAGCTTACTAGAATACCCGTCATCCGTTGGATAACTGTGGGTTTCGGGGGTCATCCATCAAAAAACATCACGTCTGTCACTCAGAGGCATAGCGAGCCTTCCCGGCGCCCGGGGACAAACTTTTCGATTTTAACCCCCCCCCCCCTCAAACTTTTGATGTGCACCCCCCCCCCCCCCACTCAAACTTTCGATTTGAACCCCCCTCAACCTTTCAATTTATTTTTCCAAACCATTTTGGCGCCCCAACATATGTCCCCCCGCCCCCCCCCCCTCCACCTCCCCCCGCCTCCCCTCTCCCCCCCTCCTCCCCTCCCGCCCCCCCCCCCTCCTCGCTACGCTACTGCAGTGTCACTTATCGTCACAAAAACAGACCCCACATTCAAAAATATGTTTATCTTTTAAAAACACCGAAAACACCGATTTCGGACTATCCCTTCATATACTGACGTCACATGTGACCTACTCAACTCTACTTCACCTGCCCAGTGTCCCGCCAAGTCTCAGACAACATGTTTTTATCGTTTAAAAAACGATTCCAGCCGAGCATGTCTCTGACCACACTATCCTTTCATATGCTTAGGACAAAGAAACAGATGAACTCTACTTCACCTGCCCTGTATCCTGCCAAGTTCAGATAGGCAACTTTATCATTCACATCTAAAAAAAAAAAATAGAAAAAAAAATATCATTGACATATTGGTCTTGAACTTGTACCACCCGCATGAGAGCGGACTACGCTACAAACTTAGCTATTTACTCGTGACGTCACAAATGAATTTTTATACTATACTTTTGAGTCTCCGCGCATAGATCTAGATCTAAGTCTAGTAGTAGAATCTAGTAACTTTCAAATTAAATTTTATCTTAAATTAGCCAAACAAAGATTTATATAAAATAATTAAGGCCTGAAATAGATTCTAGATGTATTAAGGCCTGAAATAGATTCTAGATGTAGAATTTACATTGAGTCTAGTGACCTAGATCTAGGCTAGATCTAGATCTAAATCTAGGCTAGATTCATAACTTTCCTTCGACAGCTGATCTTTAGATCTAGAGAAATTTATTGTAAAACTAAATGAAAAAAGACAGTTGAAAATTGATATAAGTGTTGGAACGTAATAAATACAGCAAACGGACGTATTGTTAAAGTTATGACCCACAGAAAATTAGATTTAGAACGCGTTAAACTTGTGAATGGGAACACAATTTTCTTCGATAGACGCCGCCATTTTATTGTACTAAAGATTAAACAAAAACCTGTGACGTCACGGTCCCGCCGAGTGTAGTGGTAGTTTTAATCTTTTTAAAAAAAATGGGTTACTCTGCGTATGAATAAATCAATAAATTAATTAACGTCTTTAAATAAATTTGTGATTAACAGTCTGTCTTAAAACAAAATTTTTTCTCTACCTACATACTATTTTACAGCTTTCCACGATTAGTGCAACCATGAGCAATAGTCGATCAGGCAAACAAACAAACAAACAAATAAATATTCAAACATGTAAACAAACTTGACTTTTAGTAGTATACTAGAATACCCGTCATCCGTTGGATAACTGTGGGTTTCGGGGGTCATCCATCAAAAAACATCACTTCTGTCACTCAGAGGCATAGCGACCCTTCCTGGCGCCCGGGGACAAACTTTTCGATTTTAACCCCCCCTCCCAAGATTTCAATTTTCAACCCCCCCCCCCTTCAAACTTTTGATGTGCACCCCCCCCCCCCCACTCAAACTTTCGATTTGAACCCCCCTCAACCTTTCAATTTATTTTTCCAAACCATTTTGGCGCCCCAACATATGTCCCCCCGCCCCCCCCCCCCCTCCACCTCCCTCCACCTCCCCTTCCCCCCCGCCCCCCCCCCCCCCTCGCTACGCTACTGCAGTGTCACTTATCGTCAAAAAAAAAACAGACCCCACTTTCAAAAAATTGTTTTTTATCTTTTAAAAACACCGAAAACACCGATTTCGGACTATCCCTTCATATACTGACTTCATAGGTGACCTACTCAACTCTACTTCACCTGCCCAGTGTCCCGCCAAGTCTCAGACAACATGTTTTTATCGTTTAAAAAACGATTCCAGCCGAGCATGTCTCTGACCACACTATCCTTTCATATGCTTAGGACAAAGAAACAGACAAACTCTACTTCACCAGCCCTGTATCCTGCCAAGTTCAGATGGGCAACTTTATTATTCACATCTAAAAAAAAAATTGAAAAAAAAAATCATTGACGAATTGGTCTAGAACCTGTGCCACCCACATGAGAGCCGACCTCACTACCAAGTTAGCTATTTACTCTTGACATTATAAGTGAAGTTTTATACTATACTTTGAGTCTCCTTACGCGCATAGATCTAGATCTAACTCTAGTTCTAGTAGTAGTAACTTTCAAATTAAATTTTATCTTAAATTAGCCAAACAAAGATTTATATAAAATAAAGAAGGTCTGAAATTATCTAGATCTAGATAGAATTATCTAGATCTAGTCTAGATTCTACGACTCTTTTGCTTAAGTCTTCTTATGTTTAGTTTTTCTTGCTAGACCTAGAATCTAGATCTAATCATTAGCTACGCTTATAGGCCCGGAGCGAGCATTTCAAAATTACCATATTCCAAACAAAGATTTATATAAAATAATAAAGGTCTAAAATAGTTTAGTATATAGAAAATCATTATTATCTAAATCTAGATAGAAAATTATCTATATTTTAGATCTACGACTGAGCTATATCTAGAGTTTACGTCTATAATTTTGCACACTTAGCGGTATAGAAGCCGCGTATGAATCTTAAGTTATGCAAATAGGCCCCGCATCCAGCATTTCCTAATTAGCATATTTCATAGCTATACAAAAAAAGATTTATATAAAATAATAAAGGTCTAAAATAGTTTAGTATATAGAAACTCATTATTATCTAAATCTAGATAGAATTATCTATATTCTAGATCTACGACTGGTTTGCTAAAGTTTCGTTTTTTTTTATTGTATTTATAACTAATAAATCTTGGATTTGACCTAGATTTTTAGATTCTAGATTCTAGATCTAGATCTATAAATAACTTTCCTTCGACAGCTGAGACCTAGAGAAATTTATTGTAAAACTAAATGAAAAAGACAGTTGAAAATTGATATAAGTGTTGGAACGTAATAAATACAGCAAACGGACGTATTGTTAAAGTTAAAGCCGACAGAAAATTAGCTTTAGAATGCGTTAAACATTGGAATGGGAACACAATCTTCTTCGATAGGCCGCCATTATCGATGTAAAAAAATAAACACATCATGTGACGTCACTGTTTCCGTCGAGTCTAGTGGCTTTTCAAATCTTTTTTAAAAAAATGGGTTAATCTGCATATGAATAAATCAATTAATTAATTAACGTCTTTAAATAAATTTGTGATCAACAGTCTGTCTGCATTAAAAAATTATTCTCTACCTGCATACCATTTTACAGCTTTCCAGATAGAGTCGAACATATCACAATTTTCGATCAGGCAAACAAATAAATATTCAAACATGTAAACAAACTTGACTTTTAATAGTATATAGATAGATGAAGAATAAGTGCTGATAAAAGTAGTGTTCAGCTGAGTAATGTAGCTCACAACCTACCAGATCAGGATCTTGAAATGTCAGCTTGAAAGCGTTTGTAACACTGATGGTGTCAGAGACCAAAGTCAAGGCTGGAGAGTTCTCATAGATGTAGCCAACCCCACTGGATGGTGTGATGGTGGGTGGGTCCAGGTTTGTAGGAGTTATCTGTATTGACACTATGGCATCTTCTTCTCTGCGATTAAAAGACTGCTAAATTGCCTGTAAAATAATTTCCATTCAATCTAGAAATGCAAAATACAATCCCACACGTAGTAAAGAAATAAAAACTTCTAGAAAGCTTTTTCATATGATATCATTATGAATGGCAGGGGAGTGAGATGTGTCTATTGAAGTTGATTTTCACAATCAAATAAAAAAATGATACACAGTTAAGACTAAAACCTCATCCTGAATAAATAACTAGTACTTAATAATGTTGAACAAAGTTAAATATCAATATATAATGGGCAATTTTATAACCGAAACTGTTAAGAGATTTTATTAAAAAGACAAAACCAAACCATCAAATACCCAGAAAACTATCGAGAGAATTGATTTACCACAATGATAAGTTCCAGACTTGAGACAACAGATCTAGTCAGAACACTTCCAGCTTTCTTCACAATTCTACACCTGTACTGCTTGCTGGCGCCTATCTGGATGGCTGTAGCTGTGAAATAGTCTGTGTACCCTGCTGGTTCAGCTGGGAATAAACAAATGTTACACATTGAATAATTACATTATTTTTTCCTTCTTGCTCAGCTGTTCTAGTTTTTAGTGCAATTTACATTGTGGAGATTTGCGTTTATTAACTCGTCTTTTCTGGGAATGGATGGATGTGTGTCCGCAGCTTTAAGTCGTATCTCCTCCTCAACGAAGCAATATCGAGGACTAGTTCCAAAAGCAAATATGTTAAGCAAGTTACTAGGATGAACATAGGCCAAACAAATTCCGGGTTTCTTTCATGGATTTCCCGGAAAAGCCAAAAAACCTCGAAAAAAGCAGTTTTTGGCCCATATCTCGGCAACCAGACCACTTAGCGACTTGAAACATGTACCAATCGATTCCTGCCATAATTTAAAACAATATTACCGAAGAAAGTTTTCAAATATCCTTTCGTTCGGTCACAAAAAAAATTTTGAATTAATTAAAATTTGGACCGAATTAGTAGGCATTTTTTCCAACCACACCACACGCGTCATCACGTTCAATAGCTGCGCCATCACGTTCAATGGCTGCGTCATCACGTTCAGTAGCTAGGCGCGCAATGGTTTTTAGTCATGTAACTCTATTGTAAATAAAACATGTATTTTAACCAATGGTTTTACTAACCCTGCTCTTGATTTACGCCACGACAAAGCTATTTTTAGATAACATAAGGAAATTGCGCTAAAATTGTCACTAGACTTTTTAATTAACTTGTTTATTATTTGTGTGAGCGGGTGAATGGATTTTTTTTGTATTATTTTATTTGTTGCGAATCTGGGAGTGCATGGTGGTCCAATGGGGAACGGCACGGAGTCCCCTTCCGTCCGAAGCGGTCACTATAAATTGACCGCTCGGCGTGATTTTCTTCCTTTTTTTGACCCGCGGCGAGATGTAGGTCGGGTCAGGTTTCTGCGTGGCGCACCGCACGCGTGGAGGTATTTGTTTGTTTATACTTTATCTTTATGTGATTTGTATGAATGCGACTGTCGATGTTTCTCGTTTTCTTTCATTTTCGTCTAAAACGAGATAGTGAGCATCGGCATGTCTGGTATGCACGTGGTGTGTTATTCTGTTATTTTGAATTAAAATGTATTTTTGGTGTTTTCTAAACCCGTGGCGTGTGTTTCGGACCACGTGGTTTAGGCCAGTATGTTTAGGAGTGTTTCCTAAACTAGTGTGAATGCGTGTGTGCATTTACTTGATTGTTTTATGATGTGTTATTGACTAGGATTGGCTTAGTCAATAGTCAGTTGTTTTAGACAGTAATTAGATTAGTATATTTTAGTTGCCTCGAGTTTTAGGTTGTTTAAAATTAATGTGTGTGCTGTTTCGTGCAACGTCATGTTGAGTATCGCTTGCTTTGTGTCTGCCTTCATTGGGGCCTTAGCGGAGTGTGTTAACTTTAATGTTATCAATATAGATGTTGTTTATGTAAACCAATGGCTTCGGGCTTCCTTGTGTAGGAAAGATTGGTTCTACGATGGATTTGTTTACACGTTATTTTTAAGTTGCTAGTTCTTCTTTAGACAGTGGTTAGTTGTTTTTGAGAATTGCTTTTAGAATTGTATAGTAAGGATTAGTTTTACTCGAGGCTTTAGCTAGATAGTAGTGGTAGGTAGCATTTTGAACTTGTGTATATATTTATGTATATATCTGCCATTACCATGCATTTTTCTTATGTTTTCCTTTTCTTTTTCTCTTCCCCCCCCCCCCCCTTCCAGTGAGGTTGCTTGTGCAACTTGGCTGGGTGTTTTGTTATATATGAATTGTTTTGTTTGGTGTAAAAAGTTTGTTGTGTACGTATTGTTTTGTACGTAACGTATTGTACGTAGTGGTTTTACGTAGTGTTTTGTTTGGTGTGGACTTTTGGATGTCGAGAATGGATGAAGGGAGGTTTCTGTGTGTCAGGGCCTGGGCCATCCTAGACATCATAAGTCGGTGCAACACCAGCAAATGGTCGAACGTAATGTTTTGTCTGTATATAAACTGTTTTGTTTGGTTTTGTTTTGTCTGTTTTGTGTCAGCAGTTTTTATCTATTTTTTTATTGGTTCCATATTTTCATGAAATAAATTTTATTAAATTGTAGAGTTTTTCTGTTTTTTTAATTTAGACTAAGGTTAGGTTATTAACCAGTCTGGGTTTAGCCGGACTTGCACTGACCGGACAGTAGTTAGATAAGCCTAGGGAAGGGTTAGATAGATTTTAAGGTATCCCCCCCTAGCAGGGCTTACATTTGTTGTTAAAATTAATTGTTTGTTTCAAAATTATGAATGTTCTACGTATACATCTTTTACTAATTTTTATGTTTATTTTTATTGAAAAATTCCAAAATACAAAAAAAAAATATATATAAAAATTTGAGTTGAATTTGAATGAGCTTACAAAAAGATTTTGACATTTACTGAAAACATAAATTAGTCTTCAATTAATATATGCTGTATTTTGATTATAAAATGTCTACTTACTGTTTAGTATAATACAAGTAACTGGTGAGTTTAGAGTGTCTCTATCTTGCATTATTATATTTATATTATCTGTATTACTGGGATTAGTTGGAACTGGCTGAAATTTCAGCTCTAATTCCTAAATCAAAAACAATATTTATTTAATTTTTTCCTCACCGTTTATAAATTTTAAAACATGTAGAATAATAGCAAAAAAAAGATTTTCTATTATTAGTCTATATTAATATTATTGTTTACTAATGTAATGAAAAATTTCTTACCTGGTTAGTACCTGAGAGTAGTGTTGTGGTGTACTTTGGTCTGATACAAAAAGGATAGACCTGTTCATAACTGAGTATACAGGAATCATACACAAACTCAGGACCCAGATCATCTCCATCCAAAATTTTTACTGTCAATGTTGTTATACTTGATCTTCGCAGACTTGCATTAGCAGCATTGTCCTGGTCCCAACAATACAGTTTATAAGGTTTGATGTTTGTGTTATTCAATTAAAACTTGCAAATGTTGATTAAAAGCCAAAGAAAGATGTTTATAAATTTACCCTTGCAATCACATTGATAATGTATGCGAGCGGCTGGAGTGTGTTTATCTGTTATTATAATTATTTGTAACTAAGAAGGCGAATGTCGCTTTTTATGTTCCTTTGAGGATTGTTGTGGTTTTTAGTTAAGTAGTCCGCTATTATGGCGCTGGTATGATTTCGATTTTACAATGGTTTGTAGCCTGGTTATTGTGTCTTGTTTATATTTTAATGTTATTATTTATGCAAACTTTGTTTTGGATTGTTGCTCCACTTTGCTTTATGTCCTGAATGTTACTTAGTTAAGTAGTCCGCTATTATGGCGCTGGTATGATTTCGATTTTACAATGGTTTGTAGCCTGGTTATTGTGTCTTGTTTATATTTTAATGTTATTATTTATGCAAACTTTGTTTTGGATTGTTGCTCCACTTTGCTTTATGTCCTGAATGTTACTTATTATTGTATTAGGGACTATTTTCTTGTGCGCAGCATTGGTTTCTTTGTTCGTAGTATTGGTTTCTTTGTTCGTGAATGTGGTGTGTCGACAGGGAGGGACATTCTGCTGGAATGTCGAGGCCTGTGTGTTGAAGAGTTTCTGTGTCACGTTTATGTGGTGTATGGTAACGTAGGGTTATTTTTATAGTGTTTTATTATGTTTTCCATATTTTTGTTTGCTTATTTTGTATACAAAGTGACTATATACTAGATCTATTTAGTCTTGACTTTGAGAAGTTTCGATGTTTGTTTTATCCAGACCACGTGGTAGCACGATGGCCTGGGTTTAGTCATGGATTATTGTAGATTTTACTTTCATTTATGAGAGCCTCTTGTTTAGGCTGACAATTGTGTCAGCTTACTGCCTTGTGTATAACTTTTTTTACATTTTAAATTGATTTGTCTTATTTTTCCTCTTTCTAGGACGGTGGTCCGAAATTGGGTGTTTTGTTTGATGTAAAAAGTTTGTTTCGTTTGGTTCTGTTTTGTGTCAGTTTTTATCTATTCTTTTTTTATAACTTTTGGTTCCATATTTTGTTGAATAAATTTTATATTAGTCATTCTTGATAAATAAATTTTATTAACTGTAAAAGTTTTTGTTTCATTTTAGTAGCTTATTATTTAGACTAAGGTTAGGGTTTAACCACTGTGGGTTCTACCACGGTTGCACTGACCGGACAGATTTTGATAGATAAGCCTAGAAGGGTAGATATTAGGTATCCCCCCCTAGCAGGGCTTACATGTAGAATGTCTTGCTTGTATCTCTGGTCACATTGTACATGCTCTCAAAGTCCAGAAATCCTTTTACATTTGCAATACCTTCTTGCTCAGAAGGCAAGGAAAAGTACTGTGTACCATTTTTAAACTGAAAAAAAGTGTATTTTTTAGTAGATAAAATTTTAATTTAAAGTAGGAAAGAAAGATGTTGTTGGGACCCATAAACTGAACTTTATGAATGGTAAAGTTCAAATAAATGTTGGAAACTTAAGCGACAGTATTTAGCCGTAAAAAAAATAGGTTCATATTAACCTGTCTGGTTGTATCATCTTTCAAAATATAAACAATTTGTGAGTTTGGACCTTCATCTCTGTCAGTGGCAGAAATGGCAAAGTAGACAATTACACCTATAGGGGTCAGCTAAAATATGATAGATATATATATAATTTTAAACCAAGCAGAGCTTTTTAGGTAGTTTTTGGGTAGTAAATTTATAAATTAGATCGACTTCACCTAATTGGTGATACATACAATAACACAAAAAGAAATTGCTAAATCAAGTTATTTAATAATTTTTAACTCATTAACCTCCACATCATATGGAACGTTAAAAAAATTGTGGTGTGTTATCATTTACATCAGTTATCAAAATCTTAAGAATTTTGTATATTGTCTGAAAAGTAAAATTACAACAGTATCAAAATGGTGTAGCTAAACAAAAGTGTAATATAGTGAGCTTTGTAAATTCAAGGGAACTCACTCTTCTTGTATTAGTCTTATATTTTATAATGTTTTGAGTGATGTCCCTTGCATGTCATGTTCCGGTTGTTGATGCAGAATAAAGACACGGTGCATAAACATGGCTTCATCGTCTATTGTGTTATAATAAAACCACAATCCATTACATTGGCGACGAGAATAGATCAATCCACTAAAAAGAGCACATGCTTACTTAAGAAGAAGCTTGCTAGAGCATAATTGGCTAAGTATTTGTAGGATAATGGCGCTGTATGGCCAGATAAAAGAATTTAATTCAAATGAAGAAACCATTCATGATTATCTAGATAGGTTAAGCTTTTACCTTTAAGCTAACGACGTGACGATAGAAACCAAAAAGAGAGCTGTTTTGTTAACAGTCATAGGGCCTCAACAATTTAGGCTATTAAAGGACTTATGCGCACCAGCTAGTCCAGCTACCAAGAGCTTTAACGAGCTGAGCAAACTGCTAACAGACCACCATGCGCCCGCACCACCCAAGTTCCTGTGTAGAGCCAGATTTGACGGTAGGACTCGTCAACCAAACGAATCAATATCAGAATATGTTGCTGCTTTACGTCATCTAAGTGAATTATGTGAATTCGGGGACACGCTGTCTGACAGACCATGTGAAAAGTTTGTGACAGGTGTAAACAGCCCTGATGTTCAAAGAAAGTTGCTTCTCGAGTCAGATCTAACATTGGAAAAAGCAATACAACTTGCAACTTCATTCCAGCAGTCATCTGATGCGGCGAGATCTCTGACGCCCTCAGGGATCCATGCAGTAGACAGCAGGTTAGTCAACAAACACCAACCCCATCAGAGCATTTCAACTTATGCTAAACAGCCTTCACGTTCAAAGCCTAGATATAAATCTAGCAAGAATTATCAAAAATGTCATCGATGCAATGGTCCCCATGCATCTCATCGATGCAAGTTCAAGTCAGCAACTTGCTATAAGTGCAGTAAGCAAGGTCACATTGCCCAGTTCTGCTTTGCAAAGTCTTCGTCTGTTGCTAGATCTAGCCAGTCAAGACAGAACCGCAACCAAAGGCAGCACTATGTTAACTGTCACCAAGACAGCCTAACCCAACCAATGAACCACTCTACCTGTGAAATTGCTCAAACTGATCCGCAGCCGGAGTTCAACCTGTTCTCTGTGAAATCAACAAGTCATGCTCCCATCAACGTACCAGTTTATATCAACGGTAAGAGCATCATCTTCCAACTTGACACGGGAGCATCTCTAACCGTCATCACAAAGAAGGACTTTGACGCTGTCACAGGAGGATCAGTGCCTCTACAACCATGTCACAAGTGCCTAACAACATAAACAGGTGACAATGTTCCGGTGATAGGAGAGTGTATGGTTCATGTAAGCTATAATGGCCAAAGTGTTAAACTTCCTCTTCTTGTAGTTGAAGGAAATGGACCACCATTACTAGGTAGGAACTGGTTAGTTTATCTTAAGTTAGACTGGGGGAGTATATTTTCAGTGAACAAAGCAAGAGAATCTAGTTTTACTTCAATAGATAAAGTTGTATCTGAAAATGAAGGTGTCTTTGGTAGTTCAGGGTTACTAAATGATAGGACAGTGAAGATAAGCATTAAAGACACAAATCCAAGATACCGCAAAGCTAGAGTTCCACCTTATGCAATGAGGGATAAAATTGAAAATGAGCTAAGTAGATTTGAATCTAATGGCATCAAAGAGAAGGTAGACTATTCCAATTGGGCAACGCCCATTTTGCCAGTGTTAAAGAAGGATGGTTCTGTAAGAATTTGTGGCGACTATAAAGCTACACTAAATAAGCAAATAGAGCTAAATAGGTACCCTATTCCTAACATTGAGGAAATTTCTTTGAATTTGGCAGGAGGAGACAAATTCACTGAATTAGACTTTAGTCATGCTTACACTCAACTAGAACTGCATCCAGATTCAAAAGTCTAAACACACATAAAGGACTATACCAATATGAAAGACTATGTTTTGGTATATTATCTAGCCCTGGAATTTTCCAGGCTGTCATGGACAGTATTTTTCAGGACATTCCAAATGTTTGTGTTTACTTTGACAATGTATACATAACTGGTAAGAATGACACTGAACATCTTAAAACACTTGATAAAGTCTTGAAAATAGTTGGTGAAAAGGGTTTAAAGATAAACAAAGATAAATGTCAATTCATGCTGACAGATATTAGTTTCTGGGTTAGAGTTTGAGCAAACAGGGTCTCAGACCTCAACCTGAGAAAACAAAAGCAATTAAAGAAGCACCCAAACCTGAAAATACCCAACAGCTAAGAGCTTTTTTGGGCTTGATAAATTACTATGCGAAGTTCATAGGGAATCTGGCTGGTAAACTATCACCACTGTACAAGCTGCTGCAGAAAAATGCAACTTGGCACTGGGGTAAAAAACAAGATGCTGCTTTTAATGCAGCAAAAGAAGCTTTGTCTTCTGACACTTTGCTAACTCACTATGACCCATGGAAAAGACTTATCTTAACATGTGATGCTTCACCAGATGGTGTGGGAGCAGTTTTATCCCACATAGATGAAAATGGTGACAGACCCATTGCTTTTGCCAGTAGATCTTTGAACCAGGCTGAGAAAAATTATTCTCAGTTAGATAGGGAAGGCTTAGGCATCATTTTTGGTGTTAAGAAATTTCACAAGTTTCTGTTTGGTAGGGTGTTCACCATCTTTACAGATCATAAGCCATTGCTGGGTTTGTTTGGGGAAAACAAACCCCTGCCTGAGCATGCCTCACCAAGGGTTCAAAGGTGGGCTATCACACTAGCCGCATACAATTATGAATTGAAATACAAACCTGGATCTGAGAATAGTGCAGATAGTCTTAGTCGTTTACCTTTAAAAAACCAAAGCCTTAGTTGTGTACCAGAAGATGTATTTGTTCTTTTCACTATCATGGATAACTCCAAAATAAATGTGAATGATGTTAAGAGAGAAACACAAAAAGATGAGTGCTTGATAAAAGTATATGAGTACTGTAAGAATGGTTGGCCTGAAGAGTCAGTTAATGATAATGTGTATCTGAGAAATTATGGGAGAGGGGAAAAATGGATGCCTGGTCAAATTGTTCAATGTACAGGACCTGTGTCTTATAAAGTAAAAACAAATAATGGACTTATTGTCCGTAGACATGCAGACCAGTTAAAAATAACTTGTGCAGATAATAAGTGTGAATCTATCAATCCCACCAGATCTGACCGGTTCACACCAAGTCAGTTTGTTCCACAACCAAGTTCTGTTGATATGAGTGAACCAAGTAGTCTAGTCAGAAAATGTAAATTCTGGAATTAATGATTTAGATCCTGGACTTCCTGAGCTAGAGAGTCCAGATGGTCAGAATCTTGAGTCACCAAATCAAAAGCCACTGAGAAGGTCAAACAGGACGATCAAAGTCCCAGATAAGTTAGACCTATCATTTTAAAGGTTAATAGGACTTTGACATCATTGTTTTGTATTTTAATTATGTTGCAGCATATTTTGCATTTGTAAGGATTTAATCTACCAAATGATTCAAATCATATAATGCTCATGTTACAATATATTTAGTGATTTATTAAATTGTTTAACATTTCGGAAGGAATGCATATAATGTTTTGTATTGACTTTTGAAGTGTTATTAATTGAAAAGAGGATCATTGTTCAATCTTTCTTTTATTATTGCTTGGCAATTCTAATGTTTTAAATTAAAGAAGGAAATAGCAAGGTGATTTTAGGATACTATCATTTATTCTCTTGAAAGCTATGTTATTATTTACTAAGGGTAAAGGGATGTAATATATTGAGCTTTATATTGAGGGGAACTCACTCTTCTTGTATTAGTCTTATAATGTTTGAGTGATGTCCCTTGCATGTCATGTGCTTCCTGTTTCTGATTAAGAATAAAACGTGGTGTGCATAGAAGATGACTTCCTCGTCTGTTGTGTTACCTATCTAAGTACAAATCTACTACAAGCTACCCCTGATATCACAGATGTAATCACATCTGATACTACTGATCGTGGCAACACAAGTTCTAGTATTTAAAAAGCGAGAAAGAAAAAAAAATAAACATATTTTAAATATAATTTTTATTTCATAAAACTATTACAAGAAAGCAAACAAACTTTATTTAACAAAAAAGCCAACATTACTTAAAATTTGTATAAAATAATACAAATTAATCCAACTTATCTATATGGCTAATGTTTATAATCCAACTTATCTATATGGCTAATGAGAACTTTAAACCTATGTTAAAAGTATTCTGGCAAAAATACATATTTAAATGGTGAATATTGTCCATTAAAAAAAAAGTTTTGGGTTGTTTGAGATATCATTTCCAACTAAATTATAAATAACCTAATTAATGATTGATTTTCTAAGATGTAGGGGAAAAGTTTGATGATGTTCTATGAGTATAATATTTTAAGTGGAGATCTTGTACACCATACATAGCTGTGTATAAAGATCTTGGGTATCATAGTTGGCTGTTATTGGAAAACATCTTGATGTGAACTTTTTTATATATTGCAGAACTTGCTGGTAGCTGTGTGTCAAAAATTTTAAGCTGTGAATAAACATTGAGAATATTTAATCTGTAAGTAAATAAACAGGAATTCTTTGTATGTGTGTGCATGTGTATGTATGAATGGCTCATTTAGTCTACAGAGATAATGGATGTGCATATAGAGAAGTAAAATGTTTGACATATTCTTAAAGAAAATGGAAATAAGACTTTTAATAAACATTGGAAATGTCTAGACTGAAAAAAAAAGATCAGCAATAGTTATACAAACATGTAAAAATAAGTAATGTATTAAATCTTCTTTTTGTGTGTGATTATTAAACACTTTTTATTGGTGTAGGTTAAATAACTAATTAGTGACAATACATTATAGTTAATTCCTAAACACCCCGTTTTTCCCCAATAAAATAATTGTAATCCACTGAACAGGTTCTCTTGAGCTTGAAGGTTTTGTTGCATGCTTAAAGAGTGTGATCTGTATATTTGCTCATAAAACAGTGTGGTAATGCCCAGTTAATTTAAAATATTAAATGTTAATATTTACAATTTATAAAATGTTTTTACCATTAATCTTGTGTTCAGATGTCTTATCAATATGTAACTAAGCTACATCTTAGATGATAAGCTGCTCTTGGAGCTGTGACCAGGTTATCAACTATATACCAAGCTATTTAACTTTGTCTATCAACTTGCACTGCAGTATGAAATAAATAAAGTTAAAAAACAATTACAATAATAATCTAATAAACAATGGGGTGTAGTATGTAGGTTAATTGCAAAATTGTATCTGCCAAAATCAAAGATAATTATTACTTTATTGACCATTTTTAAAAATACATACATTTACTGTACACAATTTTAAGTTATTTGAAGAAATGAAATTCCTTGTAATTTTTAATTTAAAGAATTATAATAGACACTTAACTGAAGTAAACAACTGAAAAATTTGCCCTGAAAAAGACAAAAGGTAAAGTGCAAGCCTACTGTTTTACTTTTACAACATTTACTATCAGATCTAAATCTAAGGGAATATCATAAAATGCTATTTACAAGTTATTTGAACGTTATAAAATGCAGATCTTTAGATCGTGGTTTTTACAGCGGTTGTATATAATGCCATAAAACAAGGCCTACATCTTACCTGAATGTAAAAGAATAGCTTACATCACGCATCGGTGGCAGTTCAGTTTGTGGTAAAGGTGCCAGGTTGGACTTACATTTAAAACAATAGTTTTAATGAACTGTTTCTCGAAACATGATATATTAAGAACAGAAAAATAACAGAAAAACCAAAACTGCAGTTCAGCTAAACATAATATATTAATGGCTTTTATTGTAGAAAATATAGTAAGTACCCAACATTTATAAATTCACAAAAATTATAATAACACAAAAAGTATTTAACAAATGTAAGAAAATTGCACATACTTAAAAAAGGAATAACATTATGTTAGCAACTATAATTTAAACATTAAAAATAAAAATATTGAAAAAAAATTATGGTACTTTGTGGTACCATAGTTTTTTTTTTTTTTTTTTTGGCACATGTAATTATGAAAATAAAGCCACTCATAATAAGCCTGCCTCTGTCTACATTTAATGTTCACTACAAGGCATGCTGTAAAAAATTTAATGAAAACATTAAATTGAGAAAAGTAATATAAAATATTAATCAGAACAATAAAAATGATTATACAAGAAGCAGCTCATTACATCAAATGCACAAATGGAATAGAAACTCAAATGTGCCACTTGTACATGAAACATACACAATTTCATGATAGCCAACCTACTTTACAATTTTTTTCTAATAACAAAACTTGTGCTGACTATCCTTTAGCTGTTCTATATCATCTGATCCCATCTTTCTGCATGTAAAAAAAATTCTCTCCTTGTTTTTTTATGTCTATCAAATGAAATCTACAGACAAGTTTCTGTACTCATCACAACTCCTACAGCAACAGTTTCCTCAACCTCTTGCAACATTCTTAGTAGGTCCTCTTGGCAATACTAGGACATATATTCAAAGTTGATGCAGCCAGTTCTGTTTTTATAGAAGCCACAAATTCCAGATATCTTTTACATTAGCTATCCCATTGGTTGTAATTGTCTTCATTTTACTCTTCTTATGTTGCTTGGTGTAACTCTGTATGGCAGAGTTTCTTCCAGGCATCTCTGCCCCCCCCCCCCCCCGAACAAAATGAAATTTATATAGAAAATATATACTTTTAACAGTGTCTGCCCCTCCCCCACCCCCGAAGAAAGTCTACCGCCCCCCCGAAAATTTCAAGTGCCCCCCCCCCCCCCGGAGAAAAAAGTCTGGAAGAAACACTGCTGTATGGATAAAAACACAAAATTTAAGTTATTGTTGTGATATTCATGAGATGCCTCTTGTAGTTTACATGAAGTTAGCTTGCAATCACTACAGATTTAGAAAAGATTAAAAATTACTTTCATTATTAACAATTTCTGTTGTTCTGTTTTGTCTTTTTACATTAGGCATGATTTTAAATTTGAGGAATTAAAATCTATCATAAATGATAATATTGTTTACTTACCACAGAATGTTCAGTGATTAAATTTTTTGGATAAACTTTGGTAAAAATGTTGATCAGGCTGTGTATTTCCGGAAGAAAAACGTATCTCGGTTGAATTCAAATTCAAAATGGCCAAAAATTGTATTCAAGCTAAAATAAAACTGAGCTTCTGAGCAACTGGACAATCAGAAGTTATTTATAAAAAATATATCCTGCTACAAAAGTATTAAAACTTTCTACTGGAAGTAGAAATTGCAATATTCTCATTTACAGCTGGAATAGTTGTTGAGCTACCTTGGAAAACTGGTGCAGTGTTGCGTTTTACAGTCACAGTGACTGTCCCTGTGGCAGTTAAAGATGGTGTGCCTAAATCAAAGGCAATGACATTGACCTGAAACAAGAACCAATTTTAAACCAAATTTAAATAAAGATTATTTAGTAAGTCCTCCAGGACAAAAGATGGTCAAATCAGTGGAATGTCCCTGAGTCCACCCAGCTATGATGGGTACCTAACTTACGTACTGGAAACAAAGGCAGCTGGGCATAGTGCTGACCACACGATCCCTTCATATGCCAAGGTCAATGAATCAGATGAACTCTACTTCATCTGCCCCATGTGCCTTGGGCATGAACAGGATTAAGAGAGAAGAGATTAATAAGTCCAACTTAAAAGGCAAATTTGGTACAATGTTAAACATGTTGGGTTGGGGATTATTTATACTAGGAATTAAAGTTGTGTTGGTGTTATTCAGTAGTATGATAACCAATAGGGGGTGTGAGAATCAACTAACGGAAAAAATAAAGTGACATTTTTATGTTCGACAATTGAAAGCTCAAGTGAATGTAAGTCAGTTTCATTTGTCAATGGGCGAGGTTGTAATGACAGCATCAGCAGATTTGCTGGTGTGACTAATACAATAAACTTATTCAAGATCTTTAAATCTACATTACTCAATCTATGTTGTGATTGTGTTAGTAGTAGTTTTAAAGTCCTAACATCCAGACCAATAACTGCAGCTGTGCTTACATGCCACCCTAACAAGACAGCAGTCAAAAGGTTTTCAAAGAGTTTTCTACACACTTGATTGTAATGCTCACATAAAATCATAATGGTTAACCCATACATGCACTAAAACAAATATGCCAGAGAAGATTTTAGCCTAAAAACCTATGAAAAATGCTTTAATAATAGTTTGAGTGGTTCAATTTAATCATATGACATAACAAATTATAACACATTTATTAAGGGACATCCACAAAAATGTCTGTTATCCGTCTTCACTAGTAAAGGTAAAAATTCTATGGAGATAAATACTGTCGAATCTATACATTGCATGTGCTGCATAATTGTTATGTGTTTGAAGAAGCATTAACATATTTTAAATTCAGTATGTGGATTCCCACATGGATCCAAACCCCCATCCCCACCCCCAATCCACACACATCCACTTTATTGGACCACATACACCGCTACCCTTTATGATGTGTGGACATCATAAATGGATGACCCTTAAACAATTTTATAAGTTATTTAAAAATGCATATACCATTTTGATTCCCGTATAAAATATGACAAGACTTACAGTATAAGTGTTGACAGTCCTGTCAGCTTGGAGTGAGGATGCAACTGTTAGAATAGCACTCTTCTCACCAACATAGAAGAGGTTGCTAACACTGTTTGGGCTGACACTTTGGACTTTGTACTCTATCCTGTTGTTTGGTGACTGGTCAGAAAAAGATTTGAAATTATCTCACAGATATTGTGTACACCAGTTTTAATTAATACAAAAATCTAGATTTATGTTATTCTTAAAGTTAAATTATTATTTGAATTAGATGTTATTTCGTAATTAAGCTGAACTGAAGTTCACTTTGAAAATATCAGAAATATGACACTGTAACGTTTTTCATTAAAGTTCTGGGGTTCCATTAAACTTGTTTCTTTTTCTTATTTTCTTAAACGCTATAATTATATGATTATATTAAAGAGGATCATGTAAAATGTTTTTTAAAAATAAATGAAACAAAGCAAAAAACTTGAAAATTACAGTCCCATCTGCATCTGTAGCTGTTAAATAACTCAGAGCTGAGCCTATAGCTACAGTTTCCAGTACAGTAACTGTTGCAGAGTATTGTCCAATCACTGGGGGGTTATCATTCATATCCTGAAATATAAAAAAAGTTGCAAGTTGAATAGGGGAGGTAATCTATTCATTAGAGAAGAGGGAAGTAAGTTCCGCAAATATAATTTTTGTTTTAAACAATTTAGATTTTTAAGTTTTAACACTTATACAATTTGAAGATAGTGAAACTTAATTTTCTTGTAGACTTGCATAAATTAAATTTTATTCATATAGGTGGAGCATTAAGGGTTCTCATGGTTAATTAAAGGAAAATAATTTAAACTTTGTAATTTTTAATCCACCATATTACTAACTAAAACCACTAGTAGGCCCTTCCATCGTACCAAATTTGTCTATATAAAAGGATTTTAAAAATTATTCATCTTCCTGTTATACATATGATAAGCTCAACTGAGAAAACATACTAACCAAAACATTGACTGTGACTGAGGCCGTTGTGTACAAAATATTTCCTATCATTCCTTGAGTTGTCACCTGGAAAGTGTAGCGGATTTTCACCTCATAGTCCAGTGCAGTGTTTAAATAAACTCTTGCCTCATTGATCACAGTTTGTACAGAGAAAGCTGAAGAGTCTGCATTATCAGCCAGGACAAAATTGTAGCTCTTAACAGAGTCAGCATCATCAGCCTGTTGAGAAATTTACAGGTTGTCTTTCTTTTATCAATATCAACGTTTTTAAACTAGTTGCTTGAATTGTTTCCTTTAAAGATTTCTCTTCATTAAGCTCATACCTCATAAGTTTTCTTATATATATATTTAGTGATATACTATGTATGTATACTATGTAGGAATGATCTTCAAAGACCAATTATTTTTTACACATGAAATGGACAAAAATACAAAACATAAATAGACATAAATATAAGTTACTGTCTATTTAATAACATGTTTTAATATTCTATAACATTTTAAATTTTCTAGATTGAAAAATGAACTATTTATAAACAGGATTATATATTTTAAAAATGACTAGCCTTAAGAGTTGCCACAAGTATATTTGCAACATTTTCATTAATTGAGACCTCTGTGTTGAGAACTTGGAATAATGGTGGATTGTCTTGAAGATCTAAAATGTTGACTGTGACTGGCACGACTGTAGTCCGTGGGGCATTTCCATTGTCAGAGACTCTAACAACTATCTGGTATTGCTGTTTTGTTTCATAATCAAATATGGCATTGGAAGACAGCTGCCCACTTGATAGGTTTATGGTAAATCTTTAAAGAAAGAGATACAAATACTTTTTTATAGCAAATATCTTTATATATAATTCTCTTCTGGGAGCCGCAAGAAAACAAGCTGTAAACGCGATCCCTACCTCCCCACCCCTACATGATCTTAGTGAGCTATGTTCACTCTAAATGTTTACAAGCAGAGCCAACGATTTTAAACATAAGGTAGGGGGGGTGGGGGAGAGGGGGGTGGGGGTAAGGAAGGGGGGGGGTATGGTCCTTAAAGAGCTACTTATAGTGTTTTAAAGAAATATTTTCAGTGGCAGCGTTGGTACTGTCGAATTCACAAATTATGAATTACTGAAAAGTAGAAAATAAAACAACTAAATAGCGGCGTATGTTATGCCGCGGGCCGGCTCGTTGGAAGTAAGTGTCTTCCTACTTAAAATTTCACATGTAATTTATTCTATCTATTCTGTTGTATACATAGCATTTAAACGCTTTTTGTGTTGCATTATTAGATGATTGTTAAACTTTACAAACAAAACACCTGCATACATTAATTAACAAAGCCCAGTCACACGACAAGACAATATTTAAACTTCACAGAGAAGAGAGCAGGAAAACCTACTTATCAAAGTCCAATGTCTGGACCATGCCATATGTTAGGGCTGAGTTTGGTGTGTTGGGCTCATCAGCATCTGTAGCCTGGTGATAAAACATCAGTTTAAACCTGGGCCAATCTAACATTGTTACTTTTTATTATTAGTGTGGTAGATAATATATTATATTATATTATATTATATATTACTATTAGTGTCACATTATTACTTTATATTATTCTTGGTATCATATACATTATACTAACTATATTATAGTTAGTATTAGTTTTTCAACTTAAATAGTAACAAACTATACCTCTGAAGTGTTAATTAAGTTTAAAGCTGGCAATTTAAACAACTAAAAACACTTTTTCATGCATATTTTGTAAAAAATAAAAATATTCATAGAAACTTCACATAGTTAAAAAGTTTAGATTTTATGTCGACCAGGTGAATCCTAAAACACTTACTGAAACTGAGCCAACAATTGTGGTCACTGGTTGGTTTTCTTGTATACTGAAAGTGTACTGGCTTTGTCCAAATGCAGGGCTGTTGTCATTGATGTCTTGTACAATTATAATGACAGTAGCTGTAGCAGTCTAAAAATATGGGGAAAAATAAGCTTAAAGTAATCACTTGTGTTATGTGACAGCCTTAAAATGCAACTTTATATAAAAACCAGATAATTAATCTGTGTAACACCAATTAGTCAGCAATAAGATGTATTATAAAAATCAAGATCTTGTAAAATAATTTCAAATTTTTTTCTGTTCATTGACTTTTTAAAATCATTTATACAAGGTTTTAAAAACAAAGATAAAAATATTTACATTTCCTTGAGGGTCTGCAACTCTTACAGTAACAGTATGTTGGGGAATTACTTCTCTGTCAAACTGCTTAACATTGAATAAGCTTAACCTGCATGTTTAAAAACAATGAATTAACATATGAAATACATTTAAAAAAGTAAAAACAATATATACAAATATGAATGGTAAAAATGTACCAACCCACTTATGTAGACATATCTGTCAGCAGTAAGTTCAGTTGAAGTAAATACCAACTGATTCAGTGGTGTATCTGGGTCACTAACCTAGAAACAAAATTATGGGATATCCTACATGTAAAAATTGTAAATGCTCAACTAAATCAAATGTGAACCTAGGTAACTTGAAAAATATTTATATTTTAAAGGAATTAAGGTTTTACGATTATAAAAAAACTATTTGTTTTTATATAACACTGCATTTACACTTTGGACATGTATACTATTGTGACCTACTTAGGTCCAGTAATGTTTTATTTTGACATTGTATAATACCTTATATGGATTGATGGTGCAACTACCGAAATTTTTCCACTGTCTTATTAAGGGTGTCTAGGACCCAGAAATTTTCCATAAAGATCTGATTGATATATTCTGGTCAGATGACCATCCCAACCAATGGCTACATGAGTTGAGGATAACCTCCCCTGTTGCATAAGTCTTTATCTGAATGGCACACACGCAACACGAGGCAGTCTATCTTGATCAAACGGTCTATTAAGACCAAGCCGTCCATTTTGTCCGGCAATAGATTCTGACCATTTGAACGTGAGAGAACTTAAGTCCTGTGTGTGCTAGGCTTTCTTAAGTTGATTTAATCTTCTAGTATAATATTACTTGTCGCCAAGTGATTCATGAAGCTATAGCAGTGTTGTGTGACCTGTGGCTATTTTTATACAGTGCTAAAATCTGTGATAGTGTTTTTTCTTACGCTTTGTAAGTTGGGTTTTGTTAATTCCTAAATTAAATATTTTATCTAGTTTAACCTAGTGTTCTGCCACAACTGTGTTCGCTTATTAAAGGTTGTATGCAGATTGGATGAGTTGCTAACTTCAATAGTATCACTAGTTTTCCCTAGACATTGAGTTCGAGCCCTAGTGTGTTGTTGAATTAGTGTTCATCCATTTAGGCTTTAAGTCATTTGCATATTACCCCGAAAAAAGAATCCGGGGACGTTCACCATCTATCTGGCTGATAGATAGGTAAACGTTACAAAGTGGGGGCCCGTCCGGGATTTAATCTGTCGTTCCAGTTGTTGGTTATATCAGTTAAACACTAAGTAGTTTGATTTAGTTGTTTTTCTATCCAGTAGCGCCGTGTTCTTACAACGCGCGCAAGGCTAGAGGTATCTAGGTCAATAGCCAGACGTGTCACGATAGGAGGTCAAGTACACGGCCCAACGCTCCGTGTTAAGTTAGAGAATCTAGGCTTGTATTGATTTTGAAAGTTAGTGTTATGGAATCTTTTTTGGCTAATCCCACTGTTGAGGATGTAGAAAAGTTGAGTAGAAAAGTTTTCGTTAGTGTTGTTAAGGAATTGAAATTGGATTATTCTGTTACGCAGAAGTCAGAGGTGTTGAGAGATAAAATTGTTGTTCATTTTATTAATGAAGGGGTATTTGATGAAAGTTTGTTAGCTGGTGTGTTACTCCGCGAGGAGAAACCTCTAGAGAAGGTAGAATTAGAAGCTAGAATTGCTTTAGAGAAGGAGAAAGTTGCTTTAGAGAAGGAGAAAGTTGCTTTAGAGAAGGCTTTAAAAGAACAGGAGTTAGAGGCTAAAATTGCTTTAGATAAGAGGAGGTTGGAATTAGAGTTTGGTCAAGTTAGTGATGTCACTTCTCTGGTAGATCCAAAAAAGTTGTCGGTGGGGCAAGTGATTGCCAAATTTGGGAAATTAGTTCCTAAGTTTGATGAAACAGATTTGGTCGTTTTCTTTAACTCATTTGAGAGTTTAGCGAAGACATGTGAATGGCCCGAAACTTCCATTACTGCTTTATTGAGCTCGGTCCTTACTGGGAAAGCTGCAAAAACATACCAGGCACTCTCTCACGACGTTCAAAATAACTATAGTTTGGTCAAGACTGCCATTTTGAAGGCCTACGAACTGACGCCCGAGGCCTATCGGATGAAATTCCGAGCACTCCGCAAGTTACCCACTCAATCATATGTGGAGTTTCTCTTTGAAAAGGAGAAAATATTCTCAAGGTGGCTACACTCTGAGGAAGTTTCTGAGTTTGAGAAACTCAGGTCACTTATCCTAAGGGAAGAATTCCTAACGTCCCTGCCTGAAGAGATACGACTACACATACTGGATAACAAGATAATTGACATCCAAAAGGCTGCTGAGTCGGCTGACACATATATGTTGGTGCATAAGAAACCACCAGTGTCAGGAAACCGCCTCAACCCCGTGCTTCCCCTTTTTGGCAGCAATCCTCCTGTTGGCCAACACGTGAAGGCATTACAGTCCAGAGAGAAACCAAGATCAACTCTCAATCGTCGAGCAGTATGCCAGTTCTGCAAAAGACCTGGTCATCTTGTCAAGGACTGTTACAAACGTCGTCAATATAACAGAGAGGTGGTGCGTACTTCTGCGCACTATGCTCTATCCCCTCAAGCAGCCAGTTCAACTATGAACTCTAGAATTCTAAAGGACTCTAACCCTAAGTGTCCGCAAGAAGGTAGTCCAGTCTCCACACATTATGTGCAGTCACATTTTGACTGTTCTCGCCACCATCCAGTTTCTTCCGAGTCTACCGATCTCGAGGGATCGAGAAAAGTTGACTTTTCATCTTTCATTGCCGAAGCCATCATTAGCAAACCAGGTGATCCGTTGTCTCAGAAGAATATCACCGTCCTAAGAGACACAGGAGCGTCACAATCACTTCTTTTGAAAAGTTCAATGGACATTACACCTGAGACGAACACCGGAAGGATTTCCATTATCCAGGGAGTGGGGACAAAATCTACTGTCGTCCCTCTACACAAGTTTGCCCTGAAACATCATCTCGTCGAAGGTGAAGTCATTTTAGGTGTGATAGATAGTATTCCTGTCCCAGGAGTACACCTACTTCTAGGGAATGACCTTGCGGGAAGCAAAGTATACCCCTGTACGGTTCCAAACCCCTTGTCAACAGTTCCAGATAATGATAATGAACTGTATCCTGCATGTGTGGTGACAAGAAGCCAGACCAAACAATTGGCTGACACAACGTCTGAACCACACCTACCATCATCAAGAAATTCGACTCCCAAACTGGAGTCTATGCTTCCAGAAAACACTAGCCTGGGCTTACCCCTGAGGATATCTCAGGAAGACATCATTAAAGCTCAACAAGTCGACGCGGAACTCAAAGCAATGGTCGAAAAATCTCTATCATCTGACGATGGGGAATATTTCTCCGAGAACGGCCTCTTCTTTCGTCGCTCTGTACCAGTGGATGCCTCACCAGCCGAACCATGGTTGGGTAAAAACCAACTGTGGGTCCTTCCACCTTATCGGCATGAAATACTTAAACTGGCACATGACCATCCAATGTCAGCGCACCCAGGAATCACTAAAACGACGGCGAAGATCAAAGAACTGTTCTTTTGGCCCAAAACGAGAAATGAGGTGTCGCGTTACTGCAAAAGTTGCTCGAACTGTCAGTTGGCCGGAAAGCCAAACCAGAAAATTCCTAAGGCCCCTTTGAGTCCGATTCCTGTATTAGAAGAACCCTTTTCTAAAATCGTCATGGACTGTGTAGGTCCCTTGCCTAAAACCAAGGCGGGCAACGAGTACCTACTTACCTTTATGTGTTCAAGTACCCGTTTTCCCGAGGCGTTCCCCTTACGGAACATTAAGGCAAAGACTGTAGTCAGAGCCATGACCCGGTTCTTCACTACCTTTGGATTACCTAGAATCGTGCAAACAGATCAAGGCAGCAACTTCACCAGTCACCATTTTCAGGAAGCACTAGCCAAGCTAGGCGTTACCCACATCACCAGCTCAGCCTACCACCCTCAGTCTCAAGGCGTACTTGAGAGGTTCCACCAAACCCTCAAAACCATGCTAAGAACATTCGCTAAAAGTAACACCCAATGGGATGAGACTGTTCCTTGGATTATTTTCGCCGCGAGGGACTGTGTCCAGGACTCTTTAGGCTACTCTCCTTTTCAACTTGTGTTTGGACATTCTGTCCGTGGTCCCCTGAAGCTGATACACGAACGGTGGACAGGTACCAACGATCATCCAGTGGAAAGCTTTGACGATTTTCACGTTCGACTGAAAGCCGTGTGCGAAATGGCTCACAAGAACTTAAGAAGGGCCCAAGTGAGAATGAAAGAACTGTATGATAAGAGTTCTCGTAAACGAACATTCAATCCAGGCGAGAAAGTTCTTGTGTTAGTGCCTAATCTGAACAATGCGTTATCCTTGAGATATTGTGGACCCTTTACTGTGCATTCAAAATTAAGTGATTTGAACTATGTTGTCAATACGCCTGACAGAAGAAAGAAACAGACAGTGTATCATGTTAACTCACTGAAAAAGTATTATGATAATTGTAACAATTTTCATTCCACAGCTAAAATTACTTTACCTGTATGTTCAAATGTTTCTGATGATGTGATACATGATAAATTGAAACCCCCAAAATTGGTAAAATCTTCCTTTTTAGATCATCTAAATGACCACCTTATGCATTTGTCCACAGAGGAAAGCCATAAATTGTCTGAAGTTAATTTTACTGTAAACCTGCATAAAAGTGATTTCTGTAAAGCTTCAATTACCTATTTGGGTTATCAAGTGGGAACGAACCAAGTTCGGCCCATTGAAGCTAAAGTAGATGCTATTGTAAGGTTACCTCCTCCCAAAAATTGTAAAGAAATCAAAAAGTTCCTTGGGATGGCTGGTTACTATAGGCGGTTCTGTCAAAACTTTTCAGCTGTTGCTGAACCTCTTACTGCATTATTGAAAAAGGGTGTTGAGTTTGAATGGTCAACTAAATGTCATGAAGCTTTTTTAACCATTAAATCATTTTTATCTAATGCTCCTGTTATGGCTGCACCAGATTTCAGCAAGCCCTTTAAACTTGCCATTGATGCTAGCAACTTAGCCATTGGCTCAGTCCTATTTCAAGAAGACAACATGGGAATTGACCATCCCATTGCCTTTTTTTTCCAGGAAGTTAAATGAGAACCAAAAGAATTACTCTACTATTGAAAAAGAAGCTTTAGCTTTGGTTTTGTCCTTACAACATTTTGAAGTCTATGTCTCTTCTTCAACCAATCCAGTCAGAGTGTTTTCTGACCATGATCCCCTGAAATTTACCTCTAAGTTAGGACAGACAAATCAAAGAATATTGAGATGGTGTTTATATTTCCAAAATTTTAATCTGGAAATTTCACACATTAAGGGTAGTGATAATGTTGTGGCTGATTGTTTGTCAAGGATGTAAAATCTTATTGCACACATTGATCATGTGACATGTTTTGTGGTTCATTAAGACCATACACAAGTGTTGTGTTTTCACATGAAAATGAGTGGTATGAGTTTTGAATTTTTCAAAATTCCAATCCTGTTGAATATTTTGTTTATTTTCAGGTGAACCTTAATTAAAGGTGGTTTTTGATTATATGTAATCTTTTATGATAATATGTCTCATATGACTCATTTGATATTGTAGCTAGTCATTGAAATAAAGGTCTTACCCTGGCGGGTTTACCACTTTTAATATCCACATGGAAATATTGTAATACCCTTTTCTGAGGGATTTTGATGTATAATTACCTTTTGAAGGGTTACTCCCCTTTCACCAATTGTAAAAGTTTGAGTTACTTCCCTTTTATGTTCAAGGATATTTTCAACTGGTATTAAGATTTTGATTGCCTACATTTGTAAGACATTTTTTTATTTTCATTGCCAGATTGGTTCCTTATGTATGTTTTTGTGGAACCTATCTGTCACTTCCAAAAAGGGAGGGGATGTGACCTACTTAGGTCCAGTAATGTTTTATTTTGACCTTGTATAATACCTTATATGGATTGATGGTGCAACTACCGAAATTTTTCCACTGTCTTATTAAGGGTGTCTAGGACCCAGAAATTTTCCATAAAGATCTGATTGATTGATTCTGGTCAGATGACCATCCCAACCAATGGCTACATGAGTTGAGGATAACCTCCCCTGTTGCACAAGTCTTTATCTGAATGGCACACACGCAACACGAGGCAGTCTATCTTGATCAAACGGTCTATTAAGACCAAGCCGTCCATTTTGTCCGGCAATAGATTCTGACCATTTGAACGTGAGAGAACTTAAGTCCTGTGTGTGCTAGGCTTTCTTAAGTTGATTTAGTCTTCTAGTATAATATTACTTGTCGCCAAGTGATTCATGAAGCTATAGCAGTGTTGTGTGACCTGTGGCTATTTTTATACAGTGCTAAAATCTGTGATAGTGTTTTTTCTTACGCTTTGTAAGTTGGGTTTTGTTAATTCCTAAATTAAATATTTTATCTAGTTTAACCTAGTGTTCTGCCACAACTGTGTTCGCTTATTAAAGGTTGTATGCAGATTGGATGAGTTGCTAACTTCAATAGTATCACTAGTTTTCCCTAGACATTGAGTTCGAGCCCTAGTGTGTTGTTGAATTAGTGTTCATCCATTTAGGCTTTAAGTCATTTGCATATTACCCCGAAAAAAGAATCCGGGGACGTTCACCATCTATCTGGCTGATAGATAGGTAAACGTTACACTATACACATTTCTAGAACACAAAGTCCGCCAAAAGTTAATTTTTTCTGGAACCATTTTCTCCACAGAACATGTATAGTTTAACTTTCACATTCTGGACATGTTATAGAAATTTTTATAAATCAAGCATGACCTTTTACCTGGAGCATCTGCTATATAGGCCCAGATAATTAAAATAAAGAAGAAATCAAAGTAAAAAAAAATGTAGATAGTGGCACGCAGCTTTATTTTTTAAAGGACAATGGTGTAGCCATGGTGCTTTTGATTCAACAATAAATTATTTTAAAAATTAGAAAAAACAAAAATATTTTTAAATTTTAAAATTTAATCCATCAGAATTGTTATTAACATGCATCTCTATAATCATGTAAGTTTTTATTGAATTCACATAAGCTATCTTTGAGTTATTTATATGTTAAAAAGGTAAAATTAAAGATGGCCCCCATCACCATGGCTATAGCAGGAAATTTTGCCAAAAATTGCATCTGCCAAGCTCATTTAATGTATTGAGATCGAGTTATAACAATACTGAGTTTATTTTTAAGAATAAAAGTAGATCTAGATTTTAGAGTTGGGCCTATGACACTTATTCCTCCCCTTCCCCTGTCTATTTATGTTAATTATGTCCCAATTTAAACCTAAATAATTAGCCAATCACTTTTTTATCTGCCTGTTTTTATAGTGTGATCCCCACTAGCACATTCTGGTGGGCCAATAGATTTATTCATCTGTCAGACGGAAACTGAGAATATGTTGATACACTTAAAACAAAATATTGGTAAAGGAAAAATTGAAGATAAATTTGGTTAAATTATATTTTTTTAATTAATTATTATTTATTTAATTACAACCTAATCTGGTTTTCAGACAAAATTGTAAAGCATTAGACATTACAATTTTTCATTTAAAAGAATTTGGGATTTAATTAAAGAAATACCAAATAATTACATAAATGTAATTTTTAGTAGGGCCCAGAGAAAATTTTAAATTGTGTGCTCAAAAACTCAAGATCAGTATGTATAAAATCAACTGAGAGCTAGAAATTAGGCCTGGAATTTGCTTACTATGTTCAGACTCATGCGCATTCGTCTGAAAATTCAGAACATGTCGTTTTCATTCAGTGAGCAAAAACAAAAGACCCAGAACATAAAAACGGGCATGGTTTTTTGACCTGCGACTCAGAAGATGTTCCATATCCCCATAACATGTTTAGTATACACTGAAGTAGGTCAAGTGTAGTATTAGTATACATGTCATAAATGTAAACACTGTGTAAGCCTTATTCCTGTAAAATAGAATGACATGTATACACAGTTTACTCACAGGTAAGTCAAAGAGCCTTGAGTTATTGAGGACCCCTTCACTAACATAAATGGTGTAGCTGGGGGAGGTGAAAGCTGGAGCTTGGTTGGCTAGTGGGACCACAGTCACGACAACAGCAGCTTCAGCACTGGGGGTACATAAGAAATTATCTAACAATTACTTTATTAGTACACAAGAATTTATTTGATACTTATTGTTTGAGTTAATTTAAAAATTTGAATATGTAATGTTGTGGTTTATAAGACTTGTTTAGATGTGGTGTTGGGGTATTTAAATTTGATGTGATGTGCTAGCAATTGTGTTGTGTAAACATGTAGTAAATGAAATTTCCAAATTTACTTGTAAAATATTTCATAAATTGTTAGGTTTTATAATTTTTATTGCTATAAATGTTTTGAATATTCTTTTACAAAAATTATTGTATTTTTAAAAATAATTTTTTTACAGAAATTGCAATTTTTATTGACATAATTTATAATTTAGGTAATCTATCGTTTTGGGTACGTAAAATCGCCCGCGGCTATTAATGTACGAAAACGTTACCTCATTGTCAAGGCTGTAATAGAAGTATATTGTGATATGTTTGTGTCAAATATTATAGATACATGAATAATGAACCTAAATCAATGGCTAAATATATCAATATAGGCCAGAAATTGACTTTAAACAGCAGTGTCTGCAAGCAAGATTTGCTATATAAACAGCAGCCATTTGTAAAATAGAGTGACTTCCGCCTGAATCTCGGCTATAAGTCTATAAAAATAAAACTAACAAGATGTCTGCTATAGTAAATGAGCATGGTTGCATCTGTTGGAAACATCGCTGGTGTTAATTTATTACTGAAAAGTTTTAATTCAATTATTTAAAAACCGGTACATAAATGAAACAAGGAAATATTTTGGTATTTTTCAAAACATAAATCCTCCTCAAAATGTGAAATAATTATTAAAATGTAAGGAGTCACCTGTTTTTCACATTACTAGTCGCGGGCGATTTTACGTACCTAAAACGATAGATTACCATAATTTAATTTATTTATAAGAGAGTATTGTCTTATATTATATTTTTTAACTTAAAAAGTATAATTATAGTAGTGTAATAGTAAACATCAACTAAATATTATAGCAAATAGACAAGTAATTTTTATGATAAAACATGCTTTCACAGAAATAAAAGAGCTTCTGAAACGTTTTATGTGAAGTATCTATAAATTAAATCAAACCTTAGGAGTGGTGTCCCCCCATCAGAAACATTAACGTAAACAGTGTACACTTCTCCTGCAGTGACTGCCCCTTGTAGTTTGACCAGGCCAGTACTAAGTACACTAAATTTGGCAGCACTGACAGCAGGAGACACACGTTTAAGTGAATAAGTCAAGGCTGGTCCATCCTGGTCTGTTGCAGTCACCTGTAGTTGGGGAAAATTTTCTTTGTATTAAAGGTCTTTTTTTGAAACTAAATAAATTTTAAAAATTATATTTAAAAATTTGATGAATATTGTTTTATTCTTTAGACTTCGAGCAATATTCACTTAAAAATAATTTCAAAATATTTTTATTTAGGTCCTACATAATTTAAAATATTTTAATTTTACCATAAAAACAGCATTTAGAATATAGTTATATATATATATATATATATATATATATTAAATAGTGCAAAATACTTACTGTAACAAGATCACGGATTACTGTAGTATAGTTTCCTTGAGGCACTTGAATGATGTAGCTATCAGTAGACAGAACACTAGGAGCCACATCGTTGACATTTAGTACATTCACAGACACTGTTGCTGTGGCTGCAAACTTTTCTGCTGTCTGTTCTGTTATTACAACCTTACCAGAATAAAAATAACACTTGGCGCTTAAAACATGGAAGGCAATTATTATTAACTCAAACTTTTACTAAAGCTTATATTGTAAAAACCCCATATAATAAAACAGAGTGATATGCTCCACCCATTGTATGTAAATGTGTCAACTCACAGTAGCACTGAACATGGCCAGGCGTATGACAACTCTGGAGCTTAAGATATCTAAACTCCCATGATCCAACCAGAATACTCATTTTTTTTAAATTATAAAACATTACAAAATTCTCAGAAAAATAACATTGTTATAACGTCTACATAAATAGATTCAATCACTTACAGTAAGAGTGTAGGCTTTAGTCTGTTCATGATCCAGTGCATTATTAGTGGTCAGTCTTACATAACCATCTGGTCCAACTGTGAAAGGCCCCCCAGTAGTGCTGTAGGTATATGTTGTAGGGGGATCTGTTCCTGTCTAAAACACATCAAAACATGTTTTAGGTATATGTTGTAGAGGATCTGTCCCAGTCTAAAACACATCAAAACATGTTTTAGGTATATGTAGTAGGGGGATCTGTCCCTGTCTAAAACACATCAAAACATGTTTTAGGTATATGTTGTAGAGGATCTGTCCCAGTCTAAAACACATCAAAACATGTTTTAGGTATGTGTTGATCTGTTCCTGTCTAAAACACATCAAAACATGTTTTAGGTATATGTTGTAGGGGGATATGTCCCTGTCTAAAACACATCAAAACATGTTTTAGGTATATGTTGTAGGGGGATCTGTTCCAGTCTAAAACACATCAAAACATGTTTTAGGTATATGATGTAGGGGGATCTGTCCCTGTCTAAAACACATCAAAACATGTTTTAGGTATATGTTGTAGGGGGATCTGTTCCTGTCTAAAACACATCAAAACATGTATACAACATTCATGCAAATACAATACAATATTAATTCAATACTTAATCTCAGTAGAGCCAACCCAGTATAACTTTTGGTAAATACAAGTAGTGTAGGACCTACAGCTAAAACAAGGCGGTGACAACCTACCACATCAGGATCTTGAAATGTCAGCTTGAAGGCGTTTGTAACACTGATGCTGTCAGATACCAAGGTCAAGGCTGGAGAGTTCTCATAGATGTAGCCAACCCCACTGGCTGGTGTGATGGTGGGTGAGTACTGGTTTGTGGGAGTTATCTGAACTGACACTATGGCATATTCTTCTCTGCGATTAAACGACTGCTCCATCGCCTGAAAAATAAGTTTAGAATATGTAAAATACAAAATTATTAAGTACAAGTGTTGGATTTAAAAAATTAATAAGATAACGAAGAAATAAACAACATTTATTAACTAAAACCAAAAAATTAATAGCTTTAAGTTTTAAATTTTAATGTAACACAATCTTATGATTTTATTTTAAAATCAGAAAGTTTGCATCAGCTGTAAGTAATGCAAGAAGAGGATATAAGTTGTGAGAAGCACAAACTGATTTTATAATGATACACCTTGAAACAGTGTTATCCTTTATTTATCAAATAATAATAAACATTAGAAATGGTTAAATGTATATATTTAAAAAACTAAATGACAAATACCCAGAAAACTTTTGAAACCATTGATTTACCACAATGATAAGTTCCAGATTTGAGACAACAGATCTAGTCAGAACACTTCCAGCTTTCTTCACAATTCTACACCTGTACTGCTTGCTGGTGCCTATCTGGATGGCTGTAGCTGTGAAATAGTCTGTGTACCCTGCTGGTTCAGCTGGAAGTAAACAAATATAGACATGTTACTTTAAATATTTAAATCATTTTGATTTTTCTTTAGGTCTTTACAAACATTCAACTGTTTTTTTTCTTTCTCATCACTACCCCTTTATGAAATGCTAAAGTTGTTTGTTATTTTAAAATAATGAATACATTTCTTTGTAACTTTTAAGTTAGATTTGACTGAAGTTAAAAAATAAGAGTAAAATATTTTGAAAATGTAATGCGATATTCAAATTATACTTAAAATAATTTTCTACTTACTGTTTTTTATAATACAAGCAATTGGTGAGTTTAGAGTGTCTCGATCTTGCATTATTATACTTATGTTATCTGCATTATTAGGAACTGCTGGAACTGGCCGAAAGAACAACTCTTCATCCTAAAAAAATATTAATTTCATTTTATTGATAGTTACTTTAATTTCAAACATTTAATAACACATTTTTAATATATAGATTTTTGTTTACTAATGTAATGAAAGAAATGACCTACTTGGTTAGTCCCTGAGAGTATTGTTGTGGTGTACTTAGGTCTGATACAAAAAGGATAGAACTGTTCATAACTGAGTATACATGAATCATACACAAACTCAGGACCCAGATCATCTCCATCCAAAATTTTTACAGTCAATGTTGTCATACTTGATCTTCGCAGACTTGCATTAGCAGCATTGTCCTGGTCCCAACAACAATACAGTTTATAAGATTTGATGTTTGTGTTATTCAATTAAAACTTGCAAATGTTGATTAAAAGTAAAAGATAGTTTTTATATTTACCCTTGCGATCACATTGATAATGTAGAAAGTCTTGCTAGCATCTCTGGTCACATTGTACATGCTCTCAAAGTCCAGAAATCCTTTTATGTTTATAATACCTTCTTGATCAGATGGCAAGGAAAAGTATTGTGTGCCGTTTTTAAACTAGAAAAAAGTTGCTTACATTTTAATAAATAAATATAAAAAACCTTTATAACAAGCTTTTGAATGCACTGAAAATAAGAAAATAAAACAACTTAAATTGCATATACTAGATATAGGAAAATTCAAGCAAATGTTGTAAACTGAAGTGACAGTATCCAGCAGTAAAAAATGAAAATATTTACCTGTGTGGTTGCATCATCACTTAAAATGTAAACAATTTGTGAGTTTGGACCTTCATCTCTGTCAGTGGCAGAAATGGCACGGTAGACAGTTACACCAATAGGGGTCAGCTAAAATATAATAGATCTATACATAATTTTAAATCAAGCAGAACTTTTTAGTTAGTTTTTGGGTTTAAAATTTATAAATTTTAATAGGTGATAAATACAAAAACACAAAATCAAAAATCAAATGCTTAATCAAGTTATTTAATAAATTTTACCTCATTAACTTCCACTCCATAAGGAGCATTCAAAAACTGTGGTGTGTTATCATTTATATCAGTTATCAAAACCTTTAGATATTTGTATAATGTCTGAAAGTAAAAATACAACAGTATAAAAATGATATTGGTAAACAAAAGTGGGCATAGTTCTTCCAGGCATCTCTTCAGGGGAGGGTAAACAACCCTCACCCCACCTCCCCCCCCCCCCCCCAAAGAAAGTCTACCGCTACCCCGAACAAAATGCAATTTATATTGAAAATATATACTTTTGACAGTGTCCGCCCCACCCCCCCGAAAAATTGTTATCTCCCCCCCCCAATTTAAAGGGTACCCCCGGAGATAAAGTGTTTTGAAGAAAGTAGGGGGTTAGGTAACCATTTAAGATAAGTAGCTCATGCAAGTCTTTAAATTCTCACATGATCTTTTTTTGTAACCTAACTGTAGTAAATGAAACCTTGCTGTGTATTGAAAAAGGGGCATCCATCAATTTATATTGCACAAAAAAAATGGTATTTTAACTGGTATACACAACTTACCGCAGAATCAGGATTTGTTTGGCAAGCCACCTGGTACTGAAGTAAATTTACATCATCTTCTGTTGCAGACGTGGGACCCTGTTAAAATAAGTGCATTTTTTATATAAATTGTATATGATAAAGGCTTAGGCATGAATTGTAATGAATACATAGCTTCAATGAGTGGAAATAGAAAACCAAAATGAATATATACAAATAACCAACAGTAATTAGTCTAATATATTTAAAACCTAAAAAACATAACTCAAAATTAAAAAAGTTCTTACATCACGATCAATGCCCCGTGTCATGATTAATCTGTAGTTTCCTGCAACATATCTTACTTCAAAATAATTTTGAAATGGATATTGTGGTGGCGTATCTTTATCATTTCCAACAGTCACATTATGCAGTTCTTGTGAAGAAGCCAACAGAACTTGAGAATAAACTGGATATACATTTTTTAAAATTAATAAGTTTTTAGAGGCTTGTTTTGTCAAGACTTAGATCTATCTATAACTAGATTCTCTACATATTTGTTTTGATTAAATTTAAGGATATTAATATAAAAATGGGATGGCATGACCTAGCGGAAGAGAGCTAGACTGCCCAAAAGTCTCAAGTTTGAATCCGGGTTCAAGATCTGATGTGTACCTAACTTGCGTTAGAGAAACACAAGTGGTTGGGCATAAAACTGACCACACTATCCCTTCATATTTCATATTTCGTGGTCTCTGAAGCAGATGAACTCTACTTCATCTTCCCCATGTGTTTTGGGCACAAATGAGAAATGTTGATGATGAATATAAAAATAGTGTTCCCTTAGAAACCAAAGAAATTAAAATAGAAATGGTTCTATAGCAGTAGTCTACATACTCCCATTCATTACATAGTTTTATACATAGCAACAAAAAATCTTTTTATGAAAATAAACTTTTTAATATTATTACAAAAATGATTAAAAATAATTTAAAACATAAAAAACCCACACACGCTAAAGAAAAACGTTACTTACCTGCATCGGTCAGTAGGCCTACGCTGTTTAGTTCTCTTTCAGGAAAACTAATTTCAATTTGGTTTGTTCCTGTACTACAAGCTGGTAAATATAAAACAAAAATCCTTGACAACATATTTAAAAAGCATTTAAATAGTTGAAGTCTCATTTTAAAATATTTTCCTTTTAATAAATAAAAGAGAAAAACTTAGCATCTAGAATATGAGTTTTTATTTATCATAATTATTATAATAATTTTAAGATATTTTAGTAATATGTACAAAAGGTTGTAAACTAGTTTGACTATCATCATCCAGAGCCAATACTTAGTTTTACACTACTCACATGACATTTCTTAATGCTAGCTATAAAACTGCAGAATGCAAGTAAATATTACTAAACATATTCTATCCTTACTGCAATGCTTACAATGAAAATATTAAATAACCATTATATTTTGATTTAAATACAAATTACAGGGAAGGCAGTCATACCAGTATTTGCACGGAAAATAATACTTTTTGTTAATTCCCTTTTAAAATCCACAACAGGTCAGGGGCGGAACTACATTGCCGCCAGACCCCGTAATGCGGTGGGGGGGGGGGGGGGGGGGGGGGGGCATGCCCATAGCCGACCATAGTCAATTTTTTTAGTTAAAAAATAATTTTCTTGCATTTTTGACTAGACGGTAAAAAAAAGTTTTTGTAAATAACAAAGAGATCTACCACAGCAGTGATGTTATTCAGTAACTAACTCTTCCATGACTTATTTCCCTTATTTAAAGTTTAATAGGGGTGCTCCTAAGCTCCTTTTAATATATTTGTACTAAACAAATTAAAAAGCAATTACTTCACTTAATTATTATTAAAAAAATACATACTAAAGAATGACATAGCATAAAAAGGAAATATATTTGAAACAAATAATATAAATAAAAAAAAACAACATAAAAATAAACATAACACGAGAAACCATTACACATACAAAGCTTTCACGTTTTATATTCTTTTGAACGGCTATAAATGAGTGTAGTACGGCAAACATTTTGATTAAACTAAATCTAGTTCTAAATCTTTATTTAAAAAAAAAAGAAAATTCAAAACAGACTAATGCACACACACACACACCACACACGCACGCACGCACGCATGCACGCACGCACACACACACACACACATACACACGAAATGTTGTAATTTGTTTAAATTGAAAAAAAAAAGTTTTTTTTTATATTCAAAACCCGATCAGTATCCAATGTTTGTATTCTGTGTTTGTATATATATATATATATATATATATATATATATATATATATATATATATATATATATATATATATATATATATATATATATATATGTATATATATATAAATATATATATATATGTATATATATATATATATATATATAAATATATAAATATATATATATATGTATATATATATATAAGTATATATATATATATATATATATATATATATATATATATATATATATATATATATATATATATATATATATATATATATATGGTGGGGCCAAAAACTTTTTTTGCGGGGTAACCCTTTTTTCTAGTTCCGCCACTGCAACAGGTAGTTCATAGCAGCTAGTCCAACTGAAAACACCCAATTCAATTAATTTTAGAAGCATACTTACGATCTTGTTGTAATGTAGCAGTGAAACAAATCATACACAAAAGGCCCAAAGTTAAGACCGGGGTTTCCACCCCTTTCCACCCCATCTTGACCACCTGTTATTACGTCACGGCTCAGCTGAGGAGAGAAGGATCAAGTGTTTGTCCAGTTTGTGCGGTTTTAAAACGTTAACTAAACAATAATACTAAATGTTTCATAAATTGGAATATTATTATAAATGATAGGCGTTTTATTTTAGCTCCAATAAGAGATATCATATAGGGGTATTAAGAGTGCCTGAAATCGTGAATTTTCAAAAATTAAATTGTGTGCTAAGTCAAATCATATGTTGAAGGAACAAAAACCTACGTTCTTGAAATTGGGGTTTAGGGTATAAAATAAATTGATGACATCTAGCAGAGCAGATTTAAATTTGGTTGATTTAAATGCTAGAAACTACAAGTGTGGCTCTTATTAATAGCAATACAGAGTCATCCGCAAATGATGTCAAGCTTTTTTGAACGATTTTACCCCCCCCCCCCCACACACACACACATTGTCACAAAACCAGAGGCGTATCTAGGTTTTCGTGGTAGGGGGAGCGAAAAGAGCAAAAAAAGGCGCCGAATATTTAACACGTTCTATATACGTGTATTATATATATATATATATATATATATATATATATATATATATATATATATATATATATATATATATATATATATATAATTACCAGCTGTATGTCATTACTTCGCTATGATGTAAAATAAATTGAAAGTAGCACTCTGAAGAAATAAGAAAAAACACACAATATAGGCCGACAAAACAAAAATTGTATCAATCTAAACAACAACAAAAAAATCTACACACACTACAACCAAAAACAATGAATGTAACACAATCTGTTTTGTAATTCTTTTAAACACATTTCTTACATAATAATTCCTGGGAAATTATTTAAGACAAGTGATATAGGGGAAATAATCACTCTCTTAATATAAATATGTATATATCTGCACATTTAATTATAAATGTCAAAACAAATAATTAATTACTTAAGAATATAATCAAATTGTTTAACACTATTCGTTTTTACAAAATGTTTTTGTCTATAATCATAGTTTAATATATCGTCATCATAAATGCTAAAGTATTACAACATAATATAAGTTTTTAAAATCAGAGTTGGTATAAAACCACGCTTTTAGATATGATAGAAATACATTAGGAATAACAGCCTATATTTAACTAAACATCGGTCTTTTTGTTTAGATCATATATTTTTAATGAACTACTGCTTATTTGTGTTCTTTACAGATCATAGTGATAGCTATGAGTTAGATCACTGTATTGATCACACACCTTTTTACTGGCACTTGCAAAAACAATATTCACAGAGTTTTACGTTTAAAAAGCTAATTTTCTGGCGGCATGGTACTTTGGTACATCATTACGCGTTTTTCTAAATGTACTTAACAGATCCGTTCGGGGTGGGTTGGGGGGGGGGGTGGGTTCAACATCATTCACCACTGTCCGGTCACTTTAGGTCAATTATCCAACCCAATGTATACCTATGTGTGACATTTATGTCGCTCTACACCAGGGGTCTCCAAACTTTTCAGTCCGAGGGCCACATTAACAATCAAATTTCAGTTCGGGGGCCAGTTTCTTCTAGGCATATCTTTGATTTTTCTGGGCAAAGTTCCTTAGCCATCACCAACAAATGTTTTTTCCGTGAACAATAAGATCTGCGCGGGCCGGATGAGAGGACATCGCGGGCCGCATCTGGCCCGCGGGCCGTAGTTTGGAGACCCCTGCTCTACACAATTGTGGTGGTGAGGTGTGTGTGTGTGGGAGGGGGGAGATAACCAACTTAGAGTGTACATAGAGTCAGTTTTTAGATGACTGTTATAAACATACATATATATTACACAAATATATATTACACACATATATATTACAGAAATATATTTAAATAAGTAGCAGTGGTATTATGACAATATTTTTTTTTACAGAGGGGTCCATGGGGGAGGGGGGTTGTAACTCTTTCATATAGTTTTTAATCGTAATCACTATCGCTCGAACTGTAAGAATACTACTACTTCATCGTTATGACGTTGTTGACCTTTTCAAAATTTCCCCACGACTACGCAGTTTGCTCATAAGTAAACTAAAATAGAGGTGCCACATCAGTTGTATTTGTTTCTGTATTGTAATTTTTAAAAAAATTAATCACACGATTCAAACTGTATAATATATAAAGAAATTATGTGTGAAGTTTTATGTATAACATTTTCTAATTCAATTATTCGTAAGCACATACATTATACAGTTGCCTTAAACTTAACACCTCTCTTGCCAAGTTGTACTACCCGTAGAGGTTTTTTAAACATTGCAGTGCATCGTAATGGTTATTTTTAGAATGGCAAACTGATGCAGCTGTTAATACGTGTTGTAAACGTAGACACTACTAGACTAGTACAATAATGCTTAATTGCTGCATGAAAAGAAATCTTGTGATTTACATAGATGTGCCGACCAAAAATATTTTTTTAACAAATATCATTGTATAAAACTTTGAGTTTAAAAAGTTTCCAAAAAGGCGCCACTTTGCTGAAAATGGCCAGAGGGGGAGCGGTCGCTCCCCCTGCTCCCCCCCCCCCTGCGTACGCTACTGCACAAAACGTCAGACGTTTTCCGTCGAAATTGCAGTTTGGTTGGCTGTGGTGATGTGTGGTTGGTTGTGGTGATGTGTGGTTGGCTGTGGTGATGTGTGGTTGCCTGGAGTAGTTTGCACGCACGCACACACGCACATATATATTTATCTAATATATTTTTTGATGTTTAATATTGTTTATCTCTCACCGCCTCCCCACTCGAGGCAGGGGTTTAGGCGGTAATAGCAGATTACCTGAAGATACATTCAGAAAATATAAAACGTTATTTATACATTATCATACATTATCCTTAATTTAATATATCATAATTTTTTAAAACAGCTCAAATTGTAAAACATTTTGGGTAGATAGTACAAAACTTCTAGAGTATGATATTGGAGATGAGATAGGGGAGGTGGTGTATTCGTAGTTTGATCCGGAAACTTGCTTTAGTTGACTGTATCTTCTGCTTGGATGAGTTCATCCCTAACTACAATTATTGTATTGGCAGATTTTTTTCTTATGCCTGCAATATACTTCATCGTGCTCTAAGTCATTATCCGAGTGCCAACTCTGTAGTTGTAGTTTTAGCTGCTTCTTTGACGTGAATACTACAAGTATTTCTTCGCAGTAGGGGCATATGTAGGCGATGACTTGGATTACTTTGTTGCGAAGTGATTTAGCACGTTTTCTGACATATTTTCCTTGCGGATTCTGCATTTCAGGATTTCGCTGTGTGTCTTGTCAAGAAGTTCCTCGGTTTACTCGCCGAACGAAAGGTCACACAGCGCACATCGGTTAAGTTTTGGCATGTTGCTGATGGGCACTTCGGTTAGGCATTTTTTCCGTTGTTTTGACTATGTTGTTGACTTTCTGCTGTGTTGTTGATGACGGCGATTCTTTATTGCTAATATATAAAGTTCAATTCTGTAAATTAGGAAAACACAACTACTTCCCTTTATAAAAAATTCCATCAGGGTTGGAAAAAAAAACTTTTTATTACTTTGTTTTGGTGTTGGAAAAAAATAATTACATAATTAGTAGGGACTGATCAAGTGAAATGTGATAGGTATTTCAAATACTACCTTATATTTATTTGTATACACAGAACGTACTGTTAAGTAATGATTATGATTAATCAAATCACATGTAAGTAAAATATCTAATTCTCTACCTTCTGTCTAATTTTGAGTAATTTCCGTTGACCGGATGAAAATTTTCTATATAAGTATTATAACAAAATCGTAGATCCGTATCAACTTTTGAGCGATTTCCAATAAACGGAAGTGGAACTTTTTCTACTTTGAATTTTTCAAAAGCCTACAACTTGAGTACTATTTCAGATAGATATATGAAATTTCACATGTAGGTAAAAGTTCTAATTCTCTGCCTTCTATCAAATTTTGAGTAATTTCCGTTGACCGGAAGTATTAATCTTCGCTATTTCCGATTTCTCAAAAAAAAACGCATGTAGGCCCTACATTTATAAAGTACTAATAATATTGCGCACTATTATGCACATCTTTATTTGGTGTGTAATTCTTTTTCCACGAGATTTTATTCTATTTTAAAAAGTTTAAGTATTTAAAATGTATTAAAAATCATGTCAATATCCCGAGTTCCCACCCCCTGTAGTTTTATATAAGAATATTCGAGAAAGTTTAGGGGAGATCACTCCCGGTTTGTTTTGTTTGCGTTTGTGTTTGTGTTTTTTTGTGTTTGTGTTTGCGTTTGCGTTTGTGGTTGGGTTTGTGTTTTGCGTTTAGATATGGGTTTGTTTTGCGTTAGATTTGGGTTATTTTTCGTTTTTATTTTTTATTTTTTGTGATTGCGTTTTCTTTGTGTTTGCGTTTGTGGTTGGGTTTGTGTTTGCGTTTGCATTTGTGTTTTCGTTTCTGTTTGTGTTTGCGTTATATTTTTTTGTTGTTGGTGTTTTGGTTTTGGTTGGTTGTGGTTAGGGTTAATTCGAAAAGTAATATATTTCCTAAACTCTGGCAATGCAGGGTATATGCTGATTACTAAACGCACAAGTCGTGGTCCTTAAAGATAGGTTTTTCACAGAGGCCAGTGCAGGGCCTGACCGGGACGGCTAGTATATATATATATATATATATATATATATATATATATATATATATATATATATATATATATATATATATATATATATATAGATACACATGTGTGAGTATTGTGGAATTAGGCCTTTAAATAAAATTTAAAAAAAAACAATGGATGTGCATGTATCAAATCTCTTTGGTAATTAGGATTATGCTATTGGTGGTTCTTGTTCTTGTAAACTCAGTGGGTTTTAGGATTTTGACTAGTGTAACTAATACAGAAAATAATCTCGGTGTGAATAGATGTGAAGTACGAAAGGCAGTAGACCATGAGTCGCTTTCAATAGCATAACAAAGATTACTTATTACATCTTTTAATTTAACTTTGATTGCTACCTATCTCTTGCTTGGTATAACCTTGTAATTAAGTTTCATCTACTTTATCAGGCCCGATTTCTTTCAAACTTGACATGTAGGTCAAGCGATGACAATGCAATGTGACAATATGTCAGCAGTTCATTGTCCTTTATTGAATAACCTTACTAAGATTTTCTGAGTAATCCAATTTTTTCTAAAAAAAATTATAGTCCTATATGGTGGTGCATTATTATAAATTATATTAATACACACTTAAAGAAAAATAATTGTTTTGGTAAAATTGGTTTGAAGTTTTTATTTCTAAGAGAATGAGACTAATAATCAATTTGCTTATTGATTTATTAATTAAGTAACAAGCAAACACTAGCTAAAATTAAAACTCACACCGTTAAAGACTGATACTGTAGACTACCGAAAAAAATGTTTACCTTAACTGCTGCACCTGTGAAATTAAAATGACCGTCTTTCCAAAACCAGCGACTGTGTGATTCGGCCCTTGAGAAGCCTTTTCTTTGAGTCATTGATTATAACAACTCTACATTTAGCTTCTATTATAATTAAAAAAAAACTAACCTACTTACTAGTAAAACCGGTTTTTTTTAGACCAGCGGCTATCGTTTAATAAATCGCCATGTGAAAGGTACTGAAATGAAAATGGGGTTTTTCCTAAATGACATCAAGCCTTTTAGCCTATACCCTTCCCCCCCCCCCCTCCCCAACCTTGGCTATTCTTTAGAAAAGGTCAGACTACTTTCTCACCTATTCTTTCTGGCAATTTTCCTTAAAATTACTTACCTGTTTTTTAAAGTACCTTATTGGGGGTTCAAAGAAATGTGTGCGTCTGAAATCCTGTAATGGATCGAGTGGAAAGTTCTCTGGCGTTATAAGGGGTTAGTGAGTGTGGTAAAATATTACATTTTATAAGTCAATATGCAGGCCTACATAATTCATTACATTAACTACAAAAAGAATTGCATATAACTGTAACAGTTCGCAAAGTATGCAGTTAGCTTACTCTTTGAGTGATGGAAACCAGTGATATTGTAAATTTCGGATTTCTAAATTTTTAAATTTAAAGTCGTTGTTACACATTTCGAGAACCAATAATTTCCGCAATATGTTCAGGAACCCAAGGGTTCATAGCTGGCCAGGTTTCTTCGTGTAAAAACGGTTTTGTATTATAAAATGGATCTTGCCTTACTAAGCCAGTCTAAGCTTTTGTCGCCGTGAATGGCTTTCTCCTTTCAATGACTGTGTACTCGGTCACGTCGGTCCCAGTCCTGTACCAGGTTACTAACTAAATAAATAGACCGGTGGTTTTTATCAACAGGAAAAAAATGTGTTTATATATTTATACAAGATTTTATGCCAATTAATTTTTAAAATATAAATCACGTGCAATTTATTTTTTTTTCTCTCCTAATTGGATTATATGTTCTTATTTTGCTTACCTACAAAAAATCAATTACAATCAATTTTTTATAATAATGTAGATGCTGATATAAAAAAATCCTAAGACTAAGACAGTTACTGTGTAGAGGGGTGGTGAGGGAGTATCAATTAAATTATGCCTGCTTTATGTCAGATATCACCAGCTGTTGCTAATGTTCTATTTCATGCACAAAACTTTGTCGTGTAGAAACACGCACCTAAATGCTAATCTACTGGATAAATTATTTACCTTTTTGCACGAGAAAGTATTAGAAGCCTGGGGCTTAAGCGGGGGTGTGTTGGAGGGTGTGTGTTTAGACCCCCCCCCCCCCCCGCCCCTGAAAACAAATTGTCTCATTAAAGTGCTGCTTATTTCGTGGTGGACGGGGCGCTTATGTCTATTTGTTAATATTTTACATTTTAAATTTGAGAACCATTGAACCAATGATCAATGTTCAAATGTTATGACCACCCTCTTCTTATATTTGAGAACCATTGAACCAATGATCAATGTGCAAACGTTATGACCATCCTCTTCTTATATTTGAGAACCATTGAACCAATGATCAATGTGCAAATGTTATAACACACCTCTTCTTATATTTGAGAACCATTGAACCAATGATCAACGTTCAAACGTTATGACCATCCTCTTCTTATATTTGAGAACCATTGATCAATGTTAAAAACTAATCACAATCCTCTCCTTATGTTTAAACTCATCACCACAACTCGCATGCTATATGCTTCTCTATTGTTGTGACTTGATTGGGCATTACTACACATATTTTTTAATCCCCTGTTAATTCCCCCAACCCCACCTCTCTTAAACACCCCACCCTCCCACAGTGTTGTAACACATTGTAGGGCTAGCACGTGACATAATTTCATTCAATTATTCTGCTCACGACGTTAAGTATTTTCTCAACAGTCCCTGGGATATTGATGGATTGCTGTAGATATTGCACGGCCGTGTAATCGGCGTTTGTTAGCCAAATGTAATTGTTACTGTGACGTTCATAAGGAAACAGCTAGTATACTCACAGGAGCTAGATCTAAAGGTCGGTGCCTATTAGCAATGTATATATATATATATATATATATATATATATATATATATATATATATATATATATATATATATATATATATATATATATATATATATATATATAATTAGTTTATATGTTACTGTATATATATATATATATATATATATATTTATATATATATATATATATATATATATATATATATATATATATATATATATATATATATATATATATATACAGATATATATATATATATATATATATATATATATATATATATATATATATATATATATATATATATATATATATATATATATATATATACAGATATACATATATATATATGTGCATACATGTATAGTTACTTGGATAGTTATCAATCATATACTTTGTATTGTTTAGTATCCTATAAAGGACGAATTAATGCCCTAGCAAGCAGGTTGAAATAGATCCAAGTAAAGTTACAGCACGCTCAACTGTACAGTCAACATAACCTGGTTCTAGAGTCTGTGGGAAACCCAATCCACCATCTGTTGGCTCGTCTGTTGTCAATTTTTGAAAGCTAAAACGTGGACGTGTATGCTAATTAGTTAACATAATTAGGAAAGGTCATGTAAAGTAGACTCATTTAGTCTACCAGATAAAGCAGGGGATAGCGTTGATACTGTTGAGTTAGAACCATCTTAAAAGTGTGACAATAGTGTTATAATGCTTTATACCGCATTCTATAAACTGAAATATATCATTTACATTTTATTATTATAGCAAGACGTAGCATATATATGCGGTGATATGATAGTTATAAAATGATAATTCAATCTAAGAAAGAGATGCGACATCGCAACTAGTCTTCAAGAATTAACGTAACATTTCTGTGTTGATGTAGTGGTAGGCCTACATTTATTCGCGGAACAGATGATTTTTTTTTCACACTTTTCGTTTTAGTCATCTTCTTTTTCGCCGTGTTGACTTAAGAAAGTAAGGCCTACAATTATATCGTTTTATGAAGTAGTAAATCGTGTCCAATAAAAGACATAGTAAAGGTTGGAATGTGAGAGATAACCTCGCCCCTTTTCCTCGCGCAGAAAGTGGTTTTAAAAATGTTTGCCTAAGCTAAATTCTTGCTTTTATTGTAATCTGCTGAGCTATACGGTAGAAGGGGTTAGGGTTCGGTTCATATTTGTCGCGTAATATTACATGGAGCGGAGTTATATGGTGAGACAAGGCTTATTGAATACGACTCATGCGAGGTAACGACCCACCCCCCCCCCGGGTCGACTATGTTTAGTTACTATCCTGTTTCAAAAATGTTAGTGTTTTGGAGCTCACAGAGTAGGGTTTCTTTCAAACATTTTTCTCCGCGGGGGAAAGTGGGGGGGGGGCACTTGAAACTTATCCGGGGGAGGGGGGCGGACAAACTGTTTAAAATATATGTTATCTATATAATTTTTTTTTAAATTTCGCTCTGAGAGGGGGCGGTAGACTTGTTTGAAAGCAACTCTGTCACATAGGCGAATGAACTTTGATCAGAGAAAGGTGCCCAACACAGGGAAAAATGTCGGAATGACCAACATTAGAAAAGAGGAAGTTTAAAACTTTAAGAAATTTCCTTTTCTTTAATTACAATCGATTTTCAATGTAAATGGCATAGCCTGTATTTCAATTTATACACTCCTAAAATCAAATCGATCGTATTTCGCCGGCTGAACTTAGCTGTTGATGGGTGTTAACATTACTCTAGGGTTAGTTAACCTAGCCTATGGCGGCCCTGACAAAAAACTTGGCTAAATATAACCCAGACAGAGATACCGGCAGAAAATCGAATCGTAATTTTAGTGTTTTGTTGGCGTTTTAATATAACAACTATTTCGTTTTTTAAAGACATTTTCAGTTTCGGTGGTGCTTTTCAACTTCACATGTACACACGCCATTGACAACTTAAACACAAACACTTCTCATCAGTGCGCACTATACCGCCCCTTGCCAACAACAAATGGACGAACACACATTAGCAAACCCATGTACACACACCAACAAACCTATGTACACACAACAACTAACACATGTACACACAACAACAACCCATGTACACACACCAACAAACCTATGTACACACAACAACTAACACATGTACACACAACAACAACCCATGTACACACACCAACAAACCTATGTACACACAACAAGCCATGTACACACACCAACAACCCATGTACAAAAAACAACAAACCATGTACACACAACAATAAGCCATGTACACACCAACAAACCCATGTACACACACCATTGAAGACTTGAACACACAACAACAAACCAACGTATATACACCAACAACCCATGTACACACAACAAGCCATGTACACACCATTGAAGACTTGAACACTTCTCACCACAACACACTGTGACCGTCAGCCCGAGCTCACCTGTCGCTAACAGCACCATCTGGCGGATGCCGTGTTTTCACCTCACAAAGGAGCTTTTCTCAACAGCCTTTTCATGCGGAGTTGAAAGTATGTCACACGTTTGTTAGGTAAAACTGATCGAATATGTGCTACATAATTCTGTGAAGTCAGCTGATCGAATATGTGCTAACTTCTAAGTCAGCTGATCTAATATGTGCTAACTTCTTTTAAGTCAGCTGATTGAGTATGTGCTACATAATTCTGTTAAGTCAGCTGATCGAATATGAGCTAATTTTAACTCAGCTGATCGAATGTGCAACATAATTCTGTTAAGTCAGCTGTTCGAGTATGTACCAAATAGTTTTGTTACGTCCAATAATCGATTTTTACGTCATTCTATGCTTGTTTTATTAATGCACGGCAAAAAAATTAAGTATAGTATCAGTGCCGTATACAAGAAACACTTTATTTTAAAAATGTATCGATCTCAAAGCATGAACTTTTATGGGAAATGAACTGGATACTTGGATTTGACAGTGCTGTCCTTTGCCTTTCGGAAATACACGTTTTATCCTCATTTTTCCTTCAGTGAATTTCTTTTCTTATACAGGATACAGGTGTGTATGAAATGCCGAATTAGTTGTGTTTTTTTTTAGAAAAAAGAACCCTTAATCAGAAATACTATGAGTAACCCGCTCATTTGTAATCTATTGCATTTGTAATCTATTGAATTGTATTAATTATGTTTTGATCTACATACTATTTAGATCAGTTTAGGGACATCTCAGTTTTTATGGAGTTGATAATAATTGTGTAGCAGTTGTGGGTAACATGAACAAAGTGGTTTCCCTTGTATAGATCTCGCAGGCTGCACGAAATTCTCCTAAGGCAGGAGATTTTTCATTCACCGATCATTACATTATTTTGGTACTACACATTAGCTAGACTCTAGTGAAAAGGAGGTGTGTGGGCGCCGGTTGACATTTTATAATTGACTAATATGGTATATTATGTAGTATGGCAGCAAATAGAATGTACAACAAAGGTCAACATTTGCATTTTTATGAGAATAAATTATCCTGTGCTGGGGCGGGTTTAAAGCTACACCATCAACAAAAATAATGAAATAGATAAACAAGTAGTACAGGATGTAGGTTTGCCTTTGTTTCACCAGGAATGTTTTCAACCTTTTTCTACAAAAACTCCTTAACACCTCAGGAATGTTTTCAACCTTTCTTTACAAAAATTCTTTAAAACATCAGGAATGTTTTCAACCTTTCTTTACAAAAATTCTTTAAAACATCAGGAATGTTTTCAACCTTTCTTTACAAAAACTCTTTAACATATCAGGAATGTTTTCAACCTTTCTTTACAAAAACTCTTTAACATATCAGGAATGTTTTCAACCTTTCTTTACAAAAACTCTTTAACATATCAGGAATGTTTTCAACCTTTCTCTCACAAATTCTTTAACACATCAGGAATGTTTTCAACCTTTCTCTACACAAACTGGTTAATACATGAAGATCAAAACCAAATATTTTAATACAGTGTAATATTTTAACAAATAAGCAAGCTACTAATATTTCTATTTGTCCACAGATACAAGAAAGATGAGCTGTACAATTATTATCTGAAATACGTGTAAACTATAAGACAACACAAAACAAATCTATTTTTAGCATGAACATTTCTACTGGTTCATTGTGGAGAAGTAAAGGTGAGTGGTAAAAATAATTGTGATTAGCTGCTTTTTAAAGGGGACTGCAATTTGTAAAAAGGGACATAATTATTTAAAAAACCCAAGAAATATTTTTTTAAACGCAGTACTCTCCCTTGTTCTGTTTTATCTCCAAAAGTATTTTTACTTTCTCGTATATACGAAGTATAGAGAAAGTATTGTAATCGTGCAAAAATAAAAATCGAGATGTTTACAAATCTCGACGTTTTGCACCTCACTGATACGGAAAAACATAATTTTGCAATCTTGTCCGTATGTCTGTGTGTGTGTGTGTGTGTGTGTCTGTCTGTCTGTCTGTCTGTCTGTCCGTGTGTAAACACGATTACTTGAGTACCGTTACAGCTAGGTTGATGAAATTTCATATATAAGTATTTTATCAAAATCGTAGATCCGTATCAACTATTGAGCGATTTCCGATAACCGGAAGTGGTACTTTGCCTACTTTGAATTTTTCAAAAGCCTATAACTTGAGTACTATTTCAGGTAGTTAAATGAAATTTCACATGTAAGTAAAAGATTTAATTCTCTACCTTCTGTTAAATTTTGAGTAATTTCCGTTGACCGGAAGTAGTAATTTACGCTACTTCCGATTTCTCAAAAAACTAATGTACATTTTTAAAGTACTAATAATATTACGCACTATTATGCACTTTTTTATTTGGCGTTCCCTTGGTGTGCAATTCTTTTGTTTACGAGATTTTATTCTGTTTTTAAAACTTTAAGTATTTAAAATGGATTAAAAATCATGTCTATAGCCCGAGTTCCCATCCCCTGTTATTTTATATAAGAATATTCTAGAAATTTTTGGGGTGATCACTCCCGGTTTATTTTTTTTTGTCATTATAAAACATCGTGATTATCTTTGTTTAAAAAATATTTCAATTTTTAATATACATTTATATTTCTTTAAAAAGTAAATACTTATTTTTAAAGAGTACATAATCTAGAAAGTTTATAACAGTTGTTTAATTTTTACCCTCGCGAAAAATAAAGCTACAATCATAATATTTACGAAAGAAAGCAATACATAAACATAAACAATCTCAAACTTGAGAAAACGCTGTAAGTGGGTCGTCTTACAAACTCCTATAGTGTTCGGGTCAAGATGTGTGATGTGAGGAAAAGGTGGGGGGGGGGGGGGGTTTGAAGAAAGTGTGATGTCATAATTTTTAAAACTTTTTTTTTATGTTTTTAAAACTAAATAACGAAAGCATCTCGATTTGTGTTGTTGAAAAAAGAATGAAATACATTTAAAAATTAATTTCTATTTAAGTGGATGGGTGTTGGCGGGGGGTGGGGAGGGGGAACAGTTGAGTTCATTAGTTGTTTTTATTTTTTTTATTTTTTTTTGGGGGGGGGGGGGGGCAGGTCTGGCGATTTATGAAAGGAGGGGGGGGGGGGGTCAATTTTGGCTAAGAGCTTAATGTCATTTTGTAATAAAATATATTTATGAAAAAAACAACACATTCAATAACTTGGACGCCGGAAGCTTTTATCTTAGAACATTAGAAATCTTGATTTCTGTTCTAACTACCTTGCTATGATCATCATGCACAAATTTACTTTCCTTTTATGTGTTTGAATACTCCTTCTCTCTTTTTATATTCCCTTTTCTCTAATATTCCTTCTGAAGCCAAATTGTATATTAACTGAATTATCTCCCTGTCCTGTTTGTCACTGCGTTCTCTCCCCTGAATTATCAGCAAACACAAATATTTATCTCGCTGTTCATAATTTTATTTGTTGTCTCCCAAGCAGTGAAGTTCCGCAGCACAAGCCAGCTCCAAAGGGATCGGGAAATTTCGAACATCTATAAATATCTGATTCCCCCGAAGAAAAGGAGGTGAGTTTGATCAAACTTCTTGCAAATTGCCTTACTCGTTCCTTAGCGAACCCCTGCCGACTAAACAGCTTTGGTTATTTATTCTTCTGATCTGATCGAGATTTGAGTCAAGCCTTCCCATTACTACACGTCTTAAAAAACCTAGCTGATTTGCTTTTTTTTTTTTTACTTCAAACCCCTCTTTCATGAAATTATATGTTTAGTAGGATACAAATAATTGACTAATCTCGTTTGTTGCCTATTGAAGCTTTTGGCCTTTTAAATAATTTCCTCATGCAAGCAAAAGCTTCAAATAAATAAAAAACAAAAAAAAAACAAAACAAAAAAAAAACTCATCAATGATGAGAGAATGGTTTCGACCTTAGGTATTCGTCAGTAAAAAGAAGGAGCAGCATACAGTTGACAAGCCTAGGTTGATGCAGCCCATGTGGGTATAAGCCCATCGCATAGAAGCCCATGTCGTAGAAGTCAATGGCGTATAAACCCATAGCGTTGCAGCCCATGTTGGTATCAACACATGTTGGTATAAGCCCATGTTGGTATAAGCCCATGTTGGTATAAGCCCATGTTGGTATAAGCCCATGTTGGTATAAGCCCATGTTGATATAAGCCCATGTTGATATAAGCCCATGTTGATATAAGCCCATGTTGATATAAGCCCATATTGGTATAAGCCCATGTTGATATAAGCCCATATTGGTATAAGCCCATGTTGATATAAGCCCATATTGATATAAGCCCATGTTGATATAAGCCCATGTTGATATAAGCCCATATTGATATAAGCCCATGTTGATATAAGCCCATGTTGATATAAGCCCATATTGGTATAAGCCCATATTGGTATAAGCCCATATTGGTATCAGCCCATATTGATATCAGCCCATATTGGTATCACCCCATATGGGAATAAGCCCATGTTGGTATAAGCCCATGTTGGTATAAGCCCATGTTGGTATAAGCCCACCGGGTAGTCCGGGTAGATGTTCTGTAGAAGGCGTTGCTTCTATGTGTGCCTCAAGGGGTGTGTGTGTGTGTGGAGGGGGGGGGTAGGGTCCTAAAATAATAGTGTACTTGTATGTGTGTGCGAGGGTTGGGTTGCTAGTATGTGTGCATGTTTGTATGAGTGTATGTATTTGGACTGCTGTTTGCTCATTTCTAACATGAGGTTCATTACACTTAATCATCAGTCTTAAGTGCATATGTACTGGGTGGATGGGAAATCTAAAACGTAGACATCTCATCTAAATGGTGACGGAACTGTTGTTGAAGATTAGGAAAGCTTAGCTTGGCCCGTCAATTCTGTTATTCCCCTTGGAAACTATCAGCTAGCGAGCGAGGTTTATAAACTCGTTAAAGGGGAGATAAATATTGACTGGCAAAATGACTAGGTTTTTTTTTATCTTTCTTGCTTGTGTGGACTGGTTTACTTCGGTAATTTAGTTACACGGACACACATCGAACTGAATTCAAGGAAATTCACAATACATGTAGGGGGGGGGGGGGGGGGCTCATTGAAAGACTAAATTCAAGATGATAGTTTTGACAAGTAACCGGCCACAATACAATTTAAAAGTGGGAATTCCCGAAACATTCTAATCTAAGGCTGCAAAATGTGATAAAATATGCGAAGTGACGAGAATCCCCCTTTCAATCTTGTCGTTTTTTATTGGCGAAACAAAATATTTTAGTGCAAATGTAATTATTATTTAATTGTTATCGAAACCTTACCCACTACTCGCAAACTGTTATTATTATTCAAAAGGCCTACTCCTGATGAAAACACATTTATCTCACACAAATTGATTTTCATCAAACACCATCACATGATCTAACACACGGACATTCGAACATCTCGCCAATGTATCGATCATATTTATTAAGACATGAAATATTTCAGTACACCCTGACAAAATAACACAACACCCGCGCTAAACAAGTAACTGCACTGAAATGATTAATAAACAGTTAAAATACAAACCAAAAAGTTAATATTGAAATATTGGCAAAACATAGTTCTCTGTCCTGTTGGAGCATGGGCCACCAACTACAGCTCTCCAGAGTTCTCTGTCCTGTTGGAGTATGGGCCACCAACTAGAGCCCTATCTATTCTGGACCATTCTCTCCACCACTATGTGATGTTCAAGTTCTTGATTAAATAAAGCCATTTATTTAAGCCATGGATTAAAATACACTGAGAAAAAAAATGAGCTTTGTGACTGTGATAGAGTGGGAGGGGTGGGTTAAGAGACGGTTCTAAGTTAACAAATTCCAAATTTCGGTCAGTTAACCCCAGGCCAGTACAGTGTATGTGTGTGTAACTGTAGTGGAGACCCATGTAACAACACATGTAGTGAACACCCCCACCCACATCACACCCTACATCCACCCTCCATTGACGTCACGATTGAACGTTTTTATATTTTGTTTGAGACTTTAAAAAAAACAACTATTTATTTCTAGTCTGACCACTAAAGCTATCCGTCTGCTCTTTGACCCAGGCAGACAAAGCAAACTTTTTTTTTCGGGAACGAAATGCAAGCCACTTTTATTACAAGAGAACTCCCCCCCCCCCCCACTCTATTCCTCGCTCGTGCAACGTCACGTGATGTCGGTGGCTATTGGCTAACACTCTAAGGTCAAAGGTCATCCGAATGTCCACTAGAAATGGCCACTAAGTTGCCAACTTCAGAGTTATTGAACATTCCAGTCAAGGGATCGATTTTTTTTACAACCTTACTCAACAAAAAAAAATGACGGGCCGAATCGCGCAATCAGGTCACGTAATTCGACATAACAGTTAGAGTTCTTTCCCTTTATTGGCCCAACAGGAGTTATCTGCCCGAGAAGGGCAAATCCCACTGAGTTCTGGCCAATAGTTCTTCAAGAGCTCACAGGGAGGGCGAGCTATCAACTGTACAAGGAAAGACCAATAAAATGTACATTAGTTTTTTCCAAGTGAATAGTTCCAGAGGTATTTTTATTTGCCTTAATATCGACCTGTTGCATATAATGCGTGGTTATTAAATATATGAGACTCTCATACAATCATTGAATGAAATCACTCAATCATTCAAACGTTGAGTGAAATCACTCAATCATACACATGTTTACTGAAATTACTCAATCATACAAACGTTAAGTGAAATCACTCAATCATGCAAACGTTGAGTGAAATTACTCAATCATGCAAACGTTGACTGAAATTACTCAATCATACAAACGCTGAGTGAAATCGCTAAATTCCAAATGTTTTAATACCTTTCATGTATGTTGTATAATTGCTGTGTAAGCCAGTTGCATGTGATTCTATTCAGCGAATTTATGATTATTTCTAACGAATCTGTAGCGTTATTTTTCTTGTAAAATAACGAAATACCTCTGGTTTAAAAAATAAACATTGTGTGGTACCAAACTGTGACGAAATTATACACTCTATAAGTGGTCGTGTTTAGGGGTAGGGAGGGTGGTTTTAAAAAATTAACATTGTGTGATACCATATAGTGACGAATAATATACTCTATAAGCGGTCGTGTTTAGGGGTAGGGAGGGTGGTTTTAAAAAATTAACATTGTGTGGTACCAAAATGTGACGAAATGATATACTCTATAAGCGGTCGTGTTTAGGGGTAAGGAGGGTTGGATGTTCAAATGGACATGGGTCAGGTAGCTACTGGCTAATGAACCTACACGTCCAACAAGATGTGATACAGTCCTGTTGTGGCAGGCAACGTTGATTCACTACAAGCAGAAAGATATGCGGAGACCGTAATGATGAAGTGCGGGAATAGAACAAACTTCTCACAAATAGTAAGACCAACACAGTGTGATGTAAGGAATAGGTACTTTTAATCATTAAAAACAGACGAAAGATTATTTTTTGTTTTGTGGTAGAGCAGAAAAAAAATGTTAACGCAAAAAGGTGTGAGGGCGTTTTTATTGAGATGGTGTCTTGTTGGGAGAGTGTCTTATTGAGAGGGTGTCTTGTTGGGATAGTGTCTTATTGAGAGGGTGTTTTGTT